>NC_084617.1:67630678-67815678 GCF_033978795.1 Nerophis ophidion
GTGTGAACTTTTTTTCTTTTTCTTCTAAAGGGTCCTCAGTAGTCACGTACAAATGTGTGTGAATTATGCAACATTATTTAAATTTGATCCCCATGAACCATATTAACTCTTTTTCCCCAGAGTCCCCAGTAAGACTGATCAGCATATTATTTAATCAATCCAGAGATTTAAAGATGCATATGTGGTAACTGGGCAGTGGCCATTTGACTTATTTTTTATGCCTCCACAACCTGGAGAAAGGGTGGTCCCCACGAGTGATGATCAAAAACTTGGTCCCCATTCCAACTGATAACCAGTGTGTGTGTGTGTGTGTGTGTGTTTTCAGGCATGTCAAGAAAGGACCAGAGTGTTATTCTATGTCAGAGGTCCCTGCGCTGATGAATGCAGAACATTTCTCACAAGTACAAGTACCCACTTCAACTGATGGAAGAGGGAAAGCAAACCACAATGCGCTAGTATTTTTATTTTTAGCCATTAAAGAAATGTAAAGCAAATAAAGGCAACACCTAAATTACGAGATCTTGGGGGATAAAATATTCAAGTTGAATATTACAAAAGCCAAAACCAATACAATAATTTGCAAATCCTTTTCAACTTATATTCAATTTAATGTACGAACTGAGAACCTTGATTATTTTTTGGAAATAAACATTAACTAAGAATTTAATGGCAGCAGCACATTGCACAAAAAAGTTGTCTCAGGGGCATTTTTGCCACTGTGTTACATGGCCTTTCCTTTTAACAACGTTAACACGTTTGAGAACTGAGGAGACCAGTTTTTGAAGCTTTTCGGGTGGAATTCTTTCCCATTCTTGCTTGATGTACAACTTAAGTTGTTCAACAGTACGGGGTCTCTGTTGTGGTATTTTAGGCTTTAAATTGCCCCACACATTTTCAATGGGAGACAGATCTGGACTACAGGTAGGCCAGTCTAGTACCTGCACTGTTTAACTACAAAGCCACGCTGTTGTAACACGTGGTTTGGCATTGTCTTTCTGAAATAAGCAGGGGCGTTCATGATTAACATTGCTTGGATGGCAACATATGTTGCTCTAAACCCTGCATGTACCTTTCAGCATTAACGGTGCCTTCACAGATGTGTAAGTTACCCATCGCTTGGGCACTAATACACCCCCATACCATCACAGATGCTGGCTTTTGAACTTTGCACCTCAAACAATCCGGATGGTCACGACGTCCACAGTTTCCAAAAACATTTTGAAATGTGGACTCATCAGCCCACAGAACGCTTTTCTACTTTGCATCAGTCCTTTTGAGATGAGCTCAGGCCCAGCGAAGCCTGCAGCATTTCTGGGTGTTGTTGATAAATGGCTTTCGCTTTGCATAGAAGCGTTTTAACTTGCACTTACAGATGTAGCGACAAACTGTATTCATGTATTCACTGAGTGGTTTTCTGAAGTGTTGCCTAGACCATGTGATGATATCCTTTACAAAAATGTAAAATAAACCCACAGACATGGCAATTTATCAATGACGGCAAAGTTATTGAGTTCATTTTCATTTATCGTTCAATTAACTGATTCATTGGCTTTTGTCCCAGGCTTTATATTGACTACAAATAATGTACCTTTGTTTATCCATCCAAGCTAGATACGAAAAGTAAGAGGCAGAACAATTAAATGTTATTTTAGTAGGTAGCAGAAGCTACATAATTAACTTGTGTAACAATATGTTATTATTTTTGCTGGCCATCATCTGAAACTTCTCTTTTTTTCTTTTTTACATTGGGCAAATAGGAAAGTAACTGCAAACTAAACAATAATACAATTATTCAATATCTATGTCAAATGCATTAAAGGTTCTCAAAAACAGAATACAAAGTTAGTGTGTTTATTCATGTAAATTAATTTAAACTGTTCAGATATTTAGGCGACATGTTTATTGAACAACAACAAATGGATGTTTTGACATTTTTCTCATAAAATAATTTAACCATTTTTAAGCCATTTTTAAAAATGTAACAATAATACTGCCTGGGCTCATATTCCTAACTGAACCTATTTGGTCCAAAGCAAGAATTCCAGGCTGTGTGGGGAATAGACATGACAAATGATGAAGACCAGTAATTCTCACAGTCCTGTCTGAAGTTCTGGATAGGGTCAAAGTGTGGGGCGGGTCTCATTTATCTCTGTGGTCTGTCAACTATGTCCTTCAAAATTGACATTGATGTTAATGTGTGGGAACCGCCGAGTTAGACACAAACAGATTACAACAGAACATTTTCAAAGCCAAATGGTCTTCGGCGCAAAGGTTCTTTAATCCGTATCAAAATAATTACATCTACAATCTGATAATAGACATAGTGAACTTCTAAAAAAAAGATGACAATATTTATTTTCTCTTTGTACAAGGTTCCTATGGGGTAGATTCTTCGATTGAGTAGCAGTGCCGTATTTTCCAGTCCATAGGGCGCATTGCCGATGACCGGGTCTAGTCGGGTCTATTTTCATACAAAAGGCGCACTGGATTATAGGGCGCATTAAAAGGGTCTTTTTTTTTTTTTACTGTAAATGTAAAATACTTCTTTGGGGTCTACATAACATGTAATGGTGGTTCTTTGGTCAAAATGTTGCATAGATGATGTTTTACAGACCATCTTCAATCTGAATGAATGAATGAATGGTTTATTTTGAGCCATGCAAACAAAACAAGAGAATGACATAAAATACAAAAGAAATATATAGATACATTGTTTTTACACCTACATTGAAAACATTACATGTGACTAATCTTTTGTAGATGTCAAGATTGGCTCAAAAGGGAGTGGGAAGAAGTAAACTTATTAGGTCCCACCCCCATACATATACAATATATATATATACAATATATAATACAATAATATATATAATATAATTCAATTCAGTGGTTGCTGCTATATATTGTCTATATAAAATACATTTAAATTCACACACACTTACATATATACATATGTACACACACATATGTACACAACACACACAAATATACACACACACATATATACAATATATATATATATATATATATATATATATATATATATATATATATATATATATATAGGTGTGGGAAGAAAAAAAATCACAAGACTACTTCATCTCTACAGATCTGTTTCATGAGGGGTTCCCTCAATCATCAGGAGATTTTAATGGAAGCATTCACATACAATGGTTTATATAGAGCACAGAGTTGGTGGGTACAAGCAGGCGTAGGGTGTGGTGATTGGCTCATGTGTTACCTAGGAGATGTTTCCTTCTGTGGCGGCATGTTGAAATGATTTCACTGCGCTTGTTGAGGGATGATAAATCTGGATGATATATAATAAACAGTTTCTCTTTTAAGCATAGGTTGCATCTTTTATTACCACTGTTGTAAGGTGTGCTGGATGCAAGAATTTGCCATGTTATTGAATATTCAACATTATGGTCTTTGAGGTTCCAAATGTGTTTGCTGAGTTCTGTAGAATTCTGCAAAGTCTGGTTTCTAAAGGAGGCGTTGTGATTATTCCATCTTGTTTTGAACGCTCCTTCGGTTAATCCTACGTACGTGTCGGATGTGTTAATGTCCTTGCGTATATATATATATATATACACACACATACATACACATAATCAATGCATATACCCAAAACACACACACACACCTATATAAATACTATAAATATAATAGTGTATATAATATACACTTTTGTCTAAACATTATTAACCGTTTTTTGTGCCTATGGGAACAAGCTTTCATTTTGACTGTGATATTAGTGGTTAATAATGGATCTGTGGCTGTGAAGCTACTGCCCCTGATCAACAGGACCTGAGGACCACTCTTGTTATGTGTCCTATGCTTTCTGACAGTTCCTTCAGGATGTGCCATTTTGTGGGCGGTCTTATTTACGTGGCTGCGTCTTTTCTCCGTCATTTTTGTTGTAGCGGTGTAGCGTGCAAGGACCAGGAGTGGAAGAATTGTCAAAAGATGGAGCTAACTGTTTTAATGACATTCAGACTTTACTTCAATCAATAACGGAGCAGCATCTCCTCAAAAGTGCAATAACCGTCCGACCGGAACTCTCCAATAACTAAAGTTCCTTGGGTGAATAATGTAAACTCACTACACCAGTATGTTTTAATGCTTTCATGGCGATTTAATTGACAGATATAAGTAAGAACTTTAGACTACTTTATATCACAAATGGCAAAAGCGGAGGATGAATGTCCCATAACAAAAAGATCGAGAAAAAGAAGAAGCTTATCGACTACGGTTGCGGCACGGATTACAAGGGCGGACGTGCGCAATTTTTCAGAACTTATGCAGATCCCAAATACAGTTAATCAGTTACCAGAAGGGAAGAAAAGTTGCTTTTGCATAATATTGCAAAAGCAAATATTGCAAAAAATATTCATGGCGCCCCTCTTCCCTCAGGCAGGAGACTATGGTCCATCCAGACCAACACCTCCCGCCACCTGAACAGTTTTTTCCCCTCGGCCATCAGACACGTGAACAATACCAAGATCTGATATCTCAATTACAGCTCATGTTATTCTATTCTGTATTATAAGTCTTTTAAATTGCACGATTGCGCCAGGTAAAATTCTTAGTTTGTGAACCCGTTCTCAAACAATGGCAATAAAAACTTTTCTGTTTCTGATATTGCGAAAAAAAACCTCCAGATAATACTGTATGTCTTACCTCATACACACACCATAATAATACTCGTATGTTGAAGCACAGTAAGATTCATGAAGTGGTGCGGCTTCATAGCTTTTCAAAAATAAAATCAGACCTCCAGGGCCCTTCCTTCAGCTGCCGCCCAGCCCACATTTCACCCGACCCCTATGCACCCTCCTATGTGAGTAGTAAACCTATTGGAGGGGGCCCCCCACGTTGACCTTTGGACTTAGACTTAGATAAACTTTATTGATCCACGAGGGAAATTGTCCCAAAAAATTCCGACGAGGATGGGATTCGAACCCACGCGTGCAGAGCACAATGGATTAGCAGTCCATCGCCTTAACCACTCGGCCACCTCGTCCTCTGCCTGAAATTGAGCCCCACCGCCAGGCATGGCTCCAAAAGGGTGCAGTGGTGTGTCATCAGGGCCAGTAGGCCTTCTCTGCTGGCCTAACATAACCTAATATCATGACCATAATTAGATATAAAATATTTTTTTAATTGACTTTCCCTAAATATCTAAAAGTATTCATATTCTCTTCATGTCATATCATGCTCCTTTCAGTGCTGTTGGTTTTACTTTTAGTCGGTATTCAATCAGAATTCAGCTGGCTTATGTTGCCATGCTGTACCAAATCTGCCAGACGCCTTCAGATTCAACAATGCAGGGGTCCGTGGGCTCTAAGTGAACGGCAACATACAGTTGATAGACAGTTGCGATAGCCAATCAGTTCACGAGTTGTTGTCAGTAAGACCTTCTAGCTGTGATTGGATACTCCCCGTTAGCAAATTTATTTGAGAACTAATAGATTTGAAAGACAGTTGCCATAGCCAATCAGATCACAAGTTGTTGACAGTAGCTGTTCTGTTACAACTCAAGCAATCAATTAATGTTTATTTATATAGCCCTAAATCACAAATGTCTCAAAGGACTGTACAAACCACTACGACTACGACACCCTCGGAAGAACCCACATAAGGGCAAGGAGAACTCACACCCAGTGGGACGCCAGTGACAATGATGACTATGAGAACCTTGGAGAGGACCTCATATGTGGGCAACCCCCGCCCCTCTAAGGGACCGAAAGCAATGGATGTCGAGCGGGTCTAACATGGTACTGTGAAAGTTCAATCCATAGTGGATCCAACACAGCCGCGAGAGTTCAGTTCAAAGCGGATCCAAGACAGCCGCGAGAGTCCCGTCCACAAGAAACCATCCCAAGCGGAGTCGGATCAGCATCGTAGAGATGTCCCCAACCGATACACAGGCGAGCGGTCCATCCTGGGTCCCGACTCTGCACAGCCAGTACTTCATCCATGGTCATCGGACCGGACCCCCTCCACAAGGGAGTGGGGGACAGAGGAGAAAAAGAAAAGAAGCGGCAGATCAACTGGTCTAAAAAGGAGGTCTATTTAAAGGCTAGAGTATACAAATGAGTTTTAAGGTGAGACTTAAATGCTAAAAAGTTGTAAACTCTTGTTGTTAAAGTGTGTCATGCTTGTCATTGAATTAATATTGTTACATGTGTATTTGTCGCCATCATGTGGTCAAGGCAGTTTTTGAGAAGTGTGTACTTTGAATCAAACTTTATTGACCGGAAGTTGCATAAGCCAAGCAAAGAAATTTACGGTATTTGTTTTAATTACAGATGAGTTTTGATTTCGCCCGGAAAAGGGTGGAGTGCCATCTCCGGGTTGGGGAGGAGACCCTGCCCCAAGTGGAGGAGTTCAAATACCTCGGAGTCTTGTTCACGAGTGGGGGAAGAGTGGATCGTGAAATCGACAGGTGGATCGGTGCAGCGTATTCAGTAATGCGGATGCTGTATCGATCAGTTGTGCTGCATTTGTGCGAGCCGACTGATTCAATTTCCGCACAACTGGCATGATAGTCCAGAACAATAGACACCTTCTTTGGTTATCAGTCGGCACACAAACGGTCTTTTTCTTCGGATTTAAAACTCATTCCATCAATCCACAGTTATGGATGAACTTTCAAACATTCAAAAGCTTTGTTTCCATGATTTTTGTCCAAAAATTCCTTCGAAAAAACTCTTCTGCTGGTCTTTTATTGCATCCGACCTGCATCCGCCCCGATACATTCTTGGTAGTAGCGTCATGTTCGTAACGCAATCCAAGATAATTTTTTGATGCTGACTGCTATTTGACATAAGCATAGCCATTACAGACATAATAGTTGTCATCTACAGGCGGACTGGTGCGGCGTCTGCATTACTGCAGACGCTGTATCGATCCGTTGTGGTGAAGAAGGAGCTGAGCCAGAAGGCAAAGCTCTCAATTTACCGGTTGATCGACGTTCCCATCCTCACCTATGGTCATGAGCTTTGGGTTTTGACTGAAAGGACAAAATCACGGATACAAGCGGCCGAAATGAGTTTTCTCCGCCGGGTGGTGGATCTCTCCCTTAGAGATAGGGTGAGAAGCTCTGTCATCTGGGAGGAGCTGCTCCGCCACATCGAGAGGCACATCCAACCGGTTGGAGGCTACGGGGAAGACCCAGGACACGTTGGGAAGACTATGTCTCCCAGCTGGCCTGGGAAGGCCTCGGGATCCCCCAGGAAGAGCTGGACGTAGTGGCTAGGGAGAGGAAAGTCTAGGCTTCCCTGCTTAGGTATCTGTATAGTATTTATCCAGCAATGAGCATGATTTGGTGACTTCAATGATGGTATTTTGAGAGGTAATCTTTGAAGTCTGAGATCACTGAAGGCCTAGGTGGAAAACGCACGGCCCGCCACTGTGTCCGAGTGAGGGAAAAACTGTGGTAGGAAGGGGCAATAAATGCTATTTCGTCAGTGTTCAAGGTAGTTGTAATTAATCTTTTGTATAGAACTTTGCTTGATTAAAAAAATAATAGTTATAGGACTATGTCTTACTCAAAAACACCAGGTTTAATATCCAACTGATTTTTGGGGGGGAAAACAGAAGACCGAGAGGTGGGTTAGAACAACATAGTGGGTGGGGTGTGAGGTTCACTCTTAGAGAGAAGTAAATCAGTGGCGGGCCGTGCGTTCCCCACCTAATCCATTAGTGATGTCCGACTTCCATGATTACGTCTCAAAATACCATCATTTATAACCCCACATGACCATTGTTGGAGAAATACTATACAAAAACACATTTACGAACTACTGGGCATTGTTCAAAACGGGTTATTTTCTGGCGCATTTAAAAATCAATAAACATATTAAAACATATATTATGTG
Organism: Nerophis ophidion; assembly: GCF_033978795.1. Classification (NCBI taxonomy): domain Eukaryota; kingdom Metazoa; phylum Chordata; class Actinopteri; order Syngnathiformes; family Syngnathidae; genus Nerophis; species Nerophis ophidion. Next base: position 67,638,562 of record NC_084617.1, read on the forward strand.
GTACTGTCAAAATTAAAATTGCAAAAAAAACATTTTGAACGTAAAAAAATAAAGAAATAAAACATCTGAACTCACATTTCAACGACAGCTGAGCTCGCTTCCGGTGTTGGCCGAGATGGTCTCACAAGACTTAGTTTCTCTTTAAATATCCTTCTTGAAAATGGCCTTGCAGATATATGTGCTGTCTTGTCTAATCATAAAGGATGCAGACGAGCCGTGTTGGCTGAGTTCTTAAAGTTCACTCCACGAGGTGCTCATCAAAAACACCGGCATGTCTACGTTCAACAACCTAAACGCCTGCTCTTTGCTACTGTGGCATGCTGGGTAATGGAGTTCTAATGTTACCTGGCTCATAACATCACTATTAGAGATGCGTGGTTTGCGGTCTCATCCGCGGATAAACCGCGGGTCGGGCGGTTGACATGACGAAAAAATAGATTTTAATTAGATTCGGGTGGGTGGCGGTTGAGCCATCCGGAAATATTTGATATGCATGGATCTGTGATCAGTATCCTTTGCCATTCAAAGTGCCATTTAAGTCTCCTGAATGACTGCCGGTAGTCACCCAGATCATAAGTACTAGGGCGTGCAATGAAGCCATTGGCTTTGTCTTCTACTACAACATGTACGATCTGCTTGTCAGTCCAGTATTATGTTGTGTGTGGCTTCCGCAGTAACACGCACACGACTGCGAGGCACGCTGGGTGACACAGAGTACGCTAATGGTTGTGATATAAACAATTTTAACACTCTTAGTAATATGCGCCACGCTGTGAAGCCACACCAATTAAGAACGACAAACACATTTCGGGAGAAAATTCTCACAGTAACACAACATAAACGCAACACAACAAATACCCATAATCCTTTGTATTCATGACTATTTTACACACCCCGCTAGCAGCAATCTTGAACGTGTTATTGCGGAAACTGCACACAACATGTTGCCGGACCAACAATCGTTTCGTACATGTTGTCGAAGGCAATGGTTTCACAGCACGCCCATTGGATAGTCGCAATTGTCATCATCACTCAGTGAAACAGGTTTAAACAGCTCTGTGAGTGGTAAAGGCGGACAACCTCTGATGTACTATAGCGGGCGGTTGGCGGGCGGGTACGGTCCTGGTAAAATGTTGGTTCGGGTGGACGGCAGGTGGATGACGACATTGGTGATGCGGATGTGGATGATATAATTGCCTATCCGCGCATCTCTAATCACTATATATATCTGCCTCAGGCATGACAAATTGGGATCTGATTGGCTATCGCGACTGTCTATCAACTGTATGTGCCCGTTCACTTACAGTTAACAGACACCCGCACTGGGGCGGTATAGCTCAGTTGGTACAGTAGCCTTGCCAGCAACTTGAGGGTTCCAGGTTCGATCCCCGCTTCGGCCATCCTAGTCACTGCCGTTGTGTCCTTGGGGCAAGACGCTTTACCCACCTGCTCCCAGTGCCATCAACACTGGTTTAAATGGAACTTAGCTTAGATATTGGGTTTCACTATGTAAAAGCGCTTTGAGTCACTTCACTTCATTGTTGATTCTGAAGACTCGGGCAGATTTGGCACAGCACGGCAACACAAGCTAGCTGAATTCTGATTGGATAAAAACTATAAACTAAAAACAACAGCGCCGGAATGAGCATAATATGACATGAAGAGAATATGAATACTTTTAGATATTTAGGGAAAGTAAATAAACATTTGCTTTTATCTTTATTCATGATCATGATTTCTGGTTGTTAGGCCTGCAGAGAAGGCCTTGCTGGCCCCGACGGCACACCACTGAAGTAAATAAACCACTCTGCAGGCTGCAAGCTGCACCTGACGCAGTCCAGAGCATCAGGCCTTTTATTTCATTGCATCACAAACCTGACAAACATTCCGATCAGAACACTGCACAAGTTCCACCTGTGCATACAACTAGGTCACACACGTCCACAGAAGCTTCTATGTCCTGAGTGTTGAAAGAGCTGTGACACGGGTCCTTGCGGGAACTTTGTCGTCCATGTTGGCAGACACACACGCAACCCTTTATTTGCACAGCAGTCCTAAGTGAGTTAACTTGCAGTAATCATCAGCTCCGAGTCTCCACGATTGTAGCAGATGTGGTCTCTCCGCCCCCGGTGGCTCAGTACTGTGGGAATGTGGAAAAGAAGACCGATGAGGACGGTGAGCCGGATTTGATTCAATAGGCACAGAACCTTATTTTATTTTATTACCTCTGCCAGGAAATAATGAAATCCTTGCCATTTTTGTCTGTTTTTAGTTAACACCATAATTTTAAAGTTAGGTTGATTCGGATCATTTCCACAATGTTACCTTATGTTTACTTTACAAGCTTTAACTTTTTGAATGTGAACACTTGTGTTACGTGCGGTGAGGCAGGGACGTCCTTTAGCCTGCGGCGTATTTATTAGCATAATAAAATGACGTGCGTGATACATCCAAACGCGCAAGGTTTAACTATGTGGTGCGTCTAGCTGGAGTGTTTTACCTTACAATGTTGAAGGGGCGTGTTGTGAGAGGTGCGGAAGTCCAGAAGGGGGAAGACAGTCTCGGAGGTCCGTGGGCAAGCAAGAGGTCAGGGGCAGGAGCGAGGCGTCAGAGTCCGTGTCCAGGCGAGAGGTCGAGATCCAGGCAGGCAGCAAGAAGACCAGAGGGAATCCGGGGAGACGGGACACACTGTGACAATCTGTCACTTCATTTCTGTTAGTTTTTCGTGTTTTTGTATTTACTTCCTGTTCAGTGGTCTTATTTTGTTGTATTTCCTGTTTTATTCACGGAGCACTGTTTTTCTCTTTTCATTGATTGGCAGCGGTTCACACCTGCTGTCAATCACACTAGTGTCTATTTATGTTTCACTCGAGCGCTCCTCAGTGCTCGATGATAATATTATATTGAGAACGTTTATCTGCACGACTGCTTTATGTTTGCTTTTGTTATTTTCTTATGAGTATTAAATGTTCTTACCTTCACTCTACTCTCCTGGATTCTTGCATACTCGGGGACACACAACTGCAGCCATGCGACATCCCAACAGTGATGTGGCCGTTCCCTGGCCGCCCGCCTCGCCAGTTCCAGCGCCGCTCTACGCGCCGCCGCCACCTGACTTTCCCTCGCTGGCTGCGGGGGACACGAAGTTTGGCGACCCTCCACCAATTCCTCCCTCCCTTACATTGTGGACTTTTTTTTTCCATTTTTCTTTTTCCAGGGAACATCTGGTATCTGTTCCTTGATGGGGAGGTCCTGTGACAATCTGTCACTTCATTTCTGTTAGTTTTTCATGTTTTTGTATTTACTTCCTGTTCAGTGCTCTTATTTTGTTGTATTTCCTGTTTTATTCACGGAGCACTGTTGTTTTTCTGTTTTCGTTGACTGGTAGCGGTTCACACCTGCTGTCAATCACACTAGTCTCTATTTATGTTTCACTCGAGCACTCCTCAGTGCTCGATGATAAAATCTATGTTGGAGAATTTACTATGCAAGACTGCTTCATGTTTATTTCTGTTTCTTATGAGTATAAAATTATTTTCTTACCTTCACTCAACTCTCCTGGATTCTTGCATACTCGGGGACACACAACAGCAGACATGCGAATTCCCAACACACACAGCTCGAATCCAGGGAACGAAGAGGAACTACAGGGTTACAAAGTAATGCGATACTGTAGCGCCGTTATTTTCGGCGGTAACTAGTAGTCTGAGGCATTATTTTTTGGTATTCAGTAACTCAGTTATCATTCGTTACTGCGTCATTTTTTATGTAGTATCGGCTAGAAACAGAAGATCTGTGTATGATTTATTGGAGCGCTGCGGTGTCGTCCTTCTGTGTCAGAAGGAAGAGAAGAGGCACGCTTTGTGTGGGTGGAGGCCGGGGGTGAGGAGTAGCGTGTCTGTGTTTACTAACAACATATCATGGCAAAGCCAAAAGTCGAGTTTCTTAACATGAAGATATTCTCACTACTTTTGTTTTGTCTAGCAAAAAGAAAATAATATTTTAGTTAAATGTAAGTTGTGTCTTGGATCAAAGATCTTATCTACTGCCCAAAAGAGCAATTCAAATCTGCTGAAACTGTTATGATCCGCCGCCCGGATCATATATGGTTTTGGTTTTTGAGTCCTTTTGTGTTTTTTCGATTGTTTTGGACTCTTACTGTTCTTAGTTTTTGCACTTCCTGTTTTATCTTGTTACCTTAGTTTCTCATTTGTTCCACCTGCTCTTGTTTTTTACGCGCACCTGTGTTCTGATTATTGCTTGTATTTAAGCCTGCCTTCTCCCTTTGTTCAGTCTTGATTCGTTGTTTGCTTCATGCAACACTCACGTTGGTCTCCCTGTTTTGTAAATCCTGTGCTAAGTTACGCCTTAGCTTCTCGTGCGCTCGGCACGTCAATTTTTGGACTTTGGACTCCATGCCAAGTTTTAGCTTAGCTTACTGTGCGTTCGGCACACCTTTTCTTTTGCCTGTTTTGCACAAGTGTTCTTTTATTTTTGTATTAAACCAAGCTCCTACCTGCAATTCCTGTCCTTCTGGTCCATTTGCATCTGGGGGTGACAAAACACGCATCCACGATGCGTTCCCAACGTGACAGAAACCGCTACAAAAGCAACATGCTTTGACGAAGCTAGTAAAGAGACACATAGACTCCGATGCCACTTCAGCTCCACTTAAAGGATTTTAACGGAGACACTGCTAGCCAGAACAAAGTTGATAGAGCCGTAGCAGCGTATGTGCTACAAGACATGCAGGCTATTTCTACGGTGGAGTCACCCGCTTTTAGGCAGCTAATTGGCATGATACCGGCGTCAAACAGCAAATGGCACGGAAAACATGTTCCACGTACCTGGACAGTGAGTACATAAACATGGAAAGCAAGCTAAAGAAAACACTCCAAACTCTGCCTCTGCTCATCATTCAGCATTGAAGGTACACACTCTCTGTCAATTCTCTTATATACTGATGCTCTTTCGTTCTTAGACTTTTACAGTGTTTGATTATCACATCAGTCTAAATGTTTAGAATATAAACTTCACAAACATAAAGAGGGATCCTAGTGGGCCAGGCCAATATTTCCTTATCTCTAAGCTAAAACTGGGGAAATGCGTAGAGTGTTCTGGGCTTCAGTACAGTTTTGATCTCCTGAAGACATGATTTTATTTCACAATTCCTTGAGAGGAAAAAAAGGCTTTGTGTACCGTATTTCCTTGAATTGGTATATATTATGCGCCTGCCTAGAATTACAGACTGGTCAAACTCGTTTCGCAAAAATAATTAGCGCATGCTTAGAGTTACCGCCGGCTCAGGATTAACGCCGGGTCAAACTCGTTTCGCAAAATATTATTTTGATTAGCGCATGTCTAGAATTTCCGCCGGGTCAAACTCGTTTCGCAAAATAATTAGCATATGCCTAGAATTTCCGCCGAGTCAAACTCGTCACGTCACGAGTGACACTTCACCTGTCATCATTTTCAAAATGGAGGAGGGTGATTTCAATAATTTAAAATCGTATAAAGGGAAGAAGATTAAGAGCTATTCAGTATGATTTAAGGTCCAAGCTATTGAACATGCTAAAAAGAACAGTAAGCCGCTACGTTTTATTAATATACCGTAGCTGCGTGTGTCAAATATGAGTCATTAAATGACTCCCGCCTCCTGGTGGTAGAGGGCGCTAGTTATCCTTCTTGCGACTACTCGGCTGCAGAACAAGCAGCAAGAGTGAGCAGCGATCGTTTATTTTTTCCTCTCGCTTGCACTTTTAACATGGAGGATTACATATCTAAAATAAAACCGTTTTCTAAACTGGACTTTCAATCGAAGCAGGAGGTAATAAAGGAAGATCTCCATCGAGACAAAGAGACTTTTAAAACTGACGAAAGATAAGGAAGACTTCTATAAACAAGTTATCGATGCTTTTGATCAGAAGGAGCTGCGCATGGACTTCATTTATAAGTAAAGGTAAGACCATAATAACGTTTTTTTTTTTATTAAATGTGCTTTTCAAGATGGTATCGTGACATCCCACTCAAATTTATAAGCGCAGGCCTATATTTACCGCATGCCTTTGGTAAGCGCTGGAGTGAGAAGAGGTTTTAAATTAATTAGCGCATGCTTGCCTTTACCACATGCCTTTGGTAAACGCCAGAGTGAGAAAGGGTTTTAAAATAATTAGCGCCCCGGCGGCAATTCGAGGAAATACGGTATGTAATGTGTGCCTTCCTTGGGTGAAGCCAGGTTTACAGCTATTTTGTTATTATGCTGTTTGTTACTTATGTATGTTATGTTGCAGCTATTTAAAATAGTTTTGTCAGTTTGTTCTGGCCTGAAATAAATTGGCCCTCTGTGTTTTGTATGTAGACCATATTGCTTAGCAGAGTTCAGTGACGCAAATCTTGCACTTTTTCATCATGTAAAACAAGACTACAATATTTTGATCACATACAGAAGTGTAAGAAGTTGAATATAACTGTAGAATAGGGCCCCTTTAACTCTTCTTTTACTATAATATATGATAGAATTTCCCCAAAGTTTACCGCCATTAACTCCCATACCCTTCCATGGTGTGGCCAGACTTAGTGGTTTCTGTTTGTTTTTGTACAAAAAGTACTGGAACATGTTGGCTGGGCTAAAGACGCAGAGGCCCTGCAGACCCACTCTGAGTCCAAAGGCAAAAAAATAAAAAAATAAGTGACTGAGCCAAAGAAAGTCTCCATGACACCGCAGCTTTATTTTTAGCCAAATGTAGTCATTCAAGTTCATACAGTAGCAAATATTTCTGTCAGTGACAGAAATAAATCATGACATTTATGGCATTAATGCATGCTATACAATCCTGCACAGCGTGTGTGTGTGTGTGTGTGTGTGTGTGTGTGTGCGCGTGCGTGCGTGCGTGCGTGCGTGCGTGAGTTAAAGAAAAGTACAACTTTTAGTTCAGTCGAGCTTCTCTATATAGTATGAGGGGCCGTTAGGGACATTATTCAGAATTACCTCTTACATACACTACTGAAATGCTCCCACATAAACAACTGAAATGTTTTTCTCTCACACACAATACTGAAACACTCTTATACACACTACTGAAACACTCTCATATAAACAACTGAAATGTTTTTCTCTCACACACAACACTGAAACACTCTTATACACACGACTGAAATGCTCTCACCTACACTACTGAAATGCTTTCACATAAACAACTGAAATGTTTTTCTCTCACACACACTACTGAAACACTCTTATACACACTACTGAAATGCTCTTACATACACTACTAAAATGATCTTAAATAAACAACTAAAATACTCTCACATAAACAACTAAAATGCTGTCACATAAACAAGTAAAATGCTCTCACATAAACAACTAAAATGCTCTCACATAAACAACTAAAATGCTCTCACATAAACAACTAAAATGCTCTCACATAAACAACTGAAATGTTTTTCTCTCACACACAATACTGAAACACTCTTATACACACGACTGAAATGCTCTCACATACACTACTGAAATGCTTTCACATAAACAACTGAAATGTTTTTCTCTCACACACACCACTGAAACACTCTTATACACACTACTGAAATGCTCTTACATACGCTACTGAAATGCTCTCACATACACTAGTGAAATGTTCTTAAATAAACAACTAAAATGCTCTCACATAAACAAGTAAAATGCTCTCACATAAACAACTAAAATGCTCTCACATAAACAAGTACAATGCTCTCACATAAACAACTAAAATGCTCTCACATAAACAACTGAAATGTTTTTCTCTCACACACACCACTGAAACACTCTTATACACACTACTGAAATGCTCTTACATACGCTACTGAAATGCTCTCACATACACTAGTGAAATGTTCTTAAATAAACAACTAAAATGCTCTCACATAAACAAGTAAAATGCTCTCACATAAACAACTAAAATGCTCTCACATAAACAAGTACAATGCTCTCACATAAACAACTAAAATGCTCTCACATAAACAACTGAAATGTTTTTCTCTCACACACAATACTGAAACACTCTTATACACACGACTGAAATGCTCTCACATACACTACTGAAATGCTTTCACATAAACAACTGAAATGTTTTTCTCTCACACAGACCACTGAAACACTCTTATACACACTACTGAAATGCTCTTACATACGCTACTGAAATGCTCTTAAATAAACAACTAAAATGCTCTCACATAAACAAGTAAAATGCTCTCACATAAACAACTAAAATTCTCTCACATAAACAACTAAAATGCTCTCACATAAACAAGTAAAATGCTCTCACATAAACAACAAAAATTCTCTCACATAAACAACTAAAATGCTCTCACATAAACAAGTACAATGCTCTCACACAAACAACTAAAATGCTCTCACATAAACAACTGAAATGTTTTTCTCTCACACACAATACTGAAACACTCTTATACACACGACTGAAATGCTCTCACATACACTACTGAAATGCTTTCACATAAACAACTGAAATGTTTTTCTCTCACACACACCACTGAAACACTCTTATACACACTACTGAAATGCTCTTACATACGCTACTGAAATGCTCTTAAATAAACAACTAAAATGCTCTCACATAAACAAGTAAAATGCTCTCACATAAACAACTAAAATTCTCTCACATAAACAACTAAAATGCCCTCACATAAACAAGTAAAATGCTCTCACATAAACAACTAAAATTCTCTCACATAAACAACTAAAATGATCTCACATAAACAAGTACAATACTCTCACACAAACAACTAAAATGCTCTCACATAAACAACTGAAATGTTTTTCTCTCACACACAATACTGAAACACTCTTATACACACGACTGAAATGCTCTCACATACACTACTGAAATGCTTTCACATAAACAACTGAAATGTTTTTCTCTCACACACACCACTGAAACACTCTTATACACACTACTGAAATGCTCTTACATACGCTACTGAAATGCTCTCACATACACTACTGATATGCTCTTAAATAAACAACTAAAATGCTCTCATATAAACAACTAAAATGCTCTCACATAAACAAGTAAAAAGCTCTCAGATAAACAAGTAAAATGCTCTCACATAAACAAGTAAAATGCTCTCACATAAACAAGTAAAATGCTCTCACATAAACAACTAAAATGCTCTCACATAAACAAGTACAATGCTCTCACATAAACAACTAAAATGCTCTCACATAAACAACTGAAATGTTTTTCTCTCACACACAATACTGAAACACTCTTAGACACACGACTGAAATGCTCTCACATATACTACTAAAATGCTTTCACATAAACAACTGAAATGTTTTTCTCACACACACACCACTGAAACACTCTTATACACACTACTGAAATGCTCTTACATACGCTACTGAAATGCTCTCACATACACTACTGAAATGCTCTTAAATAAACAACTAAAATGCTCTGACATAAACAACTAAAATGCTCTCACATAAACAAGTAAAATGCTCTCACATAAACAAGTAAAATGCTCTCACATAAACAACTAAAATGCTTTCACATAAACAAGTAAAATGCTCTCACATAAACAACTAAAATGCTCTCACAAATAAAATGTTTTACTCTCACACACACACACACACCACTTGCGTGTGAGAGACAACAATTTTAGTAGTGTATGTAAGAGGTAATTCTGAATAATGTCCCTAACGGCCCCTCATAATATAGTATCCCGTGAAAGAAAATACAACAGTGCTGCTATTTTAACGACATTAGAAACATTCTTCAGTGGCATTAGAAAATATTTGGAGAAACCTAAGACATGGGCCCATGGAGCTGGGAAAGCTGTCGGGCATGAGCTGCTAGGGGAAGGTGTGGTTTTGTAGGAATGTGAGCAAACGCAGTCGCTCTTTTTCTGCACATCATCTGAAACTTTTTTTTTTTAATTGTTTTATTTTTTTTTCACCAGAATAACATATGCCCTCAGTGTGGATGTTCAAAAAGAAATAGATCGCAAAATATTGCGAAATTATTTCACGAAGAAATTACAATAAAAATGAGCAATCTGAAATATTTTAACAAACTCGGGAAATACTCTGTATTGCCAAAAGTATTGCCTTGATTCACATATTAACTTGAAGGGCAATCCCCTTCCAAACCCGTTTGGTTCAATATGATGTCGGTCCTATTACAGCTTAAACTCTTCTGGGAAGGCTGTCCACAAGGTTGCAGGGTGTGTTTTTAGGAATTTTCCACCATTCTTCCAAAAGCACATTGGTGAGGTCACACACTGATGTTGGTCGAGGCTCTCAGTCTCCGTTCTAATTCATCCCAAAGGTGTTCTATTGGGTTCAGGTCAGGACTCTGTGCAGGCCAGTCAAGTTCATCCACACCATACTCTGTCATCCATGTGTTTATGGACCTTGCTTTGTGCACTGGTGGTCATGTTGGAAGAGGAAGGGGCCTGCTCCAAACTGTTCCCACAAGGTTGGGAGCATGGAGTTGGCCAAAATGTGTTGGTATCCTGGAGCATTTAAAGTTCCTTTCTTGTGTGTGATTAATACATTTTTATTTGGCATTTTCTCCTCCCAGTTGTGTGAGCCTTCCAATGTTCAGAATATATTCTGCCTATATGGAGTAGTATAGCTCGGTTGGTAGAGTGGCCGTGCCAGCAACTTGAGGGTTGCAGGTTCGATTCCCCCTTCCGCCATCCTAGTCACTGCTGTTGTGTCCTTGGGCAAGACACTTTACCCACCTGCTCCCAGTGCCACCCACACTGGTTTGAATGTAACTTAGATATTGGGTTTTACTATGTAAAGCGCTTTGAGTCACTTGAGAAAAGCGCTATATAAATATAATTCGCTTCACTTCACTTATATGAGAACCAACATCTTTTTGCCAAAATAAGATACACAATCCTCTCTGCACGTGTTTTAATTCACACATACCTTTAGTACATCAGGCCCAAAGTGTTTTAGGATTCCAGATTGCCGTAATATATTTAACTATCGGGTTCAGGTCAGGACTCTGTGCAGGCCAGTCAAGTTCATTCACACCATACTCTGTCATCCATGTCTTTATGGACCCTGCTGTGTGCACTGGTGGTCATGTTGGAAGAGGAAGGGGCCCGCTCCAAACTGTTCCCACAAGGTTAGGAGCATGGAGTTGTCCAAAATGTGTTGGTATCCTGGAGCATTTAAACTTCCTTTCTTGTGTGTGATTAATACATTTTTATTTGGCATTTTCTCCTCCCAGTTTTGTGAGCCTTCCAATGTTCAGAATATATTCTGCCTATATGGGGTAATATAGCTCGGTTGGTAGAGTGGCCGTGCCAGCAACTTGACGGTTGCAGGTTCGATTCCCGCTTCCGCCATCCTAATCACTGCTGATTTGTCCTTGAGCAAGACACTTTACCCACCTGCTCCCAGTGCCACCCACACTGGTCAAAATGTAACTTAAATTTGGGTTTTACAATGTAAAGCGCTTTGAGTCACTTGAGAAAAGCGCTATATAAATATAATTCACTTCACTTCACTTATATGAGAACCAACATCTTTTTGCCCAAATAAGATACACAATCCTCTCTGCACGTTTTTTAATTCACACATACCTTTAGTACATCAGGCCCAAAGTGTTTTAGGATTCCAGATTGCCGTAATATATTTAACTATAGGGTTCAGGTCAGGACTCTGTGCAGGCCAGTCAAGTTCATTCACACCATACTCTGTCATCCATGTCTTTATGGACCCTGCTGTGTGCACTGGTGGTCATGTTGGAAGAGGAAGGGGCCCGCTCCAAACTGTTCCCACAAGGTTAGGAGCATGGAGTTGTCCAAAATGTGTTGTTATCCTGGAGCATTTAAACTTCCTTTCTTGTGTGTGATTAATACATTTTTATTTGGAATTTTCTCCTCCCAGTTTTGTGAGCCTTCCAATGTCCAGTATATATTCTGCCTATATGAGAACCGACATCTTTTTGCCCAAATAAGATACACAATCCTCTCTGCACATTTTTTAATTCACACATACCTTTAGTACATCAGGCCCAAAGTGTCTTAGGATTCCAGATTGCCGTAATATATTTAACTATCGGGTTCAGGTCAGGACTCTGTGCAGGCCAGTCAAGTTCATTCACACCAGGCTCTGTCATCTATGTCTTTATGGACCCTGCTGTGTGCACTGGTGGTCATGTTGGAAGAGGAAGGGGCCCGCTCCAAACTGTTCCCACAAGATTAGGAGCATGGAGTTGTCCAAAATGTGTTGGTATCCTGGAGCATTTAAAGTTCCTTTCTTGTGTGTGATTAATACATTTTTATTTGGCATTTTCTCCTCGCAGTTTTGTGAGCCTTCCAATGTTCAGAATATATTCTGCCTATATGGGGTGGTATAGCTCGGTTGGTAGAGTGGCCGTGCCAGCAACTTGACGGTTGCAGGTTCGATTCCCGCTTCCGCCATCCTAATCACTGCTGATTTGTCCTTGAGCAAGACACTTTACCCACCTGCTCCCAGTGCCACCCACACTGGTTTAAATGTAACTTAGATATTGGGTTTCACTATGTAAAGCGCTTTGAGTCACTTGAGAAAAGCGCTATATAAATATAATTCGCTTCACTTCACTTATATGAGAACCAACATCTTTTTGCCAAAATAAGATACACAATCCTCTCTGCACGTGTTTTAATTCACACATACCTTTAGTACATCAGGCCCAAAGTGTTTTAGGATTCCAGATTGCCGTAATATATTTAACTATCGGGTTCAGGTCAGGACTCTGTGCAGGCCAGTCAAGTTCATTCACACCATACTCTGTCATCCATGTCTTTATGGACCCTGCTGTGTGCACTGGTGGTCATGTTGGAAGAGGAAGGGGCCCGCTCCAAACTGTTCCCACAAGGTTAGGAGCATGGAGTTGTCCAAAATGTGTTGGTATCCTGGAGCATTTAAACTTCCTTTCTTGTGTGTGATTAATACATTTTTATTTGGCATTTTCTCCTCCCAGTTTTGTGAGCCTTCCAATTTTCAGTATATATTCTGCCTATATGAGAACCGACATCTTTTTGCCCAAATAAGAGACACAATCCTCTCTGCACGTGTTTTAATTCACACATACCTTTAGTACATCAGACCCAAAGTGTATGGGAATTCCAGATTGCCATAATATATTTAACTATCGGGTTCACGTCAGGACTCTGTGCAGGCCAGTCAAGTTCATCCACACCAGACTCTGTCATCCATGTCTTTATGGACCCTGCTGTGTGCACTGGTGGTCATGTTGGAAGAGGAAGGGGCCCGCTCCAAACTGTTCCCACAAGGTTGGGAGCATGGAGTTGTCCAAAATGTTTTGGTATCCTGGAGCAGTCAAATTTCCTTTCCTGTGTGTGATTAATACATTTTTATTTGGCATTTTCTCCTCCCAGTTTTGCGAGCCTTCCAATGTTCAGAATATATTCTGCCTATATGGAGTAGTATAGCTCGGTTGGTAGAGTGTCCGTGCCCGCAACTTGAGGATTGCAGGTTCGAGTCCCGCTTCCGCCATCCTAGTCACTGCCATTGTGTTTTTGGGCAAGACACTTTACCCACCTGCTCCCAGTGCCACCTACACTGGTTTAAATGTAACTTAGATATTGGGTTTTACAATGTAAAGTGCTTTGAGTCACTTGAGAAAAGCGTTATATAAATATAATTCACTTCACTTATATGAGAACCATCTTTTTGCCCAAATAAGATACACAATCCTCTTTGCACGTGTTTTAATTCACACATACCTTTAGTACATCAGGCCCAAAGTGTCTTGGAATTCCAGATTGATATTATATATTTAACCATGGGGTTCAGGCCAGGACTCTGTGCAGGCCAGTCAAGTTCATCCACACCAGACTCTGTCATCCATGTATTTATGGACCTTGCTCTCTAGAGCAGAGGTCAGCAACCCGTGGCTCTTTAGCACCACCCAAGTGGCTCCCTGGACCTCTTTCAGAGATGTGTGAAAATGGAAAAAGATAAAGAAAAAAAACTATTTTTTGTTTTAATATATTTTCTGTAGGAGAAAAAACCCGACACAAACAACTCCTAATTGTTAGCAATCCCACTGTTTATCCCACTCTCCCCACACCCGGTCTGGCTTCATTGTTTGCGGTAGTCCACAATCACGCAGGTTGATTTCTTGTTTCTAGTTCAGGATTCCGGTGCTAAGTTTTGGTTCTTTTGCGAACGGAAAGCTTTCCTTTTGTTTGTTTCCTGTTTTTGGTTCGAGTTGTGATTTATGGCAATAAATCATGCTCCTACCTTCACGCTCTGTCCAGAGTTGTACGTTCTGCATCCCGGGAGAACAACCCCGCATTGACTCCACATGACAAATTTGATTCTGCAACGTTCTATGTTCGACTGTGACGTTGTTGTCGTTGGTGGCCACTTTACTGCACTCTTTCAGCTCAGCAGCTGTCCTCTCAGCAGTGAGGTGGGTCTACAAGCAGAGAGCAGCTTTGTTTACTCAACCTCCAATTCCAAAATTTCATCTGTCAAGCTGGCACTAAATGAGTCGACCCTGTCCGGTGCTATTTTCTTCATCACATGCTCCTTTTGTGGAGTCCGGTTTGTCACGTGGACCACTGCGATAATTTATGTTGCATTGGGATGTGTGTTTACAGAGATATATTCAGCATGGAAGGGAACAAGTATTGCTTTGTCAAAGTGGTTTACCCGGAGTATTTGGAACAATCAACTGATTTAAGCCTCACTGCTTTAAATTACTCATAAAACTAAAAGATTATGTTTGTCATGATCCATGGTCTGGATCATGTTTTGTATTGTCTTTTTTGTTTGGGACTCCGTTAGTTCCTGTTTGTTTTGGTTGCCATGGTTGCTCATTGTGTTCACCTGCCTCTGATTAGTGTTCGCCCGCTCACCTGCTTCCCGAGCACTAATCAATCGGCAGGAAATCTGCGTTCAAAGGACTCCGGCTTATTAGTGATTCCCAGAGCCCAAAAATAGCGTTTTCCATTCGGGTTCCAGTACTCTGGAATGCCCTCCCGGTAACAGTTCGAAATGCTACCTCAGTAGAAGCATTTAAGTCTCTTTTTAAAACTCATTTGTTTACTCTAGCCTTTAAATAGACCCCCTTTTTGACCAGTTGATCTGCCATTTCTTTTTCTCCTCTGTCCCCCCTCTCCCTTGTCTGGTGGCCATGGATGAAGTATTGGCTGTCCAGAGTCAGGACCCAGGATGGACCGCTCGTCCAGAGTCAGGACCCAGGATGGATCGCTCGCCTGTGTATCGGTTGTGGACATCTCTGCACTGCTGATCCGCCTCCACTTGAGATGGTTTCCTTCTGGCTCCACTATGGACGGGACTCCCGCTACTACATTTGAATCCACTTTGGACTGGACTCTCACCGTTATGTTAGATCCACTATGGATTGGACTTTCACAATATCGTGTTAGACCCGTTCGAAATACATTGCTTTCGGTCCCTTGGGGACCGAAAGCCCACATACTCGGTCCTCTCCAAGGTTTCTTAGTCATCATTGTCACTGCCACCGACCTCCCACTGGGGTGAGCTTTTCCTTGCCCTTATGTGGGCTCTACCGATGATGTATTTGTGGTTTGTGCAGCCCTTTGAGACACTTGTGATTTAGGGCTATATGAATAAACATTGATTGATTGATAATCAGAGGCATTATTTAAGCCTGCTTTTGCCGGTCAGTCGGCCTGGGGTCATTGTTTGCTTTATGCAACCTGTCTACGAAAGTTTTGTTTGTCTCCTAGCCAATGCTAGGAGACAAGTCACTATGGACTGGACTCTCACTATTATGTTGGATCTACTATGGACTGGACTCTCACTATTATGTTAGATCCACTATGGACTGGACTCTCACTGTTATGTTAGATCCACTATGGACTGGACTCTCACTGTTATGTTAGAGCCACTATGGACTGGACTCTCACTATTATGCTAGATCCACTATGGACCGGACTTTCACAATATTATGTCAGACCCACTCGACGTCCATTGCATCCGGTCTCTCCTAGAGGGGGGTGTGACCGACTCTCACCGTCCGGTTTCCATGGACCATCAAAGATAGACATTACGTCGAGCAGTTTGTGACTTTTGTTTTATTATTTCAATAAAAATCTTTCAGGTTTCGCTTTTCAGCCAGCTGCGTCTGAAAAGGGAATAAGCAGTAGAAAATGGATGGATGGATGCTTCAAGTTGTCAGGCTGTCCCCTGACAGTTTGTTTGTGTTTAGTTTTTCCTTTGTGTGTTTAGTATTTCCTGTTTTTAGTTCCTGTCAGCGTTCTTATTTTGTCTTTTTCCTGTTTTTTTCCCTGTGCGCTGTTTTCCCCTTGGCTGCGGCTGATTGGCACCTGGCCACACCTGGTGTCAATCAGCCCGCTCCTATTTTACCCGCTTTCTTCCTCCAGTCAGTGCTGGATTATTGTATTGTCATGTCGATGTGGCTCTCGTCATTCCTACGTGTCGTATCATATCTTGTCTATGCAGCGTTGCGGTAGGCTACATTCGTTAGTGGTTTGTGGCTTGCGGAGGGGCGGGACACAGGTCCGGTGGCCATGGACGAAGTACAGGCTGTCCAGAGTCGGGACCCGGGATGGATGCTTCAAGTTGTCAGGCTTTCCCCTGACAATTTGTTTGTGTTTTAGTTTTTCCTTTGTGTGTTTAGTATTTCCTGTTTTTAGTTCCTGTCAGCGCTCTTATTTTGTCTTGTTCCTGTTTTTGGCACTTGGTCACACCTGGTGTCAATCAGCCCACTCCTATTATATCTTCTCTATGCAGCGTTGCGGTAGGCTATATTCGATAGTGGTTTGTGGCTTATTGTCTCTTGTTCCCTGCTTCCAAGTTTGTTTTCTTATTACTTTGGACTTGATTCTCACGGTTACGTTAGATCCACTATGGATTGGACTTTCACAATATCATGTTAGATCCGCTCGACATCCATTGCTTTCGGTCCCCTGGGGGGGGGGGTTTGCCCACATATGTGGTCCTCTCCAAGATTCATGGTCGACGTCCCACTGGGGTGAGTTTTTCCTTGCCCTTCTGTGGGCCCTACCGAGGATGTCGTTGTGGTTTGTGTAGCCCTTTGGGGCACTTTTGATTTAGTGTTGCGATCTGCTGCTCAGATCTTCACATGTTTGTTTTTTCATTCTCAGTCTGACCCGTTTAGTTCCTGTTTTTGTCCATCACTACGGTTACACATCAGTTCACCTGCTGCTCACGCCCCGCACACCTGCTACAGATAATCACCGTCACTTTATAAGCCGTCCTCTTTTGTTTGTTCAGCCTGGGTTCATGATTTGCTTTTCACGCAACAAGTTATGCCTGCACTCTATTTCGTATGTATATTCTCGCTAAGCTTTTCACGCTAGCCATTCATTGTTCATTCCAGTTCTCATGCTGAAGTTTTTGTTTTACTGTTTTATGTGCCTACGTGCCAGTTTATTTCTCACTGTTGTATATCCTAGCTTTTATGCTAGCGTCCTTTGTTTGTTTTATTCTACTAGCTCTAGCATTTTTGTTATATAGCTCTTTTTGTTATTTAAATACGTTTTGTATATCTTACCTTTGCTGTGTTCACTTGACGCATCCTCGAGGGAATCGAACCCGGCATCACAATGCCGAACAGACGTAACATTTAGGACTATTTAAATAAACATTGATTGATTGATTACAAGTACGACTTCAGTTTTCCTGCTGGATACCTGTTAACTTTCACGTTAGGCCTTTTTGTTTGTTATCCGCCCACGTGCGCGCTTTTTGCTTGTACCCTTTGTTGGTTTTTGTCTTAGTGTTTTGAATTAAATCATGTTTTCCAGAAAAATGCCTCCCTCCTAATCTGCATCTTGGGGTTCGACACCAACCAACTCTGACACGAGTGTTTTTGGCAAGGTAGTACATTTAAGTGAGTAGCAGGTAAAGGTTTAAGTACTGCACACTCATGGAAACTGAGGCAGACTGATAATAAAATTCCAAAGTTTTGCCCTTGATTCAATGAAAATACAGCACAGAAGGAATTTCCTAAGGAGAAACTCAAACCCATTCGCCAATAAATAGCACAGTACGTACTGCATATTGCAGTATCAGGCATGAGTTACTTTTCAGAGTAGTTATGGTGAATTATGAAGAAAGGTAATTACAAGAACGGGAATGTTTTATTATTGCATGTCATTAGAAGCATGTTTCTTTGCGGTCCTTGTCCTGAAGATGGCCGAGGAAGAGAAGGGTCATAATCCGTGGCTTTCCTGTGCGGCTGGTGTTGAGTTTCCTTCCAAACAGCTGGGCCAGGGTGTTCCGTGGTCCTCTTCGGCCCTATTTTGAAAGAGGATAGTCAAGCCGAATCCCCTCAATGAGGCCTTAAGGACCCAGCCGCCTCGGTCCCTATGTCCCGGTTGCGGACACGGCACCTGTGATCTTCAGTTAACGTGGGAACACGAGACCGTGTCGAGATGACTGAGGTGTGTCGATGAAAGACAAGACGGCGGTCGAGCACAAATGTCCCTCAGCTCAAACGGGGGTGTGGCGGACAGAGCTTAACGTGAAGTAGTTCTCCAGCTGGGGGGGGGGGAGCTTGACACCTAGAGAGGAAGACGACATGTCGAAGAAGAACCTTGACAATGTGTTGATTCAACTTTCCCCTCTGATATAGAGCTTGTCAAACATGGGGAAGCTTCAGAGTTGAATGATTTCTTCTTATTTTGCCTGGACACACAAGCTGGAAAAAAAAAAATATGTCTGTGTTTGGTTTTGTTTGGCGTGGCTGTTGTGTTTTATTTGGAGCCACGAACTAAAAGATGAGTAACCCAGTTAGACCAGATGGAGCCCCGAAACCTTGGGAGATCTCACAGGCACTAAAATGAATGTGAGACGTATGAACAGCAGCCAGACTTTATTTGCAGTGTTTGATCTTCAAACACACTCTGTGTGTAAAGCTGAGGTTGGTAGACTAGACCAGTGGTTCTCAACCTTTTTTCAGTGATGTACCTCCTATGAACTTTTTTTTAATTCAAATACCCCCTAATCCAGGGGTCGTGAACCTTTTTGGCTGAGAGAGCCAAAAAGCCAAATATTTAAAAATATATTTCCGTAAGAGCACAACTAAACACGTGCATTTTTAAGTAAGACCAACATTTCTAGAGTATAACAGGTCTCTTATTCTTTGTAAAACCATTGTTATTCTGAAGCTAACTGTGGAGGGGGCGTGGCCTGCGGGCCTGCAGCGACAGGTGCGTGGAAGGCCCACCTGGGCCTTGTTATCTAATCACCTGTCGCTCTGTTATAAGCAGCAGCCAGGAGGAGAGACTGGGTTGGGGCTGGAAATACTATTGCTGGAAAGCAACTGAGAGACTTATTGAAAAATAAAACAATATTGTAACCCTGAAACAGGCTCTCATGTCGGTGCTTGTGGGTCTGAAGAACCCCCAGGAGGGCAAGCCCCATACTAACCAATAATAAATAAATAACTTCTTACTATTAACGCAACTTCTTGAACAGGTGCGGTAGAAAACGGGTGGATGGATTAAAAACTGCATGAGAATGTTTTATAATTTTACTATTTTTAACACTGTGATTACAAGTGGAATTATTCATTACTTATCGTGTTAAGCAACGTCAGGTCAGATTTATCAGAGAGCCAGATGCAGTCATCAAAAGAGCCACATCTGGCTCTAGAGCCATAGGTTCCCTACCCCTGCCCTAATCAGAGCAAAATGGTTGAGAAAAAGAAATAAAGAAGTAAAATTACGGCACTATGTCATCAGTTTCTGATTTATTACATTGTATAACCGAGCCAAATATAGCTCATTTGTAGTGGTCTTGTCAGAGTTAGTTTGTGACGAACCCCAAAATGCAGAGAAGGAGGCAGGCCTTTTGCAGGTAAACATGATTTAATAAAACACTAAGACAAAAACTGAACAAAAGGGTACAAACAAAAAGCGCTTGAGGCGGATAACCAACTTGGCTATGAACAAACAAAACAGGAAGCAAGGAACAAAAGACACAGTACCGAATATAGCTTACCGCAACGCTGCATTGACACGACACGATATGACACGACAGGTAGCAACGACAATAATCCAGCGCAGAGTGGAGGACAAAGCACTTCTAAAGTAGGAGCGGGCTGATTGACACCAGGTGTGGCCAGGGGCCAATCAGCCGCAGCTGAGGGGGAAAACAGCGCCCAGGGAGAAACACAGGAAACAGACAAAATAAGAGCGCTGACAGGATAATACTACACACACAGAGGAAACAAAGACAAATGCAGAGGAAAATACTAAAACATGGCCAAACTGTCAGGGACAAGCCTGACAGGTCTTTCTTGAACTATTTGGAAGAAAAGTTATAAAAATAACTAAAAACTTGTTGAAAAATAAATAAGTGATTCAAGTATAAATAAAGATTTCTACAACTAGAAGTAATCATCAACTTAATATAGATCCATCTGGATTCATGAACTTATTTCTAAACATTTCTTCACAAAAAAAGAAATCTTTAACATCAATATTTGTGGAACATGTCCACAAAAAAATCTCGCTGTCAACACTGAATATTGCATTGTTGAATTTTTTTTCACAGTTTATGAACTTACATTCATATTTTGTTGAAGTATTATTCAATAAATATATTTATAAAGGATTTTTGAATTGCTGCTATTTTTTAAATATTTTTTTTAAAATCTCACGTACCCCTTGGCATATCTTCAAGTACCCCCATTTGAGAACCACTGTTCTATACAATAATTGTAGTTAAAGGCCTACTAAAATGAGATGTTCTTATTTAAACGGGGTTAGCATACTTGATCATTTAGTGATATTGCCATATTTCAAACAGGCAGCTGTGACTTGGCTTCCATCAGAGGCACTGGGGGTCACCACACCCCTCCGACTTTCAGGTATGACTTTATAATCTCACTAAAACACTAGTAACACAATAAGCAGATAAGGGATTTTCCAAAATTATCCTAGTAAATGTGTCTTATAACATCTGAATCGTTCCCACTGCCGTCCACTTTTTTTCCCTTTTTTTTTCTTTAGTGCTTCACTCTAACTTTCCTCATCCACGAATCTTTCATCCTCGCTCAAATGAATGGGGAAATCGTCGCTTTCTCAGTCCGAATCGCTCTTGCTGCTGGTGGCTATGATTGTAAACAATCGTCTGCTACTTCCAGTACAGGCAAGGCTTTTTCATTAGCGACCCAAAGTTGTGAACTTTATTGTCGATGTTCTCTACTAAATCCTTTCAGCAAAAATATGGCAATATCCCGAAATGATCAAGTATGACACATAAAATGGACCTGCTATCCCCATTTAAATAAGAAAATCTCATTTCAGTAGGCCTTTAATGTTTGTAACTGGTGTAGGTGTGTCCTGTATGTTTCCAAAAACCCAGGACCAATCAGAATCTTCACTTGTTTTTCCACAAAATGTGTAATGTCAATCAACATTGCTTCCCTCTTGTGTTCCTCCTGCAAGTCACAGACATACAGTAACTCCTGTTTGTCCCTCATGGTGTGTGGCAATTTCTTTATAATGTTCAACATGTTTTATGGTGTGTCCAGGTCCTCCAATGCATTGCAGCTTTGAATTCCTGGAGGCCCCTTAAGTCTTCTGTTTTAATGCAAGGCCTTGACAGGGCTCTTTCCGTGTATGTTGCTGCCATCTTCTGCTCATTTCCATTAAGTTCTTTCAGCAGGAGTGCTGTATCCTCTGTGTGGGTGCATATGTTCAACAGGCTGGGATGGAAAAACACCTCTTCACAAGACCCAACCGGTAAGATTTTTCAACAACATGGCTTCAGTGATGCACAAGAAAATGAAAGGAGTGAAGTTAAAGTTGAAAAATTGTTACATTAAGGTTGAAACTTCTCCCTCTATTTATAATGAACAAACGTTGCATGCTAGACGGGTGACAAAAAGTGCCGTACTACTAACTGACTTGTTTAAAAAGTATTATCTGATTCATAATGATGTGGGATCTGAGCCGAGGATGTCGTTGTGGCTTGTGCAGCCCTTTGAGACACTTGTGATTGAGGGCTATATAAATAAACATTGATTGATTGATTTTAATATCAGAGCAGATGAATTAAGACATGTTATTTCTACTTTAGAATAGTCATACTCTTGTGTGGGACAACATTCTGAAAGTTCAATATTTGGTATTTATCTGCATATCACTACTTATAGAGAAATATTCATAACCCCAAAATATCAAAAACTATCAAAGAAGAATAAGAGTAATATATAACCTTGGTGGAAATACTGTATATACAGTTGCAATTAAAAGTTACACTTGTAAAGAACATGATGTCATGGCTGTCTTGAGTTTCCAATTATTTCTACAACTCTTATTTTTTTGTGATAGAGTGATTTGAAACACATACTTGTTGGTCACAAAACATATTCATGAAGTTTTGTTCTTTTATTAATTTATAATGGGTCTACTGAAAATGTGAACAAACCTGCTGGGTCTAAAGTATACAGTGGGGCAAAAAAGTATTTAGTCAGCCACCGATTGTGCAAGTTCTCCCACTTAAAATGATGACGGAGGTCTGTAATTTTCATCATAGGTACACTTCAACTGTCAGAGACAGAATGTGACAAAATCCAGGAATTCACATTGTAGGAATTTTAAAGAATTTATTTGTAAATTATGGTGGAAAATAAGTATTTGGTCAACAAATGAAGGAAGAATTAATTCCCAAGAAAAAACGCACGGAACCCATCGTCCGGCGGTGGTCCGGCTTCAAGCGGGAATATGTCGAATAGACAACTTTAATTTGTCATGTGTGGGGCACAAGCGTTGCTACCGAAAGTAGCATTACTGCTAATATGTAGCATCATTTGAAAAGTCACCTGCTAATAACTTTAATAAATACCGTTTTGGTAAACTGACGGTGCGGCGTCTTCAGTAATGCGGACGTTGTATCGATCAGTTGTGGTGAAGAAGGAGCTGAGCCGGAAGGCAAAGCTCTCAATTTACCGGTCGATCTACGTTCCCATCCTCACCTATGGTCATGAGCTTTGGGTCATGACCGAAAGGATAATATGACGGGTACACGTGGCCGAAATGAGTTTCAACCGCCATGTGGCGGAGCTCTCCCTTAGAGATAGGGTGAGAAGCTCTGCCATCCGGGAGGAACTCAAAGTAAAGCCGCTGCTCCTCCACATCGAGAGGAGCCAGATGAGGTGGCTCGAGCATCTGGTCAGGATGCCACCCGAACGCCTCCCTAGGGAGGTGTTTAGGGTACGTCCAACCAGTAGGAGGCCACGGGGAAGACCCAGGACACGTTGGGAAGACTACGTCTCCCGGCTGGCCTGGGAACAAGCTAGACGAAGTGGCTGGGGAGAGGGAAGTCTTGGCTTCTCTGCTTAGGCTGCTGCCCCCGCGACCCGACCTCGGATAAGCGGAAGAAGATGGATGGATGGATCGTATAGCTGGGTTGGAAGAGTGGCCGTGCTAGCAACTTGAGGGTTCCAGGTTCGATCCCCGCTTCCACCATCCTAGTCCCTGTCGTTGTGTCCTTGGGCAAGACACTTTACCCACCTGCTCCCAGTGCCACCCACACTGGTTTAAATGTAACTTAGATATTAGGTTTTCACTATGTTAAGCGCTTGGAGTCACTAGAGGGACTGAGGGTGTTTATTTGTCAAGTTAATTTATATTATTTATGTTTTAATTTTATAATTTATATTTTGTTACCTAATAATTTTGTATTTGTATTTATTTTTTACATAATATTTACAATGGAGAAAATATTGTACACCTTGCTGTGGCTGCGTTTGGCCGGAGGAGGGCGCCATCGCTCCATCTATGACATAACACGACGACCGGATTTTCCAATCTTGCTTCCGGTTTTCAATTACTATTTCACGCGGCACCAAGCTGTTGATGACATCCTTCACGCTAAATTGTGTAAGCATATATATATATGTTTCTCTCTCTGGATTTTACTACACTAAACAACACCTTCAAGATTAATTGGATAAGACACTATTTGAAAGACCCTACATCAATTTGGAACTTCATTTCTCATCATGTATTTGTGGTATGGCTCCGTTGGTAGAGTGGCCGTGCCAGCAACTTGAGGGTTCCAGGTTTGATCCCTCGCTTCTGCCATCTTAGTCACTGCTGTTGTGTCCTTTAGCAAGACACTTCACCCACATGCTCCCAGTGCCACCCACACTGGTTTAAAGGCCTTCTGAAATGAGATTTTCTTATTTAAACAGGGATAGCAGGTCCATTCTATGTGTCATACTTGATCATTTCGCGATATTGCCATATTTTTGTTGAAAGGATTTACTAGAGAACATCGACGATAAAGTTCGCAACTTTAGGTCGCTAAAAAAAAGCCTTGCCTGTACCGGAAGTAGCAGACTATGTGCGCGTGACATCACTGGTTGTAGAGCTCCTCACATCCTTACATTGTTTACAATCACAGCCACCAGCAGCGAGAGCGATTCTGACCGAGAAAGCGACAATTTCTCCATTAAGTTGAGCGAGGATGAAAGATTCATGGATGAGGATAGTGAGAGTGAAGGACTAGAAAAAAAAAAGGCGAGGGCAGTGAGAGCGATTCAGATGTTATTAGACACATTTACTAGATTCATTCTGGAAAATCCCTTTTCTGTTTATTGTGTTACTAGTGTTTTAGTGAGATTATATGGTACCTAAAAGTCGGAGGGGTGTGGCCATGGGCGTGGTGACCGCCAAGGTCTCCGGTGGGAGGAGGTAATAGTCCGCAGCTGCAGGAGGACGCAAGCTCCGCTCATGTCTACGGTAAGAGCCAACTTATTACCACAATTTTCTCACCGAAACCTGCCGGTTGACATGTTCACTTGACCGCTCTGTTCCATAGTAAAGCTTCACATTCGGGAATTTTAAACAAGGAAACACTGGCTGTGTTTGTGTGGCTAAAGGCTAAAAGCTTCCCACCTCCATCTTTCTACTTTGACTTCTCCATTATTAATTGAACAAATTGCAAAAGATTCAGCAAAACAGATATCCAGAATACTGTGTAATTATGCGATTAAAGCAGACTACTTATAGCTTGGATCGGGCTGGAAAAAAGTGTCCGCTACAACCGGTGACGTCAAACGCGACATTTTCAACTTAGGGTGGAATTAACTTAAAACAGGAAAAAAAAAAAAAAAAAAAAAAACAGTGGTCCCTAAAGTCATGAAGTTTGTAACGCTCCTCTCACATGCGTGAATACTTTGTGGATGCCATGTTGGGAACAACGACAGCGTGTGTGTGCTCTTCTACGACACACACACACACGTCTTGTCCTCACAAGCATTAAAAAAAAGCTCATAATTTAAAATTGCAATTTAGTAAACTAAAAAGGCCGTATTGGCATGTGTTGCAATGCTAAAATTTCATCATTGATATATAAACTATCAGACTGCGTGGTCGGTAGTAGTGGGTTTCAGTAGGCCTTTAAATCTAACTTAGATACTGGGTTACACTATGTAAAAGCGCTCCGAGTCACTAGAGAAAAGCGCTATATGAATATAATTCACTTATTTTCTAACCTTGGAGGCCTACATTTTTTGCTATTGTGTAACGACAACATTGATAGGATTCTTGTTGCTCTTTTAAACTTCCACAAACAGGCCCTTCTGGCACGGTCTTTTATATACAAGCACAATTTCTCACCTACGAAATACTTAATTTGGAACAATAAAGACATGTTACAAAAGGAAATCTCTTTTCCTCAACAATTGGTTTAAGAATGATAGTATTTTAGTGAGTCAGCTTTTCAGTAAGGAAGGTGTACTTTAATTACCAATATTTTGATGCCTTTCCAACAGGTGTTGTTGTATTGTACAGGGCTTACTCATCTCCTCTTTCTGCTGTAAAAAATGGGAATGATCCACTTGACACTCCTGTGGGGAAACTTTGCTTTAATCAGAAAAATAACAGAAAAATTCATAGCTTATTCCCAAATGATTGTGTGTCTGTCTCCTATGCAATTGCGCTCTGGAATAATGTTGTGAATGACATCTGCTGGGTCAAAACGTGGTCCCTTCTTAACAGGTATTTACTTACCAATAAAGACAAAGAGATATGTTTTTAAAATCATTCTTGGTTGTTACCCTATAAAGTGGAAACTTTGCTTTGATCAGAAACATTTTGATGTGTTGGTCGCATCGTGATGCCGGTTTCGTTCTCCCAAGGATGCAGACGGGCTTTGGACACAGCGTGCAGGTAGGAAATTATTTATTTAAAATATAAATCAGACTTTGACAAAACTAAAAGAGCTAGCATGGGAGCTAGAAAAACAAAATGGGCTAAACATGGAAGCTAGCATAAGCAGAACCGGGAACCAAAGTCGTCACTTGTTGTGCAAAGACAAATTAGGAAGCCAGACAGACAGACGGGACAAGGCAGGCTTAAATAATGACAGTGATTACAAAACAGATGTGCGACCGGAACAAGCGGCAGGTGAAAATAATACGTAACCATGGTAACCAACTGAGAAGTGCACACACAGGAACCGAGGGAGTCCAAAACCAACAGAAAAACACAAGTGACCCAAAAAACCCAAACAGACTATGATCCGTGCAGCGGATCATAACAAAAATAACAGAAAAATACGCAGCTTATTCCGAAACGATCGTGTGTGTCCGTCTCTTATGTAATTGCGCATTGGAATAATGTTTTGAATGACATCTGCTGGGTCAAAACGTGGTCCCTTCCTAACAGTATTTACTTACCAACAAAGTCAAAGAGATATCTTTTAAGATCATTCATCATTGTTACCCTGTAAAAACTGTGACGGTTAGATACAAGGACATTGATGTTACCTGCACCATATGTAACATGCATCCAGGGACTGTTTACCACCTGTTCTGGACTTGTGGAAGCACTCGATCATTATGGCAGGGCATCTGTAGCTTCATCCTGGACAATATTTGTGACAAATTTGTGCTTTGTTTTAAATTTGAAAAGGAATTTTACCTTTGCAACCTCATTATACTATTGGCTAACGTTTATATTCATAAACGTAAGATTTTTCAATACCCGACCAGTTTTTGTGCCTTTAAAAAAGAATTAGAAATCTATGTTAAAACACTCTCTACCTCTGACAACCAAAGAGCTGTAAAAACAATGATGCTGTGTTCCAAATTTGATTTATTTACTGAACTTGTGTGAGCCCATGGCTTTGCACTTTGTTATATATCTATATATCAATGTTTATTTATATAGCCCTAAATCACAAGTGTCTCAAAGGGCTGCACAAACCACAACGACATCCTCGGTAAAGCCCACATAAAGGCAAGGAAAAACTCACACCCAGTGGGATGTCGGTGACAGTGACAATGATGACTATGAGAAACCTTGGAGAGGACCGCATATTTGGGCAAACCCCCCCTCTCCTAGGGGAGACCGAAAGCAATGGATGTTGAGCGGGTCTAACATGATATTGGGAAAGTCCAGTCCATAGTGGATCCAACCTAATAGCGAGAGTCCCGTCCATAGTGGGGCCAGAAGGAGACCATCCCAAGCGGAGACGGGTCAGCAGCGCAGAGATGTCCCCAACCGATGCACAGGCGAGCGGTCCATCCCGGGTCCTGACTCTAGACAGCCAGCACTTCATCCATGGCCACCGGAGAGGGAGGCAGAGGAGAAAAGAAAAGAAACGGCAGATCAACTGGTCTAAAAAGGGGGTCTATTTAAAGGCTAGAGTAAACAAATTACTTTTAAGATGGGACTTAAATGCTTCTACTGAGGTTGCATCTCAGCCCGAATAGAAAATTTGCCCAGGTCTGGTTTAAATTAATATCCAACAATTGCGAGAACTAGTTTTTATTGTCCATTTCGTTTTTTAATGATTTCTGCTTGTGGTGTGCCTCGGGATTTTTTTCAATTAAAAAAATGTGCCTTGGCTCAAAAAAGGTTGAAAAACACAGATGTTACTGAAAAGTCAACGGACTAAATTAGGAGCCTTTGCTTGTTTATTTACTTATAAAAGACAAGTTATTTAGTATGTTGTCATGTCTGTGTGATCATGTTTTGTTTTAGTCATGTTCGGTTTTGTTTTTGGACTCTTTTTTTACTTTGGTTGGTTTTGTCACCATAGCAACCCATTAGTTTTCACCTTGTCCCCATGTCACGCACCTGTTTTCAATAATCACCACAGTATTATTTAAGCCACAGTTGCAAGGTTGTCAGCCTGACAACATCACCTTCTATCACCCTTCTACAAACCAATGATTCCATGCCCCTTGTCTCGGTCACAGTAAGTGTTTTAGTTATTCATGCCATAGTGCAAGTTTTTGTTTGTTTTCATAGCCAAGTTGTGTACCTCCATTGTGAGCGCTTTTCGTTTATCCCTTTTTTTTAATTATAATTAAAGTATGTCTTTACCTTCACGCTGTTTCCGCTCCAATCACTTTGCACCTCGGGAAAACAACCCTCACCCTAGTCCAAGTCGTGACAGAAAAAAAGGAATAAACAAAAAGCGCTCACAATGGAGGTACAAAACTTGGCTATGAAAATAAACAAAAACTTGCACTATGGCATGAATAACAAAAACACTTACTGTGACCGAGACAAGGGGCATGGAATCATGGATTTGTAGAAGGGTGATAGAAGGTGAGGTTGCCTGACTGACTACATTGCAACTGTGGCTTAAATAATACTGTGGTGATTAGTGAAAACAGGTGCGTGACATGGGGATATGGTGAAAACGAATAGGTTGCTATGGTGACAAAACAAACAAAAGTGCACAAAGAGTCCTAAAACAAAACCAAACATGACTAAAACAAACATGATCACACATACATGACATTTGTTCACTATTTTATTTAATGACTAAATTGCTATAAGAAACATTGCAACACATGCCAATAAGGCCGGTTTAGTTTACTAAATTACAATTTTTAAATTTCCCGCGGAGTTTCTTGTTGAAAACGTTGCGGAATGATGACGCGTGCGTGTGACGTCTCGGGTTGGAGCGGACATATTAGCCCATCACCGCACACAGCTAAAAGTCGTCTCTTTTCATCGCATAATTGCACAGTATTTTGGACATCTGTGTTGCTGAATCTTTTGCAATTTGTTCAATTAATAATGGAGACTATAAATAAGAATGCTGTTGGTAGAACGCGGTGGATTGCAGCTGCCTTTAGCACCGAGACACAACCGGTGTCTGTTTGTTGTGAAGCTTTAACACAGAGCGGTCAAGCGAACATGTTTATGTCAACCAGCAAGTTTTTGGATGGGAAAATTGTGATATTATGTCAGCTCTTACCGGAGACTTCAGTGGATTGTGGGACCTCCTCCTGTATCTGTCAAAAAGGCATCTGTGATATTGGCTCCTCCATTGGCTTCTCTCTGAGACATTGGCGTTCACCGCAGCCATCCGACTTTCAGGTATGACTTTAGAATCTCACTAAAACACTTATGAAACAATAAGCAGATAAAGGATTTTCCAGAATTATCCTAGAAAATGTGTCTAATTACATCTGAAAAGCTACCACTGCCGCCGCCCGGAGCTGTCGCTTTTTCTTTTTTCTCTTTTTTATTTTTTTATTGCCTCACTCTAACTTTCCTCATCCACGAATCTTTCATCCTCGTTCAAATTAATGGCGAAATTGTCGCTTTCTCGGTCCGAATCGCTCTCGCTGCTGGTGGCCATGATTATAAACAATGTGAGGATGTGAGGAGCTCCACAACCCGTGACGTCACGCGCACATCGTCTGCTACTTCCGGTACAGGCAAGGCTTTTTTGTTAGCGACCAAAAGTTGCGAACTTTATCGCCAATGTTCTCTACTAAATCCTTTCAGCAAAAATATGGCAATGTCGCGAAATGAAAGTATGACACATAGAATGGACCTGCTATCCCCTTTTAAATAAGAACATCTCATTTCAATAAGCCTTTAAAATAAAGCCAATAATTACTTTTTTTTTTTTTGGTCCCTTTCATTTAGAAAAGTACCAAAATACTTTTAGTACCAGTCAAGGTACCAGAATATTGGTATCGTTCCAACACTAACACGCACACACACACCGAGCACCCACAGGCGCCTATGGTTGGAGGCAGAGGAAGGGAGGAACTCTGAGCGCTCAAAGCTGTAGAGACGCGAAGATGCATCCTCTCTTGACTTCATTATCTTCCCTCAGCAGCCACAGACTCTTCCCTGGCTGGCTTTCCAGAGAGGACCTCCCGGGGAAGATCCAGCCAACCATCCGGCGTGCGTGGACCACCGGTGTGACGCGCGGGGATGTGTGCGCCGACTGAAGGGCGTGACTTTGCCACGGCTGGTCTCCTACTTCTTCTTTGTTCCACCTCTGTCACCTCCAAAGGTAAGAAAGATGCGCTGATATGAAACCATGTGCGGCATCCCCCCCCCCGGGTGCACACTGCATAGTGTGTGCAAACATGCTTCATACTAATTACGTTTGCCGCGTAGTTTTGTGCGTAATCACCGCCTTTACTAAGGCTTTTGCGTTGCTGTGCCATGGATTTGCCGTCTATAAAGCTGTGGAGGTAAAACATGTCATAGAAAATTAATTGACTTCCTGCAGAAATTTTATTTATTTTTTTGTTATTATTATTACTATTTACAATAGTTTTATCTATCCTCGGGTTGTCAATGTAAATGGAGGGAATGTGTTGTTTTTTGTTTGTTTTTT
The DNA here is from genome assembly GCF_033978795.1 of Nerophis ophidion. Lineage (NCBI taxonomy): Eukaryota > Metazoa > Chordata > Actinopteri > Syngnathiformes > Syngnathidae > Nerophis > Nerophis ophidion. Next base: position 67,669,196 of record NC_084617.1, read on the forward strand.
AACTTAAGTAGGTATACAAATACAAATAATAACAGAAGAAATTAACAAATTAAAAAGATGGTTTTGACAAAAAACAGACTTATCTTTGAATTTCAGCACAACTAAAAATAATGCTTTTTGGTGATGGTAGACGAGAAAGTCAAACAAGCGCTTTGAGTCACTAGAAAAAAGCGATATATATATATATAAATATAATTCACTTCACTCACACACACACACACACACACACACACACACACACACACACACACACACACACACATACACACACACACACACACACACACACACACACACACACACACACACACACACACACACACACTCGTGTATTTGTTATTTCCTTGAGACCTGAGAAAAATGCCTACCTCTTTAGGACCACACCCTTTCTAGATACAAATACAAATAATAACAGAAGAAATGAACAAATTAAAAAGATGGTTTTGACAAAAAACAGACTTATCTTTGAATTTCAGCACAACAAAAAATAATGCTATTTGGTAACGATAGACGAGAAAGTCAAACAAGCGCTATGAGTCACTAGAAAAAAGCGATATATATATATATATATATATATATATATATATATATATATATATATATATATATATATATATAAATATATAAAAATATAATTCACTTACACACACACACACACACACACACACACACACACACACACACACACACACACACACACACACACACACACACACTCTTGTATTTGTTATTTCCTTGACACCTGAGAAAAATGCCTACCTCTTTAGGACCAGACCCTTTCTAGATATATATATATAGTTTTGTATTTCCAACATTAATAATATATACATACTATGCCAATATAAAAAAGGTAAGCTTTTAGCTATTTTTCTATTGTTTTTTATTGTTTTTTACTATTTATTATTTACTAAAAGTTATAACAGTATGTATCTATATACGTATTTATTTATTTTTTTTTTAAATTGATTTTGGCCAAAGGGGGTGCATTTCAATTTCTTGCACACACTGGTTATTTCATATGTCAGCCAAAGGGGGAGCACTTCAAATTTTTACACACACTTGTTATCACATATGTTGACCAGAAGGGGAGCACTCGGTTGGTAGAGCGGCCGTGCCAGCAACTTGAGGGTTGCAGGTTCGATTCCCGCTTCCGTCATCCTAGTCACTGCCCTTGTGTCCTTGGGCAAGACACTTTACCCACCTGCTCCCAGTGCCACCCACACTGGTTTAAATGTAACTTAGATATTGGGTTTCACTATGTAAAGTGCTTTGAATCACTAGAGAAAAGCACTATATAAATATAATTCACTTCACTTCAAATTTTTACACACACTTGTTATTTCATATGTTGACAAAAGGTCGAGCATTTTTAAAAGCGACACACAGTCAATTTGAAAAATCCTTCCTTTTTTGAACCACCCTAATTTTGATAGATTTCACCACCAGGGGTGCAAACTAGACATTCTCTATTCGATGCAATGTTATTGGGACCATGATTTATGTCATCACTTGTTCACACCACCTCATATGGACGCTACTTTTCCTTCTTCATGTCTCAAGAAGGGTAGAAATACAAGAACACACACACACAAGCACACACACACGTGCATGCGAACAAATGTAACTGGCAGAGAGCAATTACATTACCAATCAGTTAAATATTAATATAGTTTAATTTTTTAAATGTGTATGTAGACCCTTACTCTACTCCTAAGCTAATATAAAAGCTTGACTGTATTGCTGCCATTTTGTGTCAAAAATATTTATGTTTCAATTTGGTCAAAATGCAACAAAACTCTTCAGCAGGCAGTCATCTAATTCTAGCAGAGTTGATCGTTTGCCATCACCCTACCCTTAGTCTGCCTGGCAAAAGTCATTCAACTATTTTATTAATCACTGAAGAGTTATGAAGGAAAGGATATCAGTGTCTGTATGTTTTATGCCGCCAAATCAGATACCAAAACATTTCAACATCGATAGCATTAATTGACATAACAGAAGAGATTACCAATGCAATAGATAGCAAATAGTGTGTGTATGTACTTAAGTTGTACGGTATACCGGAATTAGTATGGTACCGCGGTACAAGTGAATCATTTTCGGCACTATACCGTCGCTGAAACGTACCGGTCCCGCGTCGAAGTCACGTTGCGACATTGCTGGTTTACGAGCAGAGGAGCATGTTCGGCGGCACACAATCACTGAGTACTTACAAGCAGACACAGTGTGTAGACTGGAAAGGTAAAATGGACGCATTTTAGTGTAAAAACTAAAGATAAAGGTGAAGTTATAACACTGGGGTGCTTTAAGACATGGCTAGCTAGCTAGCGGCTAACGTCCGTCCACCGTCGGCAGTGTTTTAGCTACTTCTAAATCACTAGTGAAGTGAAGTGAATTATATTTATATAGCGCTTTTCTCTAGTGACTCAAAGCGTTTTACATAGTGAAACCCAATATCTAAGTTACATTTAAACCAGTGTGGGTGGCACTGGGAGCATGTGGGTAAAGTGTCTAGCCCAAGGACACAACGGCAGTGACTAGGATGGCGGAAGCGGGAATCGAACCTGCAATCCTCGCGTCCATGGTGACAAATAAAGTAAGTTTATTTCACGTATCATTATCACTGCAGGACGAGGAATAGATAAACATGCTTCACTACACACCGTAGCTCACGGCATCAAAATGTAAACAAACGTCATTGGTGGATCTACACCTGAAATCCACTGTAATCATATCAAGTACAGGCCCGTATCTAGTCGATACTACTATGTTTACGTCGATATTTTTTGGCATCACAATATCTTCTTTCATTTTATTTTTATGTATATTATGTTTATAAAGTCAGGAAATATATCCCTGTACACATGAGGACTTCGAATATGACCAATGTATGATCCTGTGACTACTTGGTATCGGATTGATACCCATCATCCAAAACTATTGTAAAGTATCAAACAACTGAAGAATAAGTAAGGATTACATTTTAACAGAAGTGTAGATAGAACATGTTAAAAGAGAAAGTAAGCAGAATTTAACAGTAAATCAGGGGTAGGGAACCTATGGCTCTAGAGCCAGATGTGGCTTTTTTGATGACTGCACCTGGCTCTTCGATAAATCACGGTAAGTAATGAAGAATTCCACTGGTAATCAGTGTCAAAAATAACGTTCAAAATATAAAACATTCTCATGCATTTTAATCCATCCATCCGGTTTCTACCACACCAGTTCAACAAGTCGCATTAATGGTAAGAAGTATTGTATTTATTGTTGGTTAGCTTCAGAATAACAATGTTATTAAAAAGAATAAGATACTTATTATACTCTAAAAGTGTTGGTCTTACTTAAAAATTCACTCATTGTTGTATTCAGTCTTAAAAAATGTTTTATATGGCTCTCACGTAAAGACTTTTAAAAATATTTGGCTTATATGGCTCTCTCAGCCAAAAAGGTTCCCGACCCCTGCAGTAAATGAACAAGTAGATGAATAATTATTTTTTTTGTACCACTTGTCCTTAATAATGTTTACAAAAAAATAGAATGATAAATGACACAATATGTTATTGTATATGTCAGCAGACTAATTAGGAGTCTTTGTTTGTTTATTTACTTGTATGTTCACTATTTTATTTAAGGACTTAACTGCAATAATAAACATATGTTTATTGTACCCTAAGATTCTTTTGTTAAAATAAAGCCAATAATGCAATTTGATTCGTGGTGCCCTTTATTTAGAAAAGTACCAAAAAGTACCAAAATAATTTTAGTACCGGTACCAAAATATTGGTATTGTTACAACACTAGTATGGACTTAGAGTAACAAAAGCATTTGACACAATTAATCATATCTTAAAGAAACTGTTTGCCACACTTGCACAGATGCCTAGAAGGTAAAATGTTTTAAATCACCAAATGATTACCGAGTGCAGCGCATGCTGCTGCTCACTGCTCCCCTCACCTCCCAGTGGGGTGAACATGGGAATGGGGCAAATGCAGAGGACATATTTCACCACACCTAGTGTGTGTGTGTGACAATCATTGGAAGTTTAACTTTAACTTTAACAACGACATCCTCGGCTCAGATCCCACATTATTTGGTTTAGTTGAGGTTTGTATTGTTTGGGGAGTAAGAAAAGCAGTGAGGTGGAAGGATTAGCTCGTGTTTATCTTTTAGGATTATTGAATTTGTTCGTAATTGGCAGTCATGCGTTGCAGAGAATTGGAAATGTTTTAACAGGGAAAACATTTGCCTTGTGGAATTAGAGGATTTTCTTCCTGATTATGTTGGCATTATGTATGATTGCTGTATCAATTTGCATTAAAGTACCAGGAAGCGAGCCAACCGTACTTGGCACGTCCAACCTATTCAGTGGCCTAGTGCAGTGGTTCTCAAATGGGGGGTACGCGTACCCCTGGGGGTACCTGAAGGTATGCCAAGGGGTACGTGAGATTTTTTTTAAAGATTCTAAAAATAGCAACAATTCAAAAATCCTTTACAAATATATTTATTGAATAATACTTCAACAAAATATGAAAGTAAGTTCAACGAAATGGAACAATGCAATATTCAGTGTTGACAGCTAGATTTTTTGTGGACATGTTCCATAAATATTTCTTTTTTTGTGAAAAAATGTTAAAAATTAAGTTCATGAATGCAGATGGATCTCTATTACAATCCTAAAAGATGGCACTTTAAGTTGATGATTACTTCTATGTGTAGAAATCTTTATTTATAATTGAATCACTTGTTTATTTTTCAACAAGTTTTTAGTTATTTTTATATCTTTCAGCAATATTTTTGCACTGTTATACAATTTAATAAATCAGAAACTGATGACATAGTGCTGTATTTGACTTCTTTATCTCTTTTTTTCAAACAAAAATGTTTTGCTCTGATTAGGGGGTACTTGAATTAAAAAAAAGTGTTCACAGGGGGTACATCACTAAAAAAAGGTTGAGAATCACTGGCCTAGTGGTTAGGGTGTCCGTAGGTTGTGAGTTCAAATCCCGGCCAAGTCATTCCAAAGACTATACAAATGGGACCCATTACCTCCCTGCTTGGCGCTCAGCATCAAGGGTTGAAATTGGGGGTTAAATCACCAAAATGATTCCCGGGCGTGACCACTGCTGCTGCTCACTGCTCCCCTCACCTCCCTGGGGGTGAACAAGGGTGATGGGTCAAATGCAGAGAATAATTTCACCACACCTAGAGTGTGTTACAATCATTGTAACTTTAACTTTTACCTAACTGTAGCACGAATATCAATCAATCAATTAATCAAAGTTAATTTATATAGCCCTCAAACGGCTGGACAAGCCACAACGACATCCTCGGCTCAGATCCCACTTCAGGGCAAGGAAAAACTCAACCCAATGGGATGACAATGAGAAACCTATGGCGACCGGTGCAATGGACGTCGAGTGGATCTAGAATAATAGCATTATGCTTTGCCACCTTACTGTCGTGTACTGTATGAATTTGTTTTACTATTTATTATTTTTCTTCATGATGGAAAGACTGACTGAAAAAATATGCTTAAAAGTGTTGTATTTTTCACCCGGAAAACTATACTGGAGGTTTTCAGTTTTTATGAACACATACAGACATAAGTTATAGGTTATTTTCAAGAATAGCGTCTCCTGTACTGTCAGCTACCGGTGGCGGAGTGAATGATCCTAGTGAGGTTGCCATGGGTGACGACAATGTGTGCAGTTCAGTGCCCAGATTTACATTTAAATGAAAGTGATGGCCATGCATTCAGAAATGATATACTGTAATAATAATGGTAATATAAGTAAAGTCTACTTTCATATTGGACTCGTTCCCTTGTGGGAGTCCTGTGATTTGACACCTCTATTTGTGCAGTTTATGAATTATGCCATTGTGGTCTTCCGGCTCTACCTTTTACATCTCAATCACTTTGCTCTTTAAAAAAGCCCCACTGTAGTCAGCACTCAACCCTGGAGCTCATTTTGGTTTTCTGGCTATGTGGCTTAGCAGTACTGCGGTATTTTTTATTCATATTTAAGGGACGGCGTGGCGCGGTGGGTGAGTGGCCGTGCGCAACCCGAGGGTCCCTGGTTCAATCCCCACCTAGTACCAACTTCGTCACGTCTGTTGTGTCCTGAGCAAGACACTTCACCCTTGCTCCTGATGCGTGCTGGTTAGCGAGTTGCATGGCAGCTCCCTCCATCAGTGTGTGAATGTGTGTGTGAATGGGTAAATGTGGAAGTAGTGTCAAAGCGCTTTGAGTACCTTGAAGGTAGAAAAGCGCTATACAAGTACAACCCATTTATCATTTATTTATATTTGTAAATCTTTATGGTAAATGCCGATAGATCTTGTTGATGATGGACTGACTGTATTTTCCGGACTATACGCTTAAAATCGTTTTTTTCTCAAAACTCGTCAGTGCACCTTATAAGCCGGTGCGCCTAATGTACATAATAATTATATATAGCTCGTCACTGCCGTTGTGTCCTTGGGCAAGACACTTTACCCACCTGCTCCCAGTGCCACCCACACTGGTATAAATTAGAGATGTCCGATAATGGCTTTTTTGCCGATATCCAATATTCCGATATTTTCCAACTCTTAATTACCGATTCCGATATCAACCGATACCGATATATACAGTCGTGGAATGAACACATTATTATGCCTAATTTTGCTGTGATGCCCCGCTGGATGCATTAAATAATGTAACAAGGTTTTCCAAAATAAGTTATGGAAAAAAAATGCCAACATGGCGCTGCCATATTTATTATTGAAGTCACAAAGTGCATTATTTTTTTTTAGCAAGCCTCAAAACAGCAGCTTGGAATTTGTGACATGCTCTCCCTGAGAGAGCATGAGGAGGTTGAAGTGGGTGGGGGTGGGGGGGTGTATTGTAGCGTCCCGGAAGAGTTAGTGCTGCAAGGTGTTCCGGGTATCTGTTCTGTTGTGTTTATGTTGTGTTACGGTGCGGATGTTCTCACCAAATGTGTTTGTCATTCTTGTTTGGGGTGGGTTCACAGTGTGGCGCATATTTTTAACAGTGTTAAAGTTGTTTATAAGGCAACCCTCAGTGTGATCTGTATGGCTGTTGACCAAGTATGACTTGCATTCGCTTGGGTGTCTGAAAAGCTGTAGATATGTGATTGGGCCGGCACGCAAAGGCAGTGCCTTTAAGGTTTATTGGCGCTCTGTACTTCTCCCTACGTCCGTGTACCAGTCCGTACAGCAGCGTATTAAAAAGTCATACATTTTACCTTTTGAAACCGATACTGATAATTTCCGATATCACATTTTAAAGCATTATCGGCCGATAATATCGGCAGTCTGATATTATCGGACATCTCTAGTTTAAATGTAACTTAGATATTGGGTTTCACTATGTAAAGCGCTTTGAGTCACTAAAGAAAAGCCCTATATAAATATAATTCACTTCACTTCACTTCAATGAAAACAAGCTTAACACCCTTGTCTTAGATAATGCATAATATTTCACCCCCTTTTCCATTGACCTTGAAAGTTTGAATCGGGGAACAATTTAAATTTATACGAAGTGGTCGGGACATTCTAATGAGAAATGTCGTATAACAAAGAGTTGAGCTGAGGGATGAATTATTGATCGGCCACTGAGAAAGGTGGGAATGTGCAGCCTGCAAATCCACGACAGTCCTCATTACAAGACGAAGGCAGCTGCAGCAGGGACTTTGTCTCTCCACCCAAGGAATTGCTCTTCAAATGTAATGTGGTAGAACCACTGGGAGACAACAGGTGTCTAAAGTAAAAACAGTGATCTGTAGTGCAAATTGTCTCATGTCTAATCCCACTTGTGGTGATTTCCTCTGGGATTTAAGGTGCTTGTGCAAGTAACCTCGCTGTTCAGAGACATCAGTAGACCTCCGTATCCAAGCATTATCCAGAATGACACATTAAAACACTCCTGGTTTTTTTCTTAGTTTACGGTTTCTTTTTGCGTCATGCGAGACGCCCGAGGTTGTGGTGATTTTAAGGATGCAGTTGAACGAGGTTGGAGCGTGACGTGAAAGGGGTATTTATTACTCAAGACAGGGATAACGAGCGACACTTAAAGGCCTACTGAAACCCGCTACTACCGACCACGCAGTCTGATAGTTTAAGTATATCAATGATGAAATCTTAACATTGCAACACATGCCAATACGGCCTTTTTAGTTTACCAAATTGCAATTTCAAAATTTCGCGCGAAGTATCCTGTTGAAAACGTATGATGACGCAAGCCCGTGACGTCTCGGATCCCAGCTATAAGTAGTCTGCTTTAATCGCATAATTACACAGTATTCTGGACATCTGTGTTGCTGAATCTTTTTCAATTTGTTCAATTAATAATGGAGACGTCAAAGAAGAAAGATGTAGGTGGAGCGGTGTATGGCAGCTGCCTTTAGCAACACAAACACAGCCGGTGTTTCCTTGTTTACATTCCCGAAGGTGAAGCGTTACTATGAAACAGAGCGGTCAAGCGAACATGGTTCTCTACCACATGTCAACCGGCAGGTTTCGGTGAGAAAATTATGCTAATAAGTCGGCCGTAGACATGAGTGGAGCTTGCGTCGTTCCTCCTGCACCTGTCAAAGAGGCATCTGCGGACTCTTTTGCCTCCTCCGACCAGCCGCCCCCGAACGTGGGATGCTTCCACCGTGGAGGAGGGGGGAAAAAAAGCTCAGCCCGTCCCGACCGGCTGCCTTCGCTTCGCCTCGTCGAGAAACGTGGTTTCCCTCAGAGACACTGGCGGTCACCACACCCGTGGCCACACCTCTCCGACTTTCAGGTACGACTATAAAATCTCACTAAAACACTAGAAACACAATAAGCAGATAAGGGATTTTCCAGAATTATCCTAGTATATGTGTATAATAACATCTGAATCGCTCCCACTGCCCTGTGTTTGTTTTTTTCTCGTCCTTCACTCTCACTATCGTCATCCACAAATCTTTCATCCTCGCTCAAATTAATGGGGAAATTGTTGCTTTCTCAGTCCGAATCGCTCTCGCTGCTGGTGGCCATGATTGTAAACAATGTGAGGATGTGAGGAGCTCCACAACCCGTGACGTCACGCGCACATAGTCTGCTACTTCAGGTACAGGCAAGGCTTTTCTCTTAGCGACCAAAAGTTGCGAACTTTATCGTCGATGTTCTCTACTAAATCCTTTCAGCAAAAATATAGCAATATCGCGAAATGATCAAGTATGACACATAGAATGGACCTGCTATCCCCGTTTAAATAAGAAAATCTCATTTCAGTAGGCCTTTAAGTTCTTTGTGTCAAAATCAAGGCATGGAATGAATATCTATGGCCCCCGGGATGATATTTTATTAGTATTAGATCACAGCCGCCTGCTACTGTCCCAGTGACCCCATCAAGTCATAAAAATGGGGTCCCACAGTAAATTAAAGTTAAAGTACCAATGATAGTCTCACACACACTAGGTGTGGTGAAATGTGTCCTTTCCATTTGACCCATCCTCTTGTTCACCCCCTGGGAGGTGAGGGGAGCAGTGGGCAGCAACGGTGGCCGCGCCCAGGAATAATTTTTGGTGATTTAACTGCCAGTTCCAACCCTTGATGCTGAGTGCCAAGCAGGGAGGCAAAGGGTCCCATTTTTATAGTCTTTGGTATGACTCGGCCGGGGTTTGAATTCACAACCCACCGATCTCAGGGCGAACACTCTAACCACTAGGCCACTGAGAACATGCAAATATGCATTATCCTGTTATATTTCACATTCTATATGGTGTTTTTGGACAAAGGTTGTCATTTATGCAGTCATCCTGATATTAAGGAACATTTTATTTTTGAAGGACATTTACAGTTGAAAATTATTTCCCTTTGAAATAACTGACAGAGACATGTATTCATTTACTGTGATTTTTCTTTGAAGGAAGTTTGTTTTTGTCTCTGAGCCTGTTGAAAAAATGTTTTCACTTGAAATTAGTGACTGAGTACGGAGCCCCTAAACCTCGGTCCTCCTATTATCTTTCAACGTACCCATTGTACAGCACTTTGGCTACCCATGTGGTAGATTTTAAATGTGCTTTATAAATAAAGTTGATTTGATTTGATTCAACACTCTTACTAGTATGCACCACACTGTGAACCCACATCAAACAAGAATGACAAACACATTTCGGGAGAACATCCTCACAGTAACACAACATAAACACAACTCCACAATTACCCAGAACCCCATGCATCCATGACTCTTCCTGGCTATATTATCCACCCCCGCACCCCGAACCCTGCCCACCTCAACCAACGCACGGAGAGGGGGTGGGCGTTATTTTGGTGCTAGCAGGGTTTATAATATAGCCAGGAATAGTCATGGATGCATGGGATTCTGGGTAATTGTTATTTTGCGTTTATAATGTGTTACAGTGCGGATGTTCTCCCGAAATGTGTTTGTCATTCTTGTTTGGTGTAGGTTCACATTGTGGTGCATATTATTAGTAAGAGTGTTAAAGTTGTTTATATCACAACCCTCAGTGTGACCTGTATGGCTGTTGAACAACTATGCCTTGCAGTCGTGTACGTGTATCTGCGGAAGCTCCATACAACACGCTAATGGGCTGGCAAGCTGTTTGTACATGTTGTACAAGGTTTCAAAGGCAGTGGCTTCATAGCACGCCCTTATTATTGTTATCTGGGTGACCATCAGCAGATATTGGCGAGAATTGTTACTTTGGAAATTCGGGAACCTCCCGGAAAATTTGGGAGGGTTGACAAGTGTAAAGCTGTCAAGTGAAATTCATATAAAAGTCGCGTGTCTAAGACCCCCGGTTTACACATAGCACAAAGCAAAAAAAAAAAAACTCTCTATGCTGTGTTATTTCATTTTAAATTTCAAAAGAGTTTTGTGGCTCCCATTGTCTTCTTTATTTTGTGAAACGGGTCAACATGGCTCTTTGAGTGGTAAAGGTTGCCGACCCCGGCCGTAGGGTATTTGTGTAGCGAGTAAGCACAGACATGACTTACACAATATTTTTTCATCAATAGGTTATTGAATATTTTCAGTAGTTACAGAATGGTAATAAATAAGAATAGCGATTCGGATGTGGATTTTTTTTTTTTCAACAGATTGGGATTTGCAGTACTGTACATTGGTCAGTAGGTGTCTCAGTACCATTACATGGATGTGGATCTAGCCACAACAAGGAGTTGGGATACTAAATAGGAACTTGATGGTAATGTCATTCAAACAAAGGTAATAAAAGGAAAACAGTTCTTTAGTTAAGAAAATGAAACAGATATAATTTGCGCCTTTTTCAACCTCAAAGAAAAATGCTTGAAGACTCAGATAAACATGGTAGAGATTGGATGCTTTGGAAGATTCCTGCCCGGACGAACTGGTCGAAGTTACTCCTTCGAGTCGAGGAGGCACATCCTTTGATTGATTGATTGATTGAAACTTTTATTAGTAGATTGCACAGTACAGTACATATTCCGTACAATTGACCACTAAATGGTAACACCTGAATGCAATCCCCTGTTGGGAGTGCATTCCAGATTGATGTGGCGTAGAAGGAGAATGAGTTAAGACCTTTGTTTGATCGGAATCTGGGTTTAACGTGGTTTGTGGAGCTCCCCTGGTGTTGTGGTTATGGCGGTCATTTACGTTATGGAAGTAGTTTGACATGTACTTCGGTATCAGGGAGGTGTAGCGGATTTTATAGACTAGGCTCAGTGCAAGTTGTTTTTCTCTGTCCTTCACCCTGAGCCAGCCCACTTTGCAGAAGTGGGTAGGAGTGAGGTGTGATCTGGGGTTGAGGTCTAGAAGTAACCTGACTAGTTTGTTCTGGGAAGTTTGGAGTCTAGATTTGAGGGTTTTGGAGGTGCTGGGGTGACAGGAAGTGTGGCACGTCATGATCAAAATCCAGCAAGTCACAACGGTGAGCGTCGGCCAGCCAAAGACGCACAGCAACGAGCTCGGTTTACGAAGGGTACGGACATGCCCAACGTCCACCCAACACACCCGGTGGTAGACTCCTCCGAATCAAATCGTTGAATGGTCAACGATTCAACCACGCCTTTTTTATAGATAGTGAGCAAACCAGCCTCAACTATTTTTGTAAGTATTTTGATGTTATAAATCAGCTATATATGATAGAAGCTTCAATATAGAGGCAACTTGTTTTTACATTATACCGGTACTTTAAACGACATTGTGGACTACATTAAATGATGTGCCGGGCCAGTTCTGGCCCCCGGGCCTTGAGTTTGACACCTGTTTTTTAAGGGCTTAAAGCAGGACTTCATCACACAGATGCCAGCTCTTTATTCTGCTTTTTGCAATAACTTTGAAACTAAGTTCCGCTAAACTAAAAACTTGAATGTATGCAAAAAAAAAGAGAAACAAAGCACATTTAATTACGCTTAGCATCTGTGTGGATATGTAGTGAGCAGCCTGCTTTTCACTCTCTACACAATAAAGGCAGCTGAAGCCGCACTTTTTCTTCCAAATGTTGTTATCTCCTCTTAAATCTCTCAATAGATAAGCTCAGCAAAAATTGCAAACGTAAACTTTTTTTCCGAGCCGACAGTTTGAGGGTGCGTGGCATGTGGCTCGTAAATTGTTACTCTTACTGTAAATGGCCTGGATGGGGGAAAAACAGCAATTATGAACATAAAAATATTGTAGGCATATATCTATCTGGATAGATAAATGAAAAACATCCATTTTCTTTGTGTTTCTAATCTGTTTGGAGCATGTATGTGTGGTTCTGATCATATGCGTGCCCATTGTGAGGCAAAGTAGGGCTGTATGATTTCCACGAGTACGAGCTTGGCGCCTGGACCCTACAAAGCTCTCCGTCGCCAGAACTGAATTTGAGACCATAGAATGCTATAGAATCATTCGCTGCTCAGACAGCCCGTGGGCATCGCCCCTCCAATTGGTGGAGAAGTCTGGTGGTGGTTGGCGGCCATGCGGAGATTACCACAGGCTTAAAGATGCGACAACCCTGGACCGTTATCCAGTCTCCCATATACAGGATTTGTCTGCCAACTTGGCTGGGAAAACTGTTTTTTGTAAGGTAGATCTCATCCGGGGCTATCGTCATGTGCCGGTCCACCCCTCTGATATCCCAAAGACCCCATTTAACCCGTTAAAATGTTTACAGGTACTTTTTGGTCTTAAGAGTGCCGCACAGACTTTCCAACGGCTGATGGACTCTGTTTTACGTGACTTTCCATTTCTGTTTGTCTACTTGGACGACATCCTGGTAGCGAGCACCTCTCAGGCCGAGCATAAGACCCACCTCAATGCCTTAGCAAACACTGGCTCATTGTTAATCCGGCTAATGCCAGTTCGAGTTGTCTGTAATCAACTTACTTATGCATCGAATCAAGAAGTGCGCGGCATTTCCCATTACAGCGAAGGTTGCTGCCATCGGAAACGTCCCCTGCCCTCTCGCGGTTAAGGTGCTTCAGGAGTTCCTGGTATGGTGAATTTTTTGTGGGGGTAAAGTCTCCTCTAGCTAACGCTACCCTGCTGCATACTTGCCAACCCTCCCGAAATTCAGCGCCTCTCCCGAATACCTCCCTGGGACAAATTTTCTCCCGAAAATCTCCCGAAATTCAGGCGGAGCTGGAGGCCACGCCCCCTCCAGCTCCATGCGGACCTGAGTAAGGACAGCCTGTTTTCACGTCCGCTTTCCCACGATATAAACACAGTGTCTGCCCAATGACGTTATAACTGTAGAATGACCGAGTGCGAGTTCTTGGTTTCTTATGTGGGTTTATTGTTAGGCAGTTTCATTAACAAGCGCGGTAACAACACACAACAACAGCTGTCACGTTTTCGTCTACCGTAAATAGAATAAGAATAGAATAGAATAGAATAGAATAGAAAGTACAAAGTAAAGCAGTTTGTCTGCCGTAAACAGTAATGTTGTGACACTCTTGAACAGGACAATACTGCCAGCTACTGTACATGCATATGGTTAGAAAAATAGTGACAGAGAATAGAACAAGGTTCGACAATTCAACGCTTAACTCAACAATGAGTAGATGAGTGTTATGTGTGTGTATATGTGTAAATAAATGAACACTGAAATTCAAGTATTTCTTTTATATATATATATATATATATATATATATATATATATATATATATATATATATATATATATATATATATATATATATATATATATATATATATATATATATATAAAATCATTGATCGATAGACTGTCGTGAAGCTGCCATAAAGTGATTCCTTAAAGTGAAATACATACACAAATATTTACAAATAAGTTGTTAGAAATTGCATCTGTCTTACCATAATATTAAATAAATAGAATAACCGTGTTTTTCTTTTTTTACTTAAATTCATATATGCTGATTTAAGTTGCACATTAGAATTACAGGGGAAAAAAGGGAGTTATTTACTTTCATAAAAACGTTATTATAATGATATTATGATATGATAAAGGGGTCCAAAAACTATTTGATAAAGTTATTAAATACTTTTTGGTCCTATTTGCTTTTAACAAAATAAATCCAGTATTGTGAGTGTAGGTTACCTTTCTGTATTTGTATCTGAAGCAGCAATAGCTATCCTCCATGAAAACGTACTTTGTATGATCGCATTAATTTTGTCTTAAAGTCCAGTTTAGAGAAGTTTTTAATCTTGAATACAGTATACAATCCTCCATATTGGCAGAAACATTCATTTAATTCAATTTAATTCCAAGAAATTAAACAATATTTTTGCATCTGACAATATACACCCACAAACGCTGGCTTACTCTAATAAAAAAGGCCATGTTTGGGGACGGCGTGGCGCAGTGGAAGAGTGGCCGTGCGCAACCCAAGGGTCCCTGGTTCAAATCCCACCTAGTACCAACCTCGTCACGTCCGTTGTGTCCTGAGCAAGACACTTCACCCTTGCTCCTGATGGGTGCTGGTTGGCGCCTTGCATGGCAGCTCCCTCCATCAGTGTGTGAATGTGTGTGTGAATGGGTAGATGTGGAAGTAGTGTCAAAGCACTTTGAGTACCTTGAAGGTAAAAAAGCGCTATACAAGTATAACCCATTTATTTTAGGGACGGCGTGGCGCAGTGGAAGAGTGGCCGTGCGCAACCCGAGTGTCACTGGTTCAAATCCCACCTAGAACCAACCTCGTCACGTCCGTTGTGTCCTGAGCAAGACACTTCACCCTTGCTCCTGATGGGTGCTGGTTGGCGCCTTGCATGGCAGCTCCCTCCATCAGTGTGTGAATGTGTGTGTGAATGGGTAAATGTGGAAGTAGTGTCAAAGCGCTTTGAGTACCTTGAAGGTAGAAAAGCGCTATACAAGTACAACCCATTTATCATTTATCATTTATGTTTGTTATAAATACAGTTAAAAAAAATAAAGAAAATAAAAAAATGCTTGCTTCCGCTGGAGAGACCTGTGTCTGCTAGCTTGAGCGCCCCCACTTCTCCCAGTGTGGCGAGTCAGAGTACTGCTGAGGCATTCAACTGCAAGTTGACAAATTTATCGCCACCTACCTTGAGGCAGAGGTACTTGCTGCCTCAAGACCTGCCTTTTTCACGCAGCAACAAGCATGCGCCCCCTCGCACGCACGCCCAATACACACTGTGTGTAGCCGTGGAGGCACCGCCTGTGTCTGCCCCTCACGGGGCGGCATAGCTCGGTTGGTAGAGTGGCCGTGCCAGCAACTTGAGGGTTGCAGGTTCGATTCCCGCTTGTGCCATCCTAGTTACTGCCGTTGTGTCCTTGGGCAAGACACTTTACCCACCTGCTCCCAGTGCCACCTACACTGGTTTAAATGTAACTTAGATATTGGGTGTCACTATGTAAAGCGCTTTGAGTCACTTGAGAAAAGCGCTATATAAATATAATTCAATTCACTTCACCTGTGATGAGGTGGCGACTTGTCCAGGGTGTACCCCGCCTTCCGCCCGATTGTAGCTGAGATAGGCGCCAGCGCCCCCCCGCAACCCCAAAAGGGAATAAGCGGTAGAAAATGGATGGAATTCACTTCACTTCACTTCTCATCTGCTGCATTGTTTTGATCAGGAAACATGGAATTTCCGCGATTTTGACCCTGAAAATTATCAAAATATACAGGAACCACACCAAAATCACATAGAAAGCATAAACCAAAAGAGAAATATTAAAACTTGTTTTATTTTATTACTTTGTTTTGGAACATCTCATAGTTAAGCCACCTGGTGGCAAGTGAGGCACTGCCTCACTTGCCTCCCCTGACAGCACATCACTGGTGTCAATCACTACTAAACCTTTATGTATTCATAAAACTACTTTATACAATTTAACAGCTGGGTTAAGTCACTACAAACCCTAGCAAATATTTGCAATTTGGCTGCGTCGAGAGCATATTGGCTTTTTACGCCACTGAGGATTTTGGCTCGTATGGACTGTTTGATGAATGCCTTGACACATCTGTGACCATTATTTCAGAGCACTCCAGCAAAATCAATAGTATTTTTCTCTAGCTGCCTCAGGCAATGATACCCATGAATGCTTTATTTACCTCTTAGTGCATGAACATTTGAAGCACCATTGTGTGCTGACTAATGAATGAACTTGACCGGCAAAAACTCCAGCTATGGCTCAAACCCTGTATCTGATCACCTCAAAATTATATTCCATTTACCCTCCACCTCATCAATAATATGTAAGGATTGAGGTTAGTGGAGGTTAAAAAGGGAAAATATGTGTCCCCCGTGCCTCCATAAGGGCCCACAGAGGCCTGGAGGCAAATATGCTCCCTATCTTTCACGGCTTGTTTCTTCCATTTAATGAGGCAGATGTCAGTCAGGCCAAACGAGCCGCACCTATGTGCCTTGTGTTCATCGGCCCATCTTCATAATTGGCACCGGATAAGTTGGACGGGCTCAGTACGCTGACATTCATTACACTTAATAATGCCTTCTAGGCACCTCGTGTTTCTCTCTAACTTGCAATCTCCTCACATACCAGTACAAATCAAAGCTGTTTTGACACTACTCCTCTGTGGTTGTGGTTGTCCGTCTCGCCCGCTTGCTTGTCCATCACTCCTCTGAGGTGGCAAGAGCCACGTTGGGCTGAAGAAGGGTCTCTTCCTAACCTGACTCTCGCCAGATCCTTGTAGTTCGCTGAGCTCCACACAAGAATCATGGAGTTCTCAATTGGAGATGTATTTCAGAAGTAAAAATCATTGCACGATGGACGAGTGGTTAGTGCATCTGCCTCACAAGGGGTTTCGATCTTGCGCTCGGGATCTTTCTGTGTTGAGTTTGCATGTTCTCCCCGTGACTGCGTGGGCCCCCTCCGGCTACTCCGGCTTCCTCCAACTCCAAAAACATGCACCTGGGGATCGGTTGATTGGCAACACTAAATAGGCCCTAGTGTGTGAATGTGAGTGTGAATGTTGTCCGTCTATCTGTGTTGGGCCTGCGATGAGGTCACGACTTGTCCAGAGTGTACGCCGCCTTCCGCCCGATTGTAACTGAGATAGGCTCCAGCGCCCCCCGCTACCCCGAAAAGAATAAGCGGTGGGAAATGGATGGATAGATGGTATGTGATTGGAAAAAACCGCTTGTCCGGTATCTTGAATGACGTGCTACTTCAACCGCTCACTTCGAAATCAACCTGTCAGGCTTTGCCCTGACAGTTTGTTTATGTTTTAGTTTTTTCCTCTGCATTTGTCTGTCTCCTCTGTGTGTTTAGTATTTCCTGTCCTTAGTTCCTGTCTAGTGCTCTTATTTTGGTTCAGCTTCCTGTTTGTCTCCCTGTGTCCTGTTTTCACTCAGCTGCGGCTGATTGGCATCTGGTCACACCTGATGTCAATCAGCCAGCTCCTATTTTACCTGCTTTGTTCCTCCAGTCAGTGCTGGATCATTGTATTGTCATTCGGACTTGTCGTTGCCATATGTTGCTCTTGTTGTGTCTGTGATTCTTTTCAGCTATTACCTGTCGTGCGACATGTTGTCCTGGTCGTCGTAGCGGTAAGCTGTTCTTGTTAGTCATTAGTTATTTCCAGTTTTTCTGTTTGCTATCCACTAGCTTCCATGCTAAAGTTCCTTTTTGTTTTCTAGCTTGCAGTGCTAGCTCCCTTAGTTTGTTATTCCGCCCACGTGCGTGCTTTTTGTGTGTTCTTGTTTAGTTTTAATTAAATCATGTTTTCATATTCTATGCCTGCCTCCTTCTCTGCATCATGGGGTTCATCAACAAATACCTCTGACAGAATGATCCAGCACTGACTGGAGGAACAAAGCAGGTAAAATAAGAGCGGGCTGATTGACATCAGGTGTGATCAGATGCCAATCAGCTGCAGCTGAGTGAAAACAGGACACAGGGAGACAAACAGGAAGCTGAACCAAAATAAGAGCACTAGACAGGAAATACTAAACACACAGAGGAGACAGACAAATGCAGAGGAAAAAACTAAAACATAGACAAACTGTCAGGGGAAAGCCTGACACAACCCGTGTCGGAAGAAGAGCCAAAACATCCTTGCCACCAATAAATGCCTTCAAAATCATTCTCTGTTCAGTTTATAAATAATTAATATTCGATACATTTGACAAAACAGTTGCAACAGCAGAATCAATGTTAGAATATGTCCCGCCATTGTTGTTTGAATCAAACCGTCCCTTCGGCGCTACGTCCATACTTGCCAACCCTCCCGGATTTTCCAGGAGACTCCCAACATTCAGCGCCGTTCCCGAAAACCTCTCCGGACAAATTTTCTCCCGAAAATCTCCCGAAATTCAGGCGGAGCCAGCTCAATGCGCACCTGAGTGAGGACAGCCTGTTTTCACGACCGCTTTCCCACAATATAAACACCGTGTCCGCCCAATGACGTTATAACTGTAGAATGATCGAAGGCGAGTTCTTGGTTTCTTATGTGGGTTTATTGTTAGAATGTTTCATTAACGTCCTCCCAGCGTGGTAACAACACACAACAACAGCAGTCACGTTTTCGTCTACCGTAAAGCAGTCCGTCTGCCGTAAACGGCAATGTTGTGACAATCTTAAACAGGACAATACTGCCATCTACTGTACATGCACCACAACACCTCCAGGCAACTTTAACCCTTTACTTATACCCTCCTCCATTCACATCCCATCTCCCCGGATTGTAAATAACGTAATGTAAATAATCTAATGTATTTCTAATGTATATACTTGTTCTTATGCTATCCGAACTCACTACGTTCTCTGCTCGCTGTACATATCCTACTAAGTAAGACCTACACTGTTTCAATGTCCAATTCTCTGTTGATGCAATTGTTGATGACTGAAGTACTGATATAAACCAAAGCTCCTCATCCCATCCCCCGGATTGTAAATCATGTAAATAATTCAATGTATATACTATGATGATTAACTTGTGTGATGATTGTATTATGCTGATAGTATATATTTGTACCATGAATTGATTAACATGGACCCCGACTTAAACAAGTTGAAAAACTTATTCGGGTGTTACCATTTAGTGGTCAATTGTACGGAATATGTACTGTACTGTGCAATCTACTACTAAAAGTTTCAATCAATCAATCAATCATGCATATGTGACGATAACATCTACGACTTTTAGAGAGTGCAGTGCACAAGTGCGCACACAACAGCTGTAAATATACTCCTCCCCTTATAACCACGCCTACAACCACACCACGCCCCCACTTCCCGAAATTGGAGGTCTCAAGGTTGGCAAGTATGGCTACGTCACATCTATGAAATCCCACCTGGCGATCCTGATCGGTTCATTATTTTTCGCTATCCGGAAGGAGTTTGCAATGCCTTCGAACCCAGACCCTTGTGTGGAGCTCAGCGGACTACATGGGTCTGGCGAGAGTCAGGTTAGTTTCTTACAGCCGTCGAAGAAATCCAGAGGGTAAAGGTAGCATTTTTCGAAGAATGTCTAATCTAGCAGGTTGTTATGTGTCTTTTCTGGTGAAACCTTCCTGTCATCAGGTGTGTTACAAGTGAGACATGCTGGCTTCTACTGCCAATCAAAATCCCAGAATCTTGTTGTACATGCCAAATCCCAAACACCACTGGCAGACTGGGTGAGTCGGTGCTCTCCAATCAGACTTGAGTTCGCGGCATTTGCAGGAAGCATCTTTGGGGGTGGGTGTAAGGACCAATTTAAGTTCTCTCTCCTTCCTCTACCCTCTTCTATTTGACTCTCCACCTTGGCTCTGGTTTCTAGTACCTATGTGTGAAAGTCGAAGCCCGCCAGCCAGCCTGCTGCTGTTTTGCACGCACCGATACTCCATCCCCATTTAATAATTATATCTTATCAATCAATCAATGTTTATTTATATAGCCCCAAATCACAAATGTCTCAAAGGACTGCACAAATCATTACGACTACAACATCCTCGGAAGAAACCACAAAAGGGCAAGGAAAACTCACACCCAGTGGGCAGGGAGAATTCACATCCAGTGGGACGCCAGTGACAATGCTGACTATGAGAAACCTTGGCGAGGACCTCAGATGTGGGCAACACCCCCCTCTAGGGAACCGAAAGCAATGGATGTCGAGCGGGTCTAACATGATACTGTGAAAGTTCAATCCATAGTGGCTCCAACACAGCCGCGAGAGTTCAGTTCAAAGCGGATCCAAGACAGCAGCGAGAGTCCCGTCCACAGGAAACAATCCCAAGCGGAGGCGGATCAGCAGCGTAGAGATGTCCCCAACCGACACACAGGTGAGCGGTCCATCCTGGATCTCGACTCTGGACAGCCAGTACTTCATCCATGGTCATCGGACCGGTCCCCCTCCACAAAGGAGGGGAGGACATAGGAGAAAAAAGAAAAGAAGCGGCAGATCAACTGGTCTAAAAAGGAGGTCTATTTAAAGGCTAGAGTATACAGATGAGTTTTAAGGTGAGACTTAAATGCTTCTACTGAGGTAGCATCTCGAACTGTTACCGAGAGGGCATTCCAGAGTACTGGAGCCCGAACGGAAAACGCTCTATAGCCCGCAGACTTTTTTTGGGCTCTAGGAATCACTAATAAGCCGGAGTCTTTTGAACGCAGATTTCTTGCCGGGACATATGGTACAATACAATCGGCAAGATAGGATGGAGCTAGACCGTGTAGTATTTTATACGTAAGTTGTAAAACCTTAAAGTCACATCTTAAGTGCACAGGAAGCCAGTGCAGGTGAGCCAGTACAGGCGTAATTATGTATCTGTTATGTTTGGCCCTGTAGATAAGTTAATGTCAGTTTAATTCCATACCTGAACATAAACAATATTTAACTTCTCTAACTTAAGTTTTGTCATTTGTGTTTGTGTACTCTTTGTTTATTGTCTTATTATTTTATATCAATTCCATGGCCCTTTTATATATTTTTTTCATGGCCCGAACCTGGAAAAAAAAAAACCCATAAAAACTTTTTGCTGTACAGCTTGCATAACTATTTAAGGCTTGCCCATTTGCAGGGCCTGTACGTCACATATAAATGTCACAGTGACATTTTTAGGTTACCTTATTACGGGTCTTTGGCCAAGATGTAAATGGCGAATAGGCTAAAGTGCTTTGACACTGTCACCTAATTCACTCACCAATGGCACAGTACAGGGGCCAATTATTGATGGCACAGTACAGGGGCCAATTACCGACGGCACAGTACAGGGGCGTCACTAGGTTCCTGTGAATGCTCATTTTTTGCACTTGCAAGATTCTTTCGCTCACAACTTTTTGGCACTGTATTAGAATTACACAACAATGAATACATGGTTGAAAGTGGAAGTGTAAAAAAGCTTCAGGCATCTTTAGTAAGCATGAGATGTCCCAAACACATAAGGGCAGTATTGCATGGACAAGCTGGCAGGCAACTTGCAAAGAGGGAAAGCTTGCACAGACGATAGCAGGGGAAATTAGCTTGCACAGCACTAGATAGTTGACCTGGAAACAGAGGAGGTTCTGGTGGGAAGCAAATTTCCCTCCTGGAAAACCAGGGGCTGGATGTCCACCCGAAGATATATTGTCAGCGCACAACCTCTTTCATTCCGAATTTTTGCATTTGCAATATACTGTACATCACAATTTTGGTTGGTCCTAGTATTGATCCCTGTGGTATATATATATATATATATATATATATATATATATATATATATATATATATATATATATATATATATATATATATATATATTGTATATATATACTGTATATATATGTATATATATACTGTATATATATGTATAT
The DNA here is from genome assembly GCF_033978795.1 of Nerophis ophidion. Classification (NCBI taxonomy): domain Eukaryota; kingdom Metazoa; phylum Chordata; class Actinopteri; order Syngnathiformes; family Syngnathidae; genus Nerophis; species Nerophis ophidion. The sequence goes on from NC_084617.1 coordinate 67,691,399, forward strand.
ACGTATATATATGCTGTATATATATGTGTATATACGTATATATATATATTCTGTATATATGTGTATATATATATATATATATATATATACATATATACCACATGTATGCATATATATATATAAATACATATATGGAAATACATGCATGTATATATATGTATATATATATATATATATATATATATATATATGTATATATATATATATATGTATATATATATGTATATATATATATGTGTATATATGTGTGTATATATATATATATACATGTGTGTGTGTGTGTGTATATATGTATATATATATATATATATATGTATATGTATAGGGGCGGTATAGCTTGGTTGGTAGAGCGGCCATCCCAGCAAATTGAGGGTTCCATGTTCGATCCCCGCTTCCGCCATCCTAGTCACTACCGCTGTGTCCTTGGGCAATACACTTTACCCACCTGCTCCCAGTGCCACCCACACTGGTTTAAATGTAACTTAGATATTGGGTTTCGCTATGTAAAAGCGCTTTGAGTCACAAGAGAAAAGCGCTATTTAAATATAATTCACAATTCACAATATACATATATGTATATACTGATATGCTGTATATCCTGGACTGGTCACCTGTCAATCACAGGACGGGACACATAATGACTAAAAAAAACATTCATATTCATCTAAGGAGCTTTTAGCTGTACTTCATTTGGATCCATCAGAGAACAATAGCTGCACATTATAAAATAATGGATGCATTGCAGTCTACCACCAAGCTAGACATTTGCAAAACATTCTGTGTCAGACTGCGACATCTGCTTTTGGTACTATGAGAAACTTGCCTTTGTTACCATGACAACTGGAGGGCACTCACTTAGTATGTGTTTAAAATGAGGATGAAGAAAGTATTGGTCTGAAAGCTGGGCAGAGTCAGAGCTTTGCCAGTGACAAAATAAAACCAATAATGGGTAGTGAGAATGTATTCTTCCAGCTTTAGTCAGTAAAACAGTATATTTGAGTAGAAATGCTCATAGAAAATCTGTGGCATGGAATGTTAATGGAATAAAGCCACGATTTGATTGACAATGTCATATTCTGTAAAAACAATACACTTGGCTACCAGCGTAGACATACAATTATTGAAATTTCGAATTTCAATCACTCCGACACATGATATAGCTGATATAACTGTCAGCTGTTGAGCAAAACAAATCATCAAATGATACAACCTATTCTTACATTTATCAACAATAATACCTGTACCTTTTTTGGACCCTCAATGACTTACTGGTTATTCTCTAGAAAAATTGACATGCTCGAGATTGGACTGGATGAGATGAGTAGCCTGAATGAATTAGGCATGCTGTGTACTTTCGGCCAGTGTTAAACTTGGCAATGCGCATCACTTCCAAGTCCAAACTGAATGTGGGTCACACAGCGCTCTGCTTGTGGTCTCTGTGGGTTTTTTTTGCTTTGCATAAATAACCGCACATCAAAGAGCGTCCATGGGCCTGAGACCATATTCATTGTGCCAAAGCATGGAGCCTCCAGGAACTAGGGACTGACTTTTAAGCCCAGAAGCTTCAGGTCAAAAGACAGGGTGACCTTTTTTTACTGTTCAAATTGTATAAATTAACCAGTTCTTACTGTCACATAGTTTGTATTTATAACATGTTTCAACAAATACTATGAAGTATGAATAGCTATTACATTTGGTAAACTACCCAAATTTGACCTACGAGCCCCACATTGGAGGCTCTTTGCACCAAGATACATGACCAGCGAGTCAGTTAACTCAAAATGAGGGATTATTATGATGTGTTCAAGAGTCCTACGACCTGAGGGAAGAAGCTGTTTCCAGAACCTGCAGGTTCTGCTTCGGAGGCTGCGAAACCTCTTTCTAGAGTCCAGCAGTGAAAACAGTCCTTGGTGGTGGTGGGAGGAGTCTCTGCAGATTTTCTGACCCTTGGTCAGGCAGCGGCTTTTTCTGATAACCTGGATAGGAGGAAGAGGAGTCCTGATGATCTTTTCCGCCGTCCTCACCACTCTTTGGAGAGACTTCCAGTTCGAGGCACTGCAGGCTCCGGTCCAGACAGAGATGCAGTTGGTCAGTAGGCTTTCTATAGTGCCTCTGTAGAATGTGGTGAGAATGGAGGGAGAGAGGTGTGCTCTTTTCATCCGACGCAAAAAGTGCATGCGCTGCTGAGCTCTTTTTACAAGAGCTCCGGTGTGTAGGGACTGTCAGGCTTTCCCCTGACAGTTTGTCTATGTTTTAGTTTTTTCCTCTGCATTTGTCTGTTTCCTCTGTGTTTAGTATCTCCTGTCTTTAGTTCCTGTCTAGTGCTCTCATTTTGTCAGCTTCCTGTCTTGTTCCCTGAGTGCTGTGTTCCTCCTCAGCTGCAGCTGATTGGCACCTGGCCACACCCGTTGCCAATCAGCCCGCTCCTATTTGTACCTGCTTTGTCTTGTGTCAGTTGCTGGATCGTTGTATTGTTTTTGCCACATGTCACTCTTGTCGTACTACATGTCATGTCGTTTTGTTACAGCTACTACCTGTCGTGCTACATTTTGTCCTGGTCGTCGTAGCGGTAAGCTGTTTCTGTTAGCATTAGTTATTTCCAGTTTTTTAGCTTCCATGCTAAAGTTCCTTTTTGTTTTCTAGCTTCCAGTGCTAGCTCCCTTAGTTTGTTATTCCGCCCACGTGCATGCTTTTTGTTTGTTCTTGTTTAGTTTTAATTAAATCATGTTTTCAGATTCTATGCCTGCCTCCGTCTCTGCATATTGGGGTTCATCAACAAATAACTCTGACAGGGACCAGGTCATATTGTCAGTTATCTGCACCCCCAGGAACTTGGTGCTGCTTACCATCTCCACCGCAGTGCTGTATATTCATATTTATCTTTTTTATTTATTTATTTATTTATTATTGTTATTTTTTTTATCTTCATACGTTTAACTTGTATTTTTTCTATATCTCTACTGATGGTTCTGACTATTTTTGCAAGTTTTATTATTTTTACTTCCCAGAAGTGCTTCCTGTGAGATGAGCCATCTACCTCAGGGGTTGTTGGCTGTGCAATGGTGGGGGTCTGATGACCTCCTGGCTAAGATGTGATAGTGTTTACTCACATGTCTCCTCTGTACTCAGCCATGCATTCATTTGTTTACATATGTGTGTAGGGATGATGTTTGTTAAGAAATTATCGATTTCGCTGCCGTTATCGAATCCTTTTATCGAACTGATTCCTTATCGATTCTCTTATTGAATCCAGATAGGTAGTTGGATATGGAAAAAAACACACAATACTTGGTTTAACAAAAACTCACTTTTATTTTTTAAGAAAAAAATGTAAGAAAATAAATAAATATGACTGTTAGTGCCCCTTTAAATGGGCTGCCTAAGAAAAATACATGCAGGGAAAATCCTGCATTCATTTCTATTATTTATTAGACAGACCTGCAAACTGTTGTGGCCTCTAAAAAATAATAATCCAAATGCAGATCCGTAACAAATTTCTATTCAATAACAAAAAAAATCACTGGAGAAAATAAGTCAGTTGTAACGAAAAATCAGCTACAGGAAAACTGGCTCAAAAGTCTGTCTTCCACTTGAGGAAATACAAAAACAAAAAGTCAGAGTTAGTGAGCTCAGGGCTGGATTATACCTTAGGCAACGGACGAACTGGCACCGGCTGAGTGGAGATCCAGGGTTTAAGTCTGGTGGTTGATTGGCACGGGTGGACTCGGATGACTGGCAGCACACCTGCAACTACTAACAGGGTAGGAGACTTACAGACACAAGAGGGTAAGGGAGTAGAAAAACAGGTGAAGTGAATTGTATTTATATAGCGTGTTTTCTCTAGTGACTCAAAGCGCTTTACATACTGAAACCCAATATCTAAGTTACATTTAAAGTGAAGTGAAGTGAATTATATTTATATAGCGCTTTCTCTAGTGACTCAAAGCGCTTTACATAGTGAAACCCAATATCTAAGTTACATTTAAACCAGTGTGGGTGGCACTGGGAGCAGGTGGGTAAAGTGTCTTGCCTAAGGACACAACGGCAGTGACTAGGATGGCGGAAGCGGGAATCGAACCTGGAACCCTCAAGTTGCTGGCACAGCCGCTCTACCAACCGAGCTATACCGCCCCAAGAGTAAACAAAATTTAGAACTGCCCTCATGACACAAACTCTGCAGTGGTGCAGGCTACAAGATACCGTTAACGTTATCAGACAAATACAAAAAGGCTAACGTTAACGTTACTGTTAACCACTGACTATGCTTAGGTAGCCTTAGTCTAGCTAACGTTACTGCAGTCCTGGTTGACATAAGAGGTAACGTTATTTTATTCTAAAGACTACAAGTGAGCAGATATGAAAATTAACGGGCAACAGTTAACGTTAGTTACTCACCAGCACCAGCACTGGGACTGCTTGTCAACATGTTTGTTGTGCTGCTCCCCTTACAGCAGGGGTCGGGAACCTTTTTGTCTGAGAGAGCCAAAAAGCCAAATATTTTAAAATGTATTTCCCTAAGAGCCATATAATATTTTTTTTAACACTGAACACAACTAAATTTGTGCATTTTTAAGTAAGACCAAAATTTCCAGAGTATAATAGGTCTCTTATTCTTTGTATTAACATTGTTATTCTGAAGTTAACTGTGGAGGGGGCGTGGCCTGCGGCCCTGCAGCAAAACGGGATGTTGCCAGAACCGGCCTCGAAATCAGCGACAGGTGCGTAGGAGGCCTACCTGGGCCTTTATATCCAAACACCTGTCGCTCTGTTATAAGCAGCAGCCAGGAGGAGGGACAGCGTTGGGGCTGGAGCCAGAGCGCGAGTGAGGACAGAAAGAAAAAGACAATTGCTGGAAAGCAACTGAGAGACTAATTGAAAAAAAACAACAATATTTTAACCCTAAAACAGGCTCTCATGTCGATGCTTGGTGGTCTGAAGAGACCCCAGGGGGGCAAGCCCAACACTAAACAATAATAAATAAATTACTTCTTACCATTAATGCAACTTCTTGAACATAAAAATGCATGAGAATGTTTTATATTTTGAAAGTTATGTTTAACACTGTGATTAAAAGTGGAATTATTCATTACTTATCCTGTTAAGCAATGTCAGCTCAGATTTATCTGAGAGCCAGATGCAGTCATCAACAGAGCCACATCTGGGTCTAGAGCCATAGGTTCCCTACCCCTGCCTTACAGGAAAGCGAAGCCTGGTAAGAATTGCAGATAGCAGTTTCCTCGTTGTATTTCTTAGTAAAGTGAAGCCATGCCTTGGAGCGTTTTTTTTCCAGTCCGTTGTTGTTGCTTTTCTGTATCTGCCGCTGAATGACTGAGCTACGTCATTTCCTGTAACGTGCCTCAGGACATTTCCTGTGACACGGGATTCGTTCCCGGGGATTCAAATAAAGAACCCAATTTTTTTCTTTACTATAATGGCTTCGATAATCGGAACCGTTCTCAAAAAGGGATTTGAATCCATAAAATCGGTTCTTTTCTTATCGAACAATCAGGAGAACCGGTTTTCGAACATCATCCCGATGTGTGTGTGTGCGTGTGTGTGTGTGTGTGTGTGTGTGTGTGTGTGGTGGGTATCTGTGTTTGGTATCTATGTGTTTGGTATCGGTTCTTTTCTTATCGAACAATCAGGAGAACCGGTTTTCGAACATCATCCCGATGTGTGTGTGTGTGTGTGTGTGTGTGTGTGTGTGTGTGTGTGTGTGTGGTGGGTATCTGTGTTTGGTATCTATGTGCGTGCGATAATGGGGGATCTGGGTCACCAGGGTATTGTTTTCAACTGTGTAAAGCACTTTGCGTACATTTCTTTTCGGTACGGAAAGCGCTATACCAATACATCCGCCTGGATGTGACTGTGGGGACACATTTATAGAATAAATGTGTTTGCATTCACATCTGTATTTGCTTCCCTTTCTTACGCTCTCGCTCTGTTATCACTTTCTGGGAAGTGGAAACAGCTTGTCAATACCTGCCACAGTCAATCAGATTTGTAGACCGCTAGGTTGTGTGCCGCACCAAGACCATCTCACAGAAACAACCTATAACTGACAATCTCTGCTCTGTAATCACTGGGGATCCCGCCTCTGAACCTCCAGCCTGGCCACAACAGACGCTGTAATTGCTTCCTATATTGCACAACCTTTTAAAATTGATCACAGCCCATGTACGAGGCTGAACTACATTTCTTGACAATAGCATGCGACCTAATTCTGTATGTGTAACAATTGTCTGTAACGCTGTAACTAAATAATTTTATTTTTAACTACAGATGTCCAATAATATTGGACTGCCGATATTATCGGCCGATAGATGCTTTAAAATGTAATATCGGTAATTATCAGTATCGGTTTCAGAATTATCGGTATCAGTTTCAAAACGTAAAATGTATGACCTTTTTAAACGCCGCTGTACACGGACGTAGGGAGAAGTGCAGAGCGACAATAAACCTTAAAGGCACTGCTTTTTTGTGCCGGCCCAATCACATAATATCTCCGTTTTTTTCACACACACAAGTGAATGCAAGGCATACTTGGTCAACAGCCATGAAGGTCACACTGAGGGTGGCCGTATAATCAACTTTAACACTTTTACAAATATGTGCCACACTGTGAACCCACACCAAACAAGAATGAAAAACACATTTGGGAGAACATCCGCACCGTAACACAACATAAACACAAGAGAACAAATACCCAGAACCCCTTGCAGCACTAACTCTTCCGGGACGCTACAATACACACTCCCGCTAACCCAAACCCTACCATAACCACCACCACCTCAACCTCCACACGCTCTCTCAGGGAGGGCATGTCCCAAATTCCAAACTGCTGTTTTGAGGCATGCTAAAAAAAATAATGCACTTTGTGACTTCAATAATTATTAAAGTTGCAAGCAGTGATGCACGGGACTGACTTTTGCTGGTGTTTCCTGCCATTACTCTACCAACCGGTATAGCTCGGTTGGTAGAGTGGCCGTGCCAGCAATTTGAGGGTTGCCGGTTCGATTCCCGCTTCTTACCTACCTTCCCTGGATCCTGGGGTCACACTGGTGCTTCTTTCTTTCACCCATACATGCTGGTGCTTCCTGCCATTACCCAGACAACATATCTTTACCTGCACATTACCTACCTTCCCTGGATCCTGGGGTCACACTGGTGCTTCTTTCTTTCACCCATACATGCTGGTGCTTCCTGCCATCACCCAGACAACATATCTTTACCTGCACATTACCTATCTTCTCTGTATCCTGGAGTCAAACTGGTGCCTCCTTCTTTCATCCAGTCAACATATCTTTACCGGCACAGTACCTACCTTCTCTGCATTGTGTGGTCACGCTGGTGCTTCCTGCTGTTAAGCAGCCATCTTGAGACGGCAGCAGCGCAGCAGCATTCTTTGAAGGCTCGTAAAATCAAAACCGTATCAGTTAGAAAAACTCTTTGCGCAACTTTTAATCAAAAGGGTTCAATTTCTTTCCTGTGCGAGTTTGAAGCCAACACAAAAGGAGAGGAGATAATGTTTGAAAAAAGGTGACGGGTTTTTACGAAACTTTTGTTTTGAAGCGGTAATTGCCAACTTCCTATTGATTTTTGCTGAAGGATGTCAATTAATGAAATATAGGTCTAAGTGAGACCTACATAGATGTTTTTTTTTTCATGTCTCTTCGACATTCCTTTCCCGGAAGTGACAAGCAGTTGTGTCGGTGTTTTCTTCCCAAGAGCAGTTTTGTCAGTGTTTTATTCCTCAGGGCGCTAGAGCGCAATTTTGAGTTTTGGGGGTTTTTTTTTTTTTAGATTGCAATTTTCACCAATCATGATGTGTGTCTCAAGTTTGGTGAGTTTTGAAGCATTATAAGGGGGTCAAATTACAGCTCATAGAGTAAAAAATGACATTTTTTAGGAAGCTTTTGTTTTGAAGGGGTTTTTGCCAACTTCCTGTCGATTTTTGCTGAAGGAGGTCAGTGTATGAAATCTAGGTCTAAATCAGACCTACATAGAGGTTTTTGTTTCATGTCTCTACGACATTCTTAACGGAAGTTACAAGAAGTTTTGTTGTGTTTTTTCCTAGGGGGCGCTAGAGCTCAATTTTGAGTTTTGGGTTTTGGTTTTTTGATTAGATCGCAATTTTCGCCAGGCCTGATGTGTGTGTTTGAAGCATGTTAAGGGGGTCAAATTACAGCTCAAAGAGGCGGCGGTAAAATAATGATAATAAAACCTTAGAAAATCAATAGGGTCCTTTGTCCCAAAGGGACATTCGGTCCCTAAAAATATGCCACCGCCATGTTGGCATTTTTTTTCCATAACTTGAGTTGATTTATTTTGGAAAAAAATCAAAACCAGAAAATGTTTAGGGGAAATCTTACACTAAATCAGACATTTCAAGCTGCAATAATCTCACAAAAAAGGCCTTAAAAATAATGAGGAGACTTAGCTTAGATTTGTGGACTTATCTTGGTTTGACGTGTAATTAAAACAAGGATTTCTGGGGTGGCAAGAGCACAAACATGCTCAGTAGGTTATGTCTGATGTCAGCCCGTGTCATGGTTCCTCGAAAAAGCCTTCGCATCGCTTAATTTTCAAATGCAATTGTGGTTTGCAAGGGAACAATGCTTGTAAACTGCTTGTCAAGAGACCGTTGCAGGCTGACAGCAGCAAAGAAGCTGTTATAGTCTCAAACAAAATGTGCCAGATATACTCTACATTCAGACTCCACAGCCTCAATTTGGCTAATCAGTGCCCTCTTGATTCCCTTCCACTTAGTTTGCTGTGAATCCATTTATCTACAAATTGCTCTGAGTGGACCAATTTTGCTCTAATGGAATAGATGTATACTCTTGTGCACAATCACCTCTCTGGAATATGTTATTTTCTGATGATTGGAAAATTCAAAACAGCAATCATGTTACATTTGTTGGCAGTCACTGTTGACACTGTTCAAAATAAAACAGTATGCACAAGAGGAAGTAAAAGTGAATGTTTTCAGTCAAATAACTTAAGTGTTTGCTTGCAGGTGCTCGAGGGGATGTCCAAACCGCGGCGCAGGGCACCCTGCCGCACTTCATCCAGGAGCCAGAAGACGCCTACATAGTCAAGAGCAATCCCGTTAAGCTGCGCTGTCGCGCCACACCCGCTTTGCAGATCTTCTTTAAATGCAATGGAGAATGGGTTCACCAGAACCAACACTTCTCCAAGGAGTATAAAGACGTCAGCACTGGTAAGATATAGCTTTGGGACCTCATCACAGATTATATTTACACAGGCTGGAATAACCTTTCAGTTCATTGTAAAATAGACATGCACAAATTGAACTGGAAATACTGACATGATGACTACTTGATAATAAAAATTAGACACTCTCGATACACATTTTGCATATTAACCATCAAGGAACGGGTTTAATAAGTTTTCTTCTGTCTTGACAACGCTTATAGTCAAAAAAATACTGCCAAGAGACATTTGTGGTTTGCCCAATGGCAGATATGTGATACTAAGAAATCCCTCAAAGTTTTCTACGCGTTAAGACAAATGGTCGATGATGTTATGGTATTGCAGAGGGGGTGACGGCAGACTGACACCAGAGGGCAGTAAAGTACAATTTATTATATATATAGTCAATGTATGTATACAATACTACCAAATAAATTAAGGAAATGGAGTGTGACAAAAACTCAAGAGTGTATATGGTGTAAGACTATGTATTTTAGCTGTTACTGTAAATGTTTGAATGAGGAAGCAGACAAAAACCAAAGAGGGCAAGGCAAAAGGAGTCCAAGATCCGCGAGGGGTCCGTGGGGCAGAGAGAGACGTCAGAGTCCGGGGGCGAGCAAGGAGTCGGGAAACGAGGGAGGCAGTCCAAATCCAGGGCAATGGAAGAGTAAAACACTGCGGAAACACGGGAGAAGAAACAAGGATGTCAGACACGAGGGAAAAGCGCAGACAGAGAGAACATAAGCCTTACGGTATGCGATTCGAACTAAGTTCCCGCGCCGATCCTTGGGTCCACTGGTCCTTTATTGAGCTTGCCCTCATCAGTACTAGGTGAGCAGATTGGTAATAGAGTGCAGGCTTGTCGGTGCGTGGGCGTGCTGCGCTCAGCCTGAGCAGGGGCGTGTTCGAGCGCGCTGTCCGCGGGTCCTCCGGGTGGATCCGCAGAGGAGGGAAACGCAGACTGAACGTGCGCCGCAGCAGATGATTTATGGGAAATAACTGAATCCTGCTTTTTCCCCTGTAAAGATGTTGATTGCGTCAATGTTTTTTCAAAACTAGTTTTGCTACCATTTTTGTTATGTATTGCAAGGGGAGTTGACGGCACAGACACAAGAGGTCAGTAAAGCACTATGATTTTATATGTATATATATATATATATATATATATATATATATATATATATATATATATATACATATATATAATACATATAATGATAAAACAATACTTAAACTAAGGAAAGGGAGTGTGACTATGTGTACGAAGGATTAGCTGAAGGGGCAAGAAGAAGAAAAACGTTGATAGATGTTTTTGATGTTGTTTTAGAGGGCTTTGAAGGCTACAATGATGACTCCCTTTAGCCACACTTTGCTAGCGTGTTTTTATCATCTTTTGAATCCTATAATGATTTTGAACGATGGGCAACATTTAAAAAAAAAAAAAAAAAGTGCAGTTCTCCTTTAATACAGCAGAGAAAGATTGTTCCTCTGAATTCTTTGGTTGTTTTAACAACATTTTACCTTTTAAAACAAACTATCTAAGGAACTCTTGTTATAACTTTTTACAAAAGCCTTACTGGAGCGATTTCCACACAAAACAACAGCATCTGGAAGTGATGTCACATGAAACCAAACAGTATGCTATTCACGTCAAACATATTTTAAAAATAAGATTTGGTGTTTGTATCCGACCATGTCAGTGTAGTCACACCACAGTTTAATGAATGAAATATCAAAGTTGTTGGATCTCCTGCTTGCAATCATCCGGCTGCAGTGGATTAACAATAAGGTTGGCCACAGGATGATCTTTCCAAAGATCGTTAGCATTGATGGCATCAGGAATAAACACAAAACCAGATAAGCACGGTCTTAAGTGCAATACTTGGTTGTAGCTCAGCAGTAGTCAGCAACATTGCACATTGAATTGGTCCAGTTTATCGCGATAGAGATCAGCAAAGGACCAGAATGTTATTGATCAGAGCGTGGCCACTTCATTGCCATCAGGAACACCTGATAACATTTCCTGTTTACCAACGAGACAGATGAATCACCCGGTACTGCAAAGCTGACAATGCACTTCAGATCCCCATGCACTCCACACAATTACTGTATGCTCAGGGGTATCAGTGCATACTTTTCTATCCACACTTCAAATCAAAAGAACCATCTAAACCCTGAGGGTGTTCTTGTAAGGCTTTGCAGTGACAACTTCAACATTGTAGTCAGTCTTTCAGATACAGAACCGTTATTTTCTTAATTGTTCCTCCGTCCTTTCTGATCCAGATTGCAACGCAGCCATGAAGGCAAAATGGCAATATGAAAGTGTTTTTTCAATCAATCAAATTTAATTTACATAGCCAATAACCACAAGTGCCTCAAAGAGCTTCACAACCTCACAATGACAACCCCGGATCTAAACTATTGTCCGGACAAGGACAACCTTAAAAACAAGTCCAGCTGGGGAAAAAGAAGAAACCTTTACAGGGGACCGCAGATGTAGGGACCCCACCCATCCAGGGTAATCGGCTGCAGTGGATGTCTGGGGGTTAGAATTATTGAACGGACAAACTAATAGATAATGTAGGAGTCCATTCAATCGGTAGACCAACAGGTAGTCATAGGAGGGAGTGGAAGGAAGATCTTCTTCCAGGCTCAGTCTTATCAGCTACACACCAGGTCCACCTCGGGTCAGCCAGTGCTCCATCCACATTGGCAACTCCCTCGTACCTTCTCCAGGGGGGACACAAAAGAAAAGCAGCAAATTACCTTATCTAAAATGGGGTCTATTTAGAAGATGGAGTGTGTAAATTAGTTTTGAGGTAGGACTTGAATTTTTCCTCTGAGGTAGCATCTCTAACTGTTGCCGGTAGGGCATTCCAGAGTACTGAAGCCGAAATATACCCGGTTGCAGTTAGTCCAGAACGCGGCAGCACGACTTTTAACAGGGGCCAGGAAACGCCAGCATATAACCCCAATTCTTCAGAGTTTGCACTGGCTCCCTGTTCATTTTAGAATTGATTTTAAAACATTGCTGTTTGTTTTTAAATCTTTACATGGACTGGCACCTCAGTATATCTCGGACCTTATCCAAATTTACATTCCTGCCCGCGCTCTGAGGTCCGAGAGCCCGTTCCAGCTCGTGGTGCCCAAGACCAGACTTAAGACCAGGGGAGACAGGGCCTTCTCTGTGGTCGGCCCTAAGCTCTGGAACACTCTGCCGCTCCATGTTCAAACTGCTTCCACAGTGGAGTGTTTTAAGTCTCGTCTTAAGACCCACATTTATTCTTTGGCTTTTAACACTACGTGAGTTGTGTGGTCTTCTGTTCTCTGTTGTCCTCTGTGTTTTTTATACACTTTGATTTCTATTTTACTGTTTTGATTGATTTTACCCTTTAAAATAGTTTTTAATCATATTTGTTTTTATATTGTTTTTATTGGTTTTATATTTATTTATTTTTTGTTTTTATTCAGTCATTGGTGGAGCATAATATATATATATATGTATATATATATATATATATATATACTTTTTTCATTTTATTTTATTTATTATTATATTTTTTTTTACAATTGTTTTTAATATGGCTGTGCAGCACTTTGGAAAAGTTATTGTTGTTTAAATGTGCTATTTAAATAAAGTGGATTGGATTGGATGTATATATATATTTTTAAACACTACCTGCACACCTTTATAGGGTTTTAGGGGTGAAAAAAATAAGTATTAATTGACTAATAAACCAGCATAATCACATAACTGTCCAGTGGAGATATTAGTTTTTGTAGTTTAACCACAACTTTTAAATGGGTTGTGTTGAAGTATTGACTGAAAATCTTTTTAGAAGAAATATGGTTTTAGATGTAGCAGCTGGTCGGGCTAAATGGGATTTATTGATCGTACACCAGAGTTCAGGGTAGGTAGTAGTACTACAAAGATATAACCTTGAGGCCTCCTGACAAATTATCACTTGCTCAATAGATTCCGTCAATGACAATTTTAGAACCTGGGACAAAGTGTTTGGAGGCTACTGTCCATTAAGCCCTGGTTTACTCAAGGTTTTCTCCATGTTCCTGGAAATGGGTTTGTACTGTTTGGCCACTGAGTGTTGGGTAGCCTGCATGTGCATAGAATAGATGTACTATGCAATTGGTGAGTCTGGTGTAGTGAATCTGTAGCAGTTGGACAATACATGTTTGAAGAAGCAACAGACAGCTGGGGATGACTGAAAACAGTGGTATCGGGTAGCCATTCTATTGCTGTGATGGATAGAACAGTAATAAAAACAATGTCACTTTGCTAGTTTTAGGACGGACTGACTTTTGAAAATGTACTAAAAAGTGCTACATAAATCCAATTAATTGCAATTAAAATATTGTTAATAAGTTATCAAATAATATTGTTTCCTATTAAAAGAATTGAAGCTAAAAAAAATGTTTTTAGATAACAGGGTTGGTACATATTGCAAGTGCCACACATGGAACACAGGGCAGGTATTTTTTTTACCGTCCACGATAATGAATTTGACAACCCTTCCATCAAAGTGTACGTTTACTCATGCTTTAAGACATGGGTGTCAAACTCTGGCCTGCGGGCCAAATCTGGCCCGCCTTGTTATTTAATTTGGCCCTTGAGGCAATATCAATTTAGCATTAGAGCTGGCCCGCCGGTGTTATACAGCGTCGGTGCCGCTGTAACACCGCATTCACCGCTAATACTCATACTTGCCAACCCTCCTAATTTTCCCGGTAGACTCCCAAAGTTCAGTGCCCCTCCCGAATTTCTACCGATTTCCACCTGGACAACTATATTGGGGGCGTGCATTTAAAGCACTGACTTTAGCGTTCTCTGCAACCTGTCGTCACGTCCGCTTTTCCTCCATACTAAGAGCGTGTCACATAATATTTGTGGCTTTTACACACACACACGCACAAGTGAATGCAAGCATACTAGGTCAACAGTCATACAGGTCACACTGAGGGTGGACGTATAAACAACTTTAGCACTGTTACAAATATGCGCCACACTGTGAACCCACACCAAACAAGAATGACAAACACATTTCGGGTGAACATCCGCACCGTAACACAACAGAACAAATACCCAGAACCCCTTGCAGCACTAACTTTTCCGGGAAACTTCCAGCAAACTGACCAATAATTAACGTTTTATTCATGCATTTTCTCTTGCTACTTCAAAGTTTGAATGTTTGGTTCATTCATTATTGTTATTTTATTTTCAAATGCATTATTAGCCTGTGGAAAAAATTGGATATTTACCTCAGAAGATTGCAAATAGAAAAAAAGGCATAACATTTTTATTTAAATTTTATTTGATATGCCATTGATATTTTTTTAATTATTATTATTGTTTGAAACTGGATTTTGCATGTCACTAAAGTTATATAAGCCTTGCTTGTTCAATATTTAATGCAAAACTTGTTTAGGTCCCTATTAAAAGGTTAATTTGTTCAACCTTGGCCCGCGGCTTTGTTCCGTTTAAAATTTTGGCCCACTCTGTATTTGAGTTTGACACCCCTGCTTTAAGACATATACTCCTTAAATTTTCAACGCAAATTTACCGTGTATGCTAATTGCAGTATTAAATCCTTACCATCCATGACACGGTTAGCACAAGTCACAATATCCAGGCTAAAAACAAGCTATGACTCACTCTCTGTTCAGAAAGATAATCTTTGCCCAAACCGACCACTACCCTTGCTCAACATAACACATGGCATCACAGCATTTCCTCCAGACATACCCTCTTCATACACAGCCTAGAAACAAGGCCTGGAGGAAAGACATTATTCTGGAAACCGAGCTCTACAGCAGTTGACAAAACCTGTCGGACAGTGTACTTCACTTACCAAAGTTCCCCATCTGATTGAACAACATGAACCGGACTATTAAAGCAAACTTTTTTGCACAAGACGAACAATATAGGGTCTCAGTTGTCTCCTTAGTTCGGATTGTATTTTTGCTCTAAAATCTATAGACATACATTGCTGACTGAGCCCTAAGCTCCTGGGTGTACAGCTGGCACATGTCTGATAAAGCAGGGAAAGCTATCGTTCATTGCCAGTCTTGGCACTTCCCCTAATTATGGTGACCATTTCCAACTTGGAAGTGTGAGGATATCTGCATCAACCAGGCTCTGTCATAGGACAAGCCTTTGTCCTTGTTTGTTGTAAAGGAGGAGACTTCTGCCATGCGCTTAGGACAGGCACAGTCTTATTTATGTGACTTTAAGCTTTCCTTGGACTATTGCCGGCCTCCAACACTTGGAGTTGCACACAAACATAGTCTAGATCAGGGGCGCTCACACTTTTTCTGCAGGCAAGCTACTTTTCAATTGACCAAGTCGAGGAGATCTACCTCATTCCTATTTATAATTTATATTCATTTATTTATGAAAGAGACATTTTTGTTAACAAGTTAATGGTGTTTAATGATAATACAAGCATGTTTAACACACATAGATTCCTTTCTTTCATGAAGACAAGAATATAAGTTGGTGTATTTGATTCTGATGACTTGCATTGATTGGAATCAGACAGTGGTGCTGATAACGTCCGCATTTTCAAATGGAGGAAAAAAAAGTCCTCCTTTCTGTCCAATACCACATGAAAGTGGTTGGATTTGGCATCTCATTTGTCCAACTTGCATACTCGTTTTTAAACACTTTGTTATGAGAGTAGCATATGTGTGTGGCCCTGTAATGTCTGGCAGCAGGTGAGTGACGTCAGTGACTGTGCGGGTGGGCAAGCAAGTGAGAAAGCGGTCGCTGAGGGCGGGGGAGAAATACATTGGCATCAAACTCCGTAGCTTGCTAGCTTGTGCACGCTAGCTTTCTGAGACTCTTATTTTGTTAGCACAGGCAGGATGAAACAGGTCTTTTATGGTGAAGACAGGAACTGTGCTGTCGGTCTTTAGAGTTTTGACAGTAGGTACGGAGTCTCTAGAAATAAAATGTGTTTCTCTGTTAGTGTTTTTTTTCTTAAATATGAGCTCGCAGCAGCCAGCGTCATCTCACAAGATCCTCGGGTGCCGAGAATGTCAAACAACTGACGAAAGTGAAGTCTTGGTATGATTGATGATTGCTCATTTTTATGTCTATTTTTTAATGCCTGGCTTAAGATCGACTGACACACCCTCCGAGATCGACCAGTCGATCGCGATCGACGTAATGGGCACCACTGGTCTAGATGATAGAATAAAGGGCAAGTATCGCCAATGCCAATAGATTATGTTTCAATATCAATGAAAGATTCTGTAATATTTGCCTTATTTATATTATTGGCATATTTACTTTCATTCATATCCTTTAGTGTAATGTCCCCAAAGTCCTCATATATATATATATGTGTATATATATATATATATATATATATATATATATATTTATGTATATATATATATATATATATATATATATATATATATATATATAAATATATATATGTATATATATATATATATATATATATATATATATATATATATATATATATATATTAGGGGGTGTGGGAAAAATTGATTCGAATACAAATCGAATCGAATACGTTGTGCGATTCAGAATCGATTCTCTTTTTTTTTTTAATCGTTTTTTTTTTTTTTAAATGTATTATTATCCATCCATCCATCCATTTTCTACCGCTTATTCCCTTTCGGGGTCGCGGGGGGCGCTGGCGCCTATCTCAGCTACAATCGGGCGGAAAGCAGGGTACACCCTGGACAAGTCGCCACCTCATCGCAGGGCCAACAAAGATAAACAGACAACATTCACACTCACATTCATACACTAGGGCCAATTTAATGTTGCCAATCAACCTATCCCCAGGTGCATGTCTTTGGGAGTGGGAGGAAGTCGGAGTACCCGGAGGGAACCCACGCATTCACGGGGAGAACATGCAAACTCCACACAGAAAGATCCCGACCCTCGATTTGAACCCAGGACTGCAGGAACTTCGTATTGTGAGGCAGACGGACTAACCCCTCTTCCACCGTGTATTATTATTATTATTTTTTTTTTTTATCAATCCAACAAACCACTACACAGCAATAACATAATGCAATCCAATTCCAAAACCAAACCTGACCCAGCAACACTCAGAACTGCAATAAACAGAGCAATTGAGAGGAGACACAAACACGACACAGAACAAACCCAAAGTTGTTAAACAAAAATTAATATTATCAACAACAGTATCAGTATTAGTTATAATTTCAGCATAGCAGTGATTAAAAATCCCTCTTTTACATTATCATTAGACATTTATAAAAAATTTAAAAAAAGAACGACAGTGGCTTACACTTGCATTGTTTCTCATAAGCTTGACAACACACTTTATCCAATGTTTTCACAAAGATAAAATAAGTCATATTTTTGGTTTGTTTAATGGTCAAAACAAATTTACATTATTGCAATCAGTTGATAAAACATTGTCCTTTACAATTATAAAAGATTTTTACAAAAATCTACTACTCTGCAAGCATGTCAGCAGACTGGGGTAGATCCTGCTGAAATCCTATGTATTGAATTAATACAGAATCGCTTTGAATCGTAAAAATATCGTTTTTGAATCGAGAATCGCGTTGAATCGAAAAAATCGATATATTATCGAATCGCGACCCCAAGAATCGATATTGAATCGAATCGTGGGACACCCTATATATACATATATATGTATATATATGTAGGTGTGGGAAAAATCACAAGACTACTTCGTCTCTACAGAACTGTTTCATGAGGGGTTCCCTCAATCATCAGGAGATTTTGATGGAAGCATTCACATACAATGGTTTATATAGGGCACAGAGTGGGTGGGTACAGGCAGGCGTAGGGGCATGGTGATTGGCTCATGTGTTACCTAGGAGGTGTTTCCGTCTGTGGCGGCATGTTGAAATGATTTCACTGCGCTTGTTAAGGGATGATAGATCTGGATGATATATAATAAACAGTTTCTCTTTTAAGCATAGGTTGCATCTTTTATTACCACTGTTGTAACGTGTGCTGGATGCAAGAATTTGCCATGTTATTGAATATTCAACATTATTGTCTTTGAGGTTCCAAATGTGTTTGCTGAGTTCTGTAGAATTCCGCAAAGTCTGGTTTCTAAAGGAGGCGTTGTGATTATTCCATCTTGTTTTGAATGCTCCTTCGGTTAATCCTACGTACGTGTCGGATGTGTTAATGTCCTTGCGTGTTAACACGCAAGGACATTAACAAGATGGAATAATCACAACGCCTCCTTTAGAAACCAGACTTTGCGGAATTCTACAGAACTCAGCAAACACATTTGGAACCTCAAAGACAATAATGTTGAATATTCAATAACATTTCAACATGCCGCCACAGACGGAAACACCTCCTAGGTAACACATGAGCCAATCACCACACCCTACGCCTGCCTGTACCCACCCACTCTGTGCCCTATATAAACCATTGTATGTGAATGCTTCCATTAAAATCTCCTGATGATTGAGGGAACCCCTCATGAAACAGTTCTGTAGAGACGAAGTAGTCTTGTGATTTTTCCCACACCTACATATTGCGCTCAACCACGGTATCGAGCACTATTCTCTGGATAATCCAATCAAGATATATATATATATATATATATATATATATATATATGTATAAAAATACACATATGTTCAGTACATTATATTTAAACATGTATTTGTAAATCATCATCGGCGGTCACTCGAACGAGTATGAAGAGCCTTCGGGTAGGGGTGTATCCCTTTATGGAGGATGCCTGTGCGTAACTTTGTTTTACGTGGGAGGACTGGTGCACAGACAGTCACCACACGATCTTTGACAGAATCGGGTCAGGGTCCAGTGGCATGGAGTCCAAGACGACTGGGGACCCTTTTCTGCTGCAGCCTTCACCCGTCATCGCAGCCGTTGTGGTAGTTCTTAAATCTACCAGATTCCGCCTGCTCCGCCGTTGAGGTCTTCACCGTATCCCTGGCTAGGGGGGCAGTCAGGCACTAGGCCTTTGCCAAGGGCCACCTGGGGTAACAGTAGTAAAGGGGTTAACCTCCTAGTGCCCCAAGACCCCATAGAGGAGCCTCCACTGCCGGATTCACTTTAACGTCAATGCCCAGGGCACATTTGTAAATATCAACATAGAAGAACTGAATAATATAAATCTCTTCACGCTATAGTATTGAGTCGATAGCAGTACCAAGCCACCCAACTTTACTGGATGGAATATTATCGTTCAGCACGAACCCATTGAGCAGGAGGGAAGCGAAAGAGTGAAGGAAAACTCTGACCTTTCTTTCTGGCATCTGGAGCTGGTGAATGTAATCATTTGTGAACAGATTCTGGTCTTCATACACTGCAGCTTATCCAATATCTGAGAGGGGAGCTGTTGGTGTGGGGCCGTATATTTAAAGTGTTGTCACGTGGGACACATGTTGATGGAAGAATTCCTGTGCACAATGCACACAGCAGTGCCATGTGCTATGGTTGTAATGTACTGTATTTGTAGAGTTTGTCATTGTAATGCCCAATACAACATAATGAGTCTTTGTGTGTCTGCAGGAGATTCGTATCAGAGTGTATGAAAAATAAGGTGCATCAATTCAGCATGCAGTGTTTATTTAATATACATTGAGGAATATTGTGTGTGTCTGTTTGACGGAGACTTGTAGATAAGAGAGAAAAGAGCTGTGTAATTTGCTGTAAAACGTTTATTTGTATGGTCATGCTGAGGCTTGACGACAGGACAAATGATCGGAGTTGACAAACTGGTGGCATCACCTAACCACCCTTTTAGCGATGTCCAACTCACTTTTTCCATCGGAGACATACATCACTCGCTGAAACGTAATGGCCTCTACAGCCACAATCGATGTTATCTTTACAATAAGGTTGCTTTGTAAGCCAGGTAATGGCGTTGTTAACCAAATAAACCTGACAATTCACATCACACACATGTGAACAGCCCACCTAACTTCCACTACCGAGAGGTGTGTGAATGTGAGTGTGACTGTTGTCTGTATATCTGTGTTGGCCCTGTGATGAGGTGGCGACTTGTCCAGGGTGTACCCCGCCTTTTGCCCGAATGCAGCTGGGATAGGCTCCAGCAAGCCCCAAAAAGGGACTAGCGGAAATGGATGGATGGATGGAGAAGGAGAGGCAAGATAGAGTGAGAGAAGCCTGTAGTGGAATGCCCGCAGCTAAAAGCAACTGCGTGAGAACGTATACTCGAATACTCACGATATAGTCATTTTCTACATCGCACAGAGACAAACCCACAATATATAGAGTATATTCGATATATCGCCCAGCCCTATCACAACGTGGTTACCGATGCGTTTAATGTAACATGGCGTGCTACGGACAAGACGGCTTTAAAATCCCAGCAAGTTAACTTCAGGAAAAAAACTCTTAACTTTTGCAAGCAGAAGCCACTACTACTGTTAATACCACTTCCACTACTGTGGACGAGGAGAGGCAAGGTTGAATTACAAAAAATTAACAATTTAGTGAGTCCAAAATGTTTAACCAAAGGCGATGGGGCAGAAGTGCACACCATGAAAAAAACTAACAAAAGCAGGTCCCTCAGTGGTCGGCAGGGGAAATGGCCAGGACGCACTGGGCAAAAGCAAAGGGTCCAACTTAAAAATCCTCTTTACCTCAGGGGGGCTATGGATCAAACACAAGAGGTGAGGAATTATAAGAATAAGGAGAGACAACTTACCAGGCAGGACGAAGCGAATCAGGCATGTACACGTGGGAGGTCCAGGAGACAATAACCGGCAGGGACCAGCTGGCGGTGACAAGCTTAAATACTACCGGATAGCGATTTGTTGCAGGTGTGTCTCGCTGGGGACTAATCGACTGAAGAAAAAACTGACACAGAAAAATAAAGAGAAGGCAAGCAAAAGACAAAAAGACAACAAAAAACATTCAATAAAGCTGCAGTCAACAATCTCCTTTCAGTCCGCAGACTGCCAATGCGGAGCTAAAATAGCCAATGAGCTCGCCCTGACTGACGTCACACGGCGGTATAGCTCGGTTGGGAGAGTGGCCGTGCCAGCAACTTAAGGGTTGCAGGTTCGATCCCCGCTTCTGCCATCTTTGTCACTGCCGTTGTGCCTTTGGGCAAGACACTTTAACCACCTTCTCCCAGTGCCACCCACACTGGTTTAAATATGTAACTTAGATATTGGGTTTCACAATGTAAAGCGCTTTGAGTCACTAGAGAAAAGCTCTATATAAATATAATTCACTTCACTTCACTTGACAACAGGCACCGCCTTTTAAAGACACACTCACACGCTCTTCTCTCATGAAACATCTCTCAACTGCATACGCCAGTTATATGAAAACATTTTTAAGAAGTAACCAATTAATTACTTTCCGTAGTTAATTTTGAGAGATACAATGAACTGAAGGGCAATATTAGCCATACCGATACTGATATCTAAATTTTTCAAGATTATTTCAGATCCAACACATTTATACCTCTTTTAAAAATATGATATTTTGAGGAAAAAGTCAAGAATGTAAAATAAACAAACGTAGGCAAAATTTATGATTGGCTTTGTTTCAAACCCTTTGTATTTTTCCCTTGAAGCATCCAGAAACCTTATTCTGTGATAATAACAAATAGGGAGCTAATCTTTGTAGTATCGACCATATACTGATACTATCCTTAGTATTGTTCCTCTCAATATTTGAACCAATCCACCCATCCCTTGTTTACATTCAAGCTTAGCGGTTAGCATGCTTGACCGCCAGTGATAATAATACTGGCAAGAAACTGTTTACTTACTGCCATCAAGGCGAGGATTAGTGATAAGTAGCTTCGCACTGTGAAAGGACGTTAGTCGCTACCTCGCCAGCGAATACGCTACGTTTGCAAAAATGACGTGGCCGTTTTCTGGTCAATGTCAAATTTGTGACTAGAATGTGTTATCAACATGAATTACCACAATATGGACAAAGTGCTGGCTGTCCAGAGTCGGGACCCGGGGTGGACCGCTCACCTGTGCATTGGTTGGGGACATCTCTGCGGTGCTGACCCGTCTCAGCTCGCGATGGTATCCTGCTGGACCCACTATGGACTGGACTCTCACTATTATGTTAGATCCACTACGGACTGGACTTTTACAATGTTATGCTAGACCCACGCTCCAAGGTTTCTCATAGTCATTCACATTGACATCCCACTGGGTTGTGAGTTTTTCCTTGCCCTGCTTTGGGCTCTGAACCGAGGATGTCGTTGTGGCTTGTGCAGCCCTTTGAGACACTTGTGATTTGGGGATATATAAATAAACATTGATTGATTGATGAAAATAGTCCTAAAAGCTCCATGATACAAGGAGGTTGTTTGTGCCTGTTGAAATACTCTTAGCTTTACTGATATGAAACCGTTTTGAATCTTGACACAAAAGTTTTTATTTTTCTGTGTTTTCAGGGCTTAATGTGCGAGAGGTGCTGATCAACGTGTCCCGTCAGCAGGTAGAGGATTTTCATGGCCCGGAGGACTACTGGTGCCTCTGCGTGGCTTGGAGTCACCTGGGTACATCCAAAAGTCGCAAGGCTACTGTTCGCATCGCATGTAAGTAGTTGGACAATTAAACCATTTGTATTGCTTGTATTCCGACTCGTGACTTCTTCCCGGACGCGAAAACCAGCAGTGGTCAACCAAGCTAAAATGGCAAACTATCTGAACAAAAAAGAGGCTTAAATCTTCCTGTAAAAAGCAGCAAAAAAAAACTCAAATGGAATAGATCCCTATACTTTTATCAAAACAAGTTTTGTCGAGTAATATCAAGGATTATAAGTCGGTCGCATTCAAAGACATATCGAACTATTGTGCTTCAGATGCCATTCTACACGACAAAACAGATGGAAACTTGGAAAAGCATGGAGGTATACAACTTCTTTGTGTGTGTCTGGGGCAAGGAAATTGGTATCAAGACTTTCCCAGATAGATTTGCATCGTTTTTGCTCGGCTAAGGTTGCTTTTCATTATTTAACTTTGCGTCTGCAGTCATGTTTGTTGCTGTGGCTCGCACCGTTTGCGAGTACGCATTTTTCCCTGTCTTAACAAATTATAACTATAGATGTCAACATCGTGTATTTATGGTAGTTGCCTTTGGTAAATGCTTAACTATTTTCGGTTTTGCCGACATTTGCTTTCTTGTTGAAAAACGACACACAACACAACATTATTTTGGACACCACTCACCTCAGCAATGCAAGCAGCAAAGTGAGGAGAAGGGGGGAGGAGATACGGAAACTACGGAAGCTTGGGTGGGTATGAAGGAACAGGAAAGAGTTAAAATAAAATAACTAATGTTAAAAAAAAGAAAGGACTCTTTGGGATGAAATACACAATACTTGGATAACAAAATAAGCACATTTAGAAACAACAGTAGGTTCCACATCTGGAAGCAAAAGCAACTACTCGAGAAAGAAGTTTAAGAATAAAGGTATGTGACAAATTCCATCAATGGAATTGAACAATGTCATCAACACAGACAATGACAGCTGTATAATTATTTGTCATGAGTATGTATTCCCAACAAAACTCTGGCTCACTGCTTAGTCAAATAACTGAAGTCAATGCATATGAAGTGTTGTCTGCAGCTCTAGATTGTTACCCAAAAGCTATCTAAAAAAATATATGGTCACATACACCTGACATTTTGTTTTGTGGAGCCAGACTGCTTTCATTCAGATTTGCCACCAAAAGTATAGCATAGCCAGGGCCGTAACACTGATACGACAAATACCAAGGTTAAAAATTGGTGGTCCAAGAGGAGCGTTGAAAGACTGCAATCATGGGTATCCTGGCACCGTATAAATAATATTACCTTGAACAACACAATGGACATTCCACTTTTTAAATGTCTATACTGAACTTCAGCTTATTAAACTATTTTGACATCATTAAAACATAAGTTAAAAAACTTTGTATAACTTCAACTCTGTTATGGATTTGAACCCCAGACCTTCGAACTTGTAATGTAAGTACTAGTGTGAGCGTACGAGAGTTCGCCGGGTGTATTGATGCTTCTAGTGCAGCAACGTCTTGCTTGTAGAGATGCATGTAACCCTCTCCCTTAGTTCCTGCCGCTGATCAACCCAGTCTGGGTAAGGGAACCCGAGTGCGTAAGTCTTCTGAGGTCAGTACATAGCCTCTCCATCGCCAAGACTTCTGCAGTGCCTCCTCTAGGCCACACACGGTAACTGGGTATCCCAAGGTTTTAGGTCAAAGTGTAGGAGATCTCAGAGCAGCAGTGGGTCCCGAAGGTGAGGCACGCAGGCCCACCGGTGTGTGGACACGCCCTGGCGTCTGCCAAACACTGTCACAGAACTGATTTTTTTTTCCTCTTACATACACACTACCGAAAGCCTTTCACACACACAACTGAAATAATTTCACACATACACAACTGAAGTTTGTTTCTCTCATTCACACTACTGAAAAGCTCTCACACACACTACTGAAATCCTTTCACACACACAACTGAAAATCATTTCAGGTGTGTGTGTGTAAGGTTTTCAGTAGTGTGTATGAGAGAGAGAAAAAACAGTTGTGTATGTGAAAAGATTTCAGTAATGTGTACGAGAATGTTTCAGTAGCGTGTGTGAGAGAAAATAATTTCAGTAGTGTGTATGAGTGTTTTAGTAGTCTGTATGAGAGTGTTTCAGTAATGTGTGTGAGAATATTTCAGTAGTATGTATGAGAGTGTTTCAGTAATGTGAGTGAGAGAAAAACATTTCAATTGTTTGTGAGAGCATTTATGTAGTGTAGGCAAGAGGTAATTCGGAATAATGTCCCTAACTGTGCCCTTTCAAAGTGAGCCCCCTTTCTCCATATTTGAAGCAATTAAGAGACAGACAAACAATTTTAATCGGCAATTCTCTATTTATTCATTTATTTTTGATGATTGGCAAACATGTCTGTTCCTCAAATGCCGGTGACTCAGCCTCATGTGGTTACGTTATCTTACCAAATCAAAACCTTAATGTTGATTTGCTAGGATTTATATATAGCATTCATACTTTGGTGTCCAGTTATTCTTAAAAGTTAGATTTTTGCAATGTATTTTTGATTTTTTTTCGAGGTTTGAATGAGTAATCTTCTTCTAATCACCCCACTGCTGCTTCATTGGGACACATATGCCTCGCTTTTGCACCCTGCCGAGTGGCGGGGGTGCTACATTCATGATTAACCCTAGTTTTAATGTTTTTTTCAAGCCATTTTCAGTGATGTTCGCCGGGCCAAATGGAAAGCTTTTACGGGCCGGATGTGGCCCGAGAGCCGCCAGTTGAAAAGATCCCATTCGTATAAAAGATGGAAGTTGATGCGAATGCCCATGTGCAGCCAGAAAACCAAAAGAAAAGGAAAAAGAACACCTACTTGCAATTACTCCTATTATCACAACCAAAGAAACGAAAAGTTTTGTCTGATAAGACAAAAAAAAGAAAAAGGAAGGCTATCCAGCTTTCAGTCGCTGACGAGCCGGTTTGGGAACTCAAAAAGGCCTAAACCGCCTTGGATATACATTGTCTGGTGCAGGACAATGGTTAGTTTTCAAGGTCATGGCACGCACAGGCAGGGCGGGTGTGGCTTTTTGAAGATAGAAGCCAAGATGACTGAACACTTGACACCTGACAGTGGCTTCTTATCTCCCCACACAGACCTGAGAAAAAACTTTCAGCAGGACCCACAGGGAAAGGAAGTGCCGATCAATGGGATGACCGTCCTGCATTGCCGCCCACCGGAGGGAGTGCCTGTGGCCGAGGTATGACAGACCCTCTTCTTGCCTTCTCAAATTATTGTATTTCCAAGAAGTAAATACTCCCTCAGAAGAGCAGACGGGAATCAAGTGTTACGTAATTCCTCAAGATTAAACTCTGAAGAGCAGACAGTCAATAATTGCGTCTCTTGACCTTATAGAGATTGATACTTGTGTTTGATCCCTGTGACAAGTGCTCCAGCACTTGCTGGTAAATTAAAGGGTTTTTTTCCAAAGAGAAAAAAAAAGACATACTGTAAACATATTAATATTAAAAGTTAAGAGTCTTGTTAGAGTCCATTGTTTATTCATGTGTAAAAAAAAGGATATTTCATCACAACATCCGGTTTGGTGAGCAAAGTCTATTTAAGACGACTAAATGTTCACTTCTCAATAGGGCACAAATATTAGTATTTTAATTTTATATATGAATATATATTTTGATTCTGAAGAAATAGTGATTGTTGAAAGACCAGAATTGAGGCTGTGGTGCATTTGCTTATATGGGAGTTGAAAAATAAAACTCCATACTTGCGAACTCTCACGATTTTCCCGGGAGACTCACGAATTTCAGTACCCCTCCCAAAAATCTCCCGGAGCAGCCATTCCCCCAAATTTCTCCCGATTTCAACCCGGGCAACAATATTGGGGGTGTACCTTAAAAGCACTGCCTCTAGCGTCCTCTCTCACCTGAAAAGGACACTATTATATATGTCTCCGTTATCCATAGGTTTATCTGTAACCCATAAAGTAGGCAGGCACGGAGCTATTTCTCAGCGTGTGTTTATTCCAGCCGGCACGTTAATACACTGACGCACAACATCAGGATTCCCATCATGCATTGCTTTAAAATTACGGCAAGCAATAATGTCCAAAAATATAACAGAGACGAAGCAGTAGAACGAAGAAGAGACATGGCTACGACAAGTAAGAAGAAGTACGCTTGCAAGTTTCAAAATGATTGGGAAAAAAAATGTCAGTTCATCCAGAACAGCTCGAAGGGGAAGGAGTAAGTTGCCTGCAAATTTTGTAGATCAGACGTCTCCATTGAACACGGTGGCCGAACAGATATACTCATTCAGCAGGCATTTGCGGCAGTAAGTCGGACACGTTTCCAGTGAGGGTTGGACTACGCCAAGGCTGCCCTTTGTCACCGATTCTGTTCATAACTTTTATGGACAGAATTTCTAGGCGCAGTCAAGGCGTTGAGGTGATCCGGTTTGGTGGCTGCAGGATTAGGTCTCTGCTTTTTGCAGATAATGTGGTCCTGATGGCTTCATCTGGCCAGGATCTTCAGCGCTCACTGGATCGGTTTGCAGCCGAGTGTGAAGCGACTGGGATGAGAATCAGCACCTCCTAGTCCGAGTCCATGGTTCTCGCTCGGAAAACTGTATCGATCCGTTGTGGTGAAGAAGGAGCTGAGCCGGAAGCCAAAGCTCTCAATTTAGCCCGTTGATTTACGTTCCCATCCTCACCTATGGTCATGAGCTTTGGGTTATGACCGAAAGGAAAAGATCAAGCGGCCAAAATGAGTTTCCTCCGCCGGGTGGCGGGGCTCTCCCTTAGAGATAGGGTGAGAAGCTCTGCCATCCGGGAGGAACTCAAAGTAAAGCCGCTGCTCCTCCACATGGAGAGGAGCCAGATGAGGTGGCTCGGGCATCTGGTCAGGATGCCACCCGAACGCCTCCCTAGGGAGGTGTTTAGGGCACGTCCAACCGGTAGGAGGCCACGGGGAAGACCCAGGACACATTGGGAAGACTATGTCTCCCGGTTGGCCTGGGAACGCCTCGGGATTCCCCGTTAAGAGCTGGATGAAGTGGCTGGAGAGAGGAAAGTCTGGGCTTCCCTGCTTAGGCTGCTGCCCTCGTGACCCGGCCTCGGATAAGCGGAAGAATATGGATGGATGGATGGATGGAAGTTTTCGTTGATGATCAAAGATGTTAGATGAGTGATAAATAGTTAAAGCTCAAATAAAGATTTTGTTATTCTGGAAATGCATTGTGTTGCGCTGCTGATCCGCCTCCGCTTGGGATGTTTTCCTGCTGGCTCCGCTGTGAACGGGACTCTCGCTGCTGTGTTGGATCCGCTTTGGACTGGACTCTCGCGACTGTGTTGGATCCATTATGGATTGAACTTTCACAGTATCATGTTAGACCCGCTCGACATCCATTGCTTTCCTCCTCTCCAAGGTTCTCATAGTCATCATTGTCACCGACGTCCCACTGGGTGTGAGTTTTCCTTGCCCTTATGTGGGCCTACCGAGGATGTCGTAGTGGTTTGTGCAGCCCTTTGAGACAGTAGTGATTTAGGGCTATATAAGTAAACATTGATTGATTGATTGAAGGTAATATGATTTATTTGGTACATGGATACTCATGACATCAGCTTTTCAAAGTCATTTTTGGAAAGCCAATTTCTGACCTCGGCATTTGTCAAATCCTAGTTGCAGTGTGTATATAAAACGTTGCCGGAGCGTTTTGAAGTGGATTAAGAGGATTTTGAAGGCTACAAAGCTGACTCCTATTAAAAAAAGACACATTTTTCATAATGATTGTGAAAAGTAGGTAAAATTCCCGAAAAAGCACAGTTTCCTTTAAAGAGCGGATACTACCAAGTCTCCCTTTCCCCTCGAATCCCGCCCTGAATCCACTTCATGTATCGGCCTGTGGCAGTTCAAGGTCCCAAGTGTTTGGCATTGCAATGTCCCCGTCACTTTCGCCTGTTGGTTGGTATCCTCCGCCAAGAGTGCTTGATGCATGGACGACATCTTGGTACTTGGGCGGTCCATCAAAGCAGTACTGGGGTCCCTGAGGAGAGCCCTGCAGAGGATTCATGCAGCGAGCCTGAAACTGTACCATAGAAATGCTGTTTCATGCCGCAAGAGACGACCTTCTTAGGGCGCGAACTGGGCGCAGATGGTATTGGCGCCATTGGCGAGAAGGTGTGGGCTGTGAACGACTGGCCCACACCTCGTGACTAGTGACTGCTGAAGACCTTCACCTTGGCTGGCCACCTACTACCGCTGGAATGAGCTGGGTTTTGCTACCTTTTCCTGGCCCCTAAATCAGCTGCTTGAAAAGGGCAAAGACTATGTGGGAACATAGCATACATTATTCCTACTGAATACATGTATACAGGGATACTAAATAGATAGATAGATAGATAGATAGTACTTTATTGATTCCTTCAGGAGAGTTCCTTCAGGAAAATTAAAATTCCAGCAGCAGTGTACAAAGTTGAGATCAATTTTAAAAAAGTAAATAGTGGGGGTTTGAATAGAAACAAAATAGAGAAATAGTACAATAAGAATAAAAAATAAAAAGCAACAATGGGAATAAAAATATAACAGTAAAATAAGAATATCACTAGAGAAAGTAGGCAGTAGTGACCATGTTATGAAAACGTATTGCACTTCTTGTTTTGCATCCCCTGTCATCCTGGTACCCCTCGCTCCCTGCCCCAGAGAGGAGTTGTACAGTCTAATGGCGTGTGGGACAAAGAAGTTTTTGAGTCTATTAGTCCTGCACTTGGGGTGAAGCAGTCTAGCACTGAACAGGCTCATCTGGCTACTAATAACGCTATGCAGAGGGTGACTGACATCATCCAGGATGCTCACTAGTTTTTCAACAGTCCTCTTCTTTGCCACCGTCACCAGTGAGTCCAGTTTCATTTCGATTGTAGAACCGGCCCGCCTGATCAGTTTCTCAAGTCTGGAGCCGTCCTTCTTAGATGTACTGCCCCCCCAGCACACTACCATGTAGAACAGAACACTGGTAACCACAGACTGGTAGTACATCCACAGGAGTTTTCTACAAATGTTGAAGGAGTGCAGTCTCCTGAGGAAGTACAGCCTGCTCTGTCCTTTCTTGTACTGGTGGTCCGTGTTAACAGTCCAGTCCAGCTTATTGTCCACCCAAACCCCGAGGTACTTGAATGAGTCCACGGTCTGTACCTCAACTCCCTCTCGATCTCCCAAAGTCAATGACCGGTGTCGCACAAAAGTAACACTTTGTGAGCTTTTAGCTTGACTAGTTTCACAGTCATTCCAATGTTAAATGAATCGTTTTAGACACACAAAGGTTTGCTCCCAAACTACTGTTTAATCACAGTCTATGGTCATTTCAAGATTGTCTCCCACTGAGCAAGTGACAAATGCTTCTCACAGTGGGATTAGTTTACAAAATACAAAAAAATTATTCTTGCCCTGACATCTTTAACACAACACAATTCTCCAAACCCCAGACTTAATTTGTATTGGGTTTCTGTCTTGTAGCAGTCACCCTGTGGGTGCAATCTGACCTGACACTACTGCACAATCGCCATTTCAATATTTCATGGAACTAGTTGTGCTGAAATCGAATGGGCTGAGACTATTGACCTCTGCATTATTAACTCCCATCTCTTACAGCTGGATTCATTTGTGTTGGGCGAAGGACTAGATATAAGCTCGTGATTTGGTCCTTGCTGCTTGGACTCGACTATTGTTATCCACAAGGTGGATTCTGTTTCGAAGAGATGGAATTCTTATTTGAATATGAAATCATTTATGCAGTACCTGCTCCACCCAAAAGTGTACCCTACACACATCAATAATCTATCCAGTCATGTGGTCACCACTCAACCTGGTATGGAGTGTTGTAGACATTTTTATTGAGAGAAGAAACCTGCATTTAGTATACTTTTACGAATGATTCGGTATACAAGAACAGATTGGATAATACAATATATTTTTAAATGACGCTAATTTTGATGTGACAATGTCCTCTATGGGAAGACACATATCAAAAATGTATATTTTGTCTGTACAAGTCCAAGCCTTGGTGATCAGGCCAGAGCAGGGGTATCCAACTGGCAGCCAACGGGCCACATCCGGCCCACCAAAGCTTTTCATTTGGCCTGCCGAACATGGCCCAAATAAGCTTAATAAAGCCATTAAAACTAAGCTTTATCATGAATGGAGTACTCCTGCCACCCAGTAAGGGCAGCATCGAGGTATAGGATAGGATAGGATAGGTCTTTATTGTCATTGCACAAGTACAACAAAAGTTTGTTTTTAGCACAAACCTGTTCAAGATTAGACAAACAAACAGTGTACAGGGTTACAGAACAAGAACGCTGATGAGTCGCCATACGGCGCCCCGTAAAAAATGGGAAAAAGGTCAACGCTGGGGAAGGATGAGTAAAAAAATACAATCTATGTCTAGTGGGAAAAAACCTCCATAGCAAAGCACATATACATATTACATCATACATCTCAATCAATCAATCAATGTTTACTTATATAGCCCTAAATCACTAGTGTCTCAAAGGGCTGCACAAACCACTACGACATCCTCGGTAAGCCCACATAAGGGCAAGGAAAACTCACACCCAGTGGGACGTCGGTGACAATGATGACTATGAGAACCTTGGAGAGGAGGAAAGCAATGGATGTCGAGCGGGTCTAACATGATACTGTGAAAGTTCAATCCATAATGGATCCAACACAGTCGCAAGAGTCCAGTCCAAAGCGGATCCAACACAGCAGCGAGAGTCCCGTTCACAGCGGAGCCAGCAGGAAAACATCCCAAGCGGAGGCGGATCAGCAGCGCAGAGATGTCCCCAGCCGATACACAGGCGAGCAGTACATGGCACTGGATCGGACCGGACCCCCTCCACAAGGGAGAGTGGTACATAGGAGAAAAAGAAAAGAAACGGCAGATCAACTGGTCTAAAAAGGGAGTCTATTTAAAGGCTAGAGTAAACAAATGAGTTTTAAGGTGAGACTTAAATGCTTCTACTGAGGTGGCATCTCGAACTTTTACCGGGAGGGCATTCCAGAGTACTGGAGCCCGAAATGAAAACCCTCTATAGCCCACAGACTTTTTTTGGGCTTTGGGAATCACTAATAAGCCAGAGTCCTTTGAACGCAGATTTCTTGCCGGGACATATGGTACAATACAATCGGCAAGATAGGATGGAGCTAGACCGTGTAGTATTTAATACGTAAGTAGTAAAACCTTAAAGTCACATCTTAAGTGCACAGGAAGCCAGTGCAGGTGAGCCAGTACAGGCGTAATATGATCAAACTTTCTCGAGACGAGACGTAACAAACGCATGGATAATGATCTCAGCGTCTTTAGTGGACAGAATGGAGCGAATTTTAGCGATATTACGGAGATGAAAGAAGGCCGTTTTAGTAACGCTTTTAATGTGTGACTCAAAGGAGAGAGTTGGGTCGAAGATAATACCCAGATTCTTTACCGTGTCGCCTTGTTTAATTGTTTGGTTGTCAAATGTTAGAGTTGTATCATTAAATAGATCTCGAGATATCTAGCAACAGAGGGAAGGGGGTTCGGGGTTATTATGGTAGGCCGCAGCTCTCAGGCGCTGACCATCCATTCATCACTCCTACGGGATTTGCGTCGAGGGCGTTGGGTTGGGGGGAATGGGTGTGTATGTGTGGCGTATATTTTTGTGGCTGTGTGTGTGTGTGTGTGTGTGTGTGTGTGTGTGTGTGTGTGTGTGTGTGTGTGTGTGTGTGTGTGTGTGTGTGTGTAAGCCCGTAGTGTGTCTCTGTTCCGCGGCCTTGATGTATTTTGCAGTCACTAGTACAAAGTCAGCAACAACAGGTGTGTGTCCATGAGAGACAAGAAGGTAGTTTGTTGTGTTTTCGCCGCACCGTCCTTTGGTAGAGTCTCGAAGCCAGGGAAACAATCCAACTTAGAATGTTTTGTATGCGGGTGAAAGGGCTTCACGGTGGCAGAGGGGTTAGTGCGTCTGCCTCACAATGCGAAGGTCCTGCAGTCCTGGGTTCAAATCCAGGCTCGGGATCTTTCTGTGTGGAGTTTGCATGTCCTCCCCGTGAATGCGTGAGTTCCCTCCGGGTACTCCGGCTTCCTCCCACTTCCAAAGACATGCACCTGGGGATAGGTTGATTGGCAACACTAAATTGGCCCTAGTGTGTGAATGTGAGTGTGAATGTTGTCTGTCTATCTGTGTTGGCCCTGCGATGAGGTGGCGACTTGTCCAGGGTGTACCCCGCCTTCCGCCCGATTGTAGCTGAGATAGGCACCAGCGCCCCCCGTGACCCCCAAAGGGAATAAGCGGTAGAAAATGGATGGATGGATGAAAATAAAATTTGCTTTTCACTCTAAAATGTCTATGACTGGTCCTCAAAACTGTGGGGTAGACAGTCCGATGTAATCCACAGTTTTTACCGCATCCTCCAATCATTTGTGGAAGCTTTGGGGTACTTTGAAGACTGCCAGCAACTTCCAATTTGTCGACAAACCAGAGCAACGCTTACTCCAATCAGCAGATGCCCTGTTGTCATAATTCTGAATATGTGGATATCTTCACGTCCTCGACAGAAAAGGGTCGCCAGGCACGCGGCACTCCTTCTTCTCCCAAGAGTTCGTCGTGAGTCCGCAAACAACCGCTTCGTCACGGCAGCAAGTTCCCCCAAACCCAAGATCTTGTCAATTTTGTTGAGGATAGTTAAATAGTTCCAATGTTTAGATTTGGAGAGCATTGCAAAAAGGGGCAACAAGAAAGTTAAGTTAAGACAAGACAAGACAAAGAAGCAAGCATGAGAGATAAGGGAGAGGAAAGGGTAGCGTCCACCCTCGATGAGTGCCAGAGAGAATGACGCAGCAGTGGGGTGCGTAGAAGAAGACAACCTATTCAACTCTAAAAGAGTTAGTGTCTGCCCTGAGATTTGAAGGTCGTGAGTTCAAATCCTGGCCGAGTCATACCAAAGACTATAAACATAGGACCTATTAGCTCCCTGGTTTGCACTCAGCATCAAGGGTTGGAATTGGGACTTAAATCAACAAAATGATTCCCGAGCATAGCCACCGCTGTTACTCACTACTCCCCTAACCTCCCAAGGGGTACAACATTTTTTTTAAATTGTATTATTGTGGAGGGGGTCCGGTCCGATCCGGTGGCCATGTACTGCTCGCCTGTGTATCGGCTGGGGACATCTCTGCGCTGCTGATCCGCCTCCGCTTGGGATGGTTTCCTGCTGGCTCCGCTGTGAACGGGACTCTCGCTGCTTTGTTGGATCCGCTTTGGACTGGACTCTCGCGACTGTGTTGGATCCATTATGGATTGAACTTTCACAGTATCATGTTAGACCCGCTCGACATCCATTGCTTTCCTCCTCTCTAAGTTTCTCATAGTCATCATTGTCACCAACGTCCCACTGGGTCATTATTGTCACCGATGTCCCACTGGGTGTGAGTTTTCCTTGCCCTTATGTGGGCCTACCGAGGATGTCGTGGTGGTCTGTGCAGCCCTTTGAGACACTAGTGATTTAGGGCTATATAAGTAAACATTGATTGATTGATTGATTGATATTTTTATTTGGGGGGTGAGGGCTGCTTGCCCTGTGGGGGTTGGCGTATGGGACAACTCCAACTGGCCTGCGTGTGTCTGGGGCCCCTGGGTTATGCCCGTCTTGGTTGGAGCCTGCTGAGTCTAGTCCCCGCGTGCATTGCATGGTATTCTGCAGTGTTGCATGGCGGCCAGTTGCTCAGGTAGTGGGGAAGGCGTGGCGAAGTTGGTAGAGTGGCTGTGCCAGTAATCTGAGGGTTACTGGTTCAATTCCCACCTTCTACCATCTTAGTCACGTCCGTTGTGTCCTTGGGCAAGACACTTCACCCTTGCTCCTGATGGGTCCTGGTGAGCCCCTTGCATGGCAGCTCCCGCCGTCAGTGTGTGAATGTGTGTGTGAATGTGGAAATACTGTCAAAGCGCTTTGGGCTCCTTATAAAGGGGTGGAAAAGCGCTATACAAGTACAACCCATTTACCATTTAGTTACCTTGTGTGTCAGCATGTCTGTGATCGCCATCGGGACAGTTGATGGATGTTACA
The DNA here is from genome assembly GCF_033978795.1 of Nerophis ophidion. NCBI lineage: Eukaryota > Metazoa > Chordata > Actinopteri > Syngnathiformes > Syngnathidae > Nerophis > Nerophis ophidion. The sequence goes on from NC_084617.1 coordinate 67,726,248, forward strand.
TCCCCATCGTTGGGGTCCCTGCAGGTGGGGCGGTTGGTTTCTGTGGCCCCGTGCTGGGCGGTCCTGCTGCGACCAACTTGGGTGGGGCAGCCTTAGGTTAACTTGTGCCTGTATATAAATGCTTTAAGTTCCGATGTCCCACTGGGTGTGAGTTTTCCTTGCCCTTATGTGGGCCTACCGAGGATGTCGTGGTGGTTTGTGCAGCCCTTTGAGACACTAGTGATTTAGGGCTATATAAGTAAACATTGATTGATTGATTGATTGAAGTTCCACTTCTTTGGAAGATTCTCCTATTGTAGAATACTGCTGTCCAATTCTTGGTAGCCCGTTGTTATTTGCATTGTACACAATTTTGGTGCTTTTAAAATGTTCGAGATATGTTCATTTCAATATTTCAGAATGACATTAACAAAATATTTGTGTTTTTGGGGACGGCGTGGCGTGATGGTAGAGCAGTTGTATATATAATTATAATTACATTTGTCCATGGGCAAGACACATGAATGTTTATCCATGTTTGTAGTGGTCAGAGGTGCATACTGGCTGTCTACCCCAGGGCAGCAAATGTAGCTTAGTGTGTGAATGTGGAGTGAATGAATGATGACTTCTCACTTCTCTGTGAGCACTTTCAGTGTCTAGTGTCTAGAAAAAGCTCGATATAAATCGAATCCATTCCCTGTATCCAGCCTCCATTTGTGAGTGGATGGTACTTTTATCATTCTCCCCCCGTATCGCCACACCTCAGGTGTGGCAACAGCACAGAATATGAGGTCACTTTTGATTCAGATGTTGTTTTGCCTTATTCAATATTGAAACATGTTGTGCTGTATGTAGTTGTTGTGTGCTTTCCAGTTACTTTTATTCTTATTGTAACTCCTAAAAATGTGTTTTATGTCTGTCACGGCTACTCAGACCAACCTTTTGTTGGTGTTCTCCGTTGTTTTGTGTTGGTTCCTGTCCTGTGCTTTTCTTTTGGTGGCACTTCCTGTCACGTTGGTGTTTTTTTCATGATCGCTTCACCCATCTTGCCCAGAGCGTTTCCCCTCACCTGATTTCGGGTTGCAATCAGTTCTATTTAAGTTCTTGTTTGGAAATGATGATCATTCATCTTTCCTCCTGCCGTGAGTTTTGCTGTATTCCAGCATTCCTTATTGTTGTTTTTCACCTGTCAGCTTCTGTTTCAATTTTGCCAAGTCCTCTCTATGCTTCAGTGCCCTCCCAGCGGCACTCATCTTTCTTTGTTTTGAGCATCATTAAATACTTTGACCTGCATGTTGCCTCCTCTGGGAACACGCCACTAATCACCGTCATGCCACCCGAGCGTCAACACCCTCTATATCAGGGGTCACCAACGCGGTGCCCGCGGGCACCAGGTCGCCCGTAAGAACCAGATGAGTCGCCCGCTGGCCTGTTCTAAAAATAGCTCAAATAGCAGCACTTACCAGTAAGCTGCCTCTATTTTATTTTATTTTATTTATTTACTAACATGCTGGTCTCTCTTTGCTCGACATTTTTAATTCTAAAAGAGACAAAACTCAAATAGAATTTGAAAATGCAAGAAAATATTTTAAAGACTTCGTCTTCACTTGTTTAAATAAATTCATTTATTGTTTTACTTTGCTTCCTATAACTTTCAGAAAGACAATTTTAGAGACAAAATACAACCTTAAAAATTATTTTTGGATTTTTAAACACATTTACCTTTTTTACCTTTTAAATTCCTGCCTCTTTTTTCCTGACAATTTCAATCAATGTTCAAGTAAATTTATCTTTCTTTTATTGTAAAGAATAATAACTACATTTTAATTCAATTCTTCATTTTAGCTTCTGTTTTTTCGACAAAGAATATTTGTGGACTATTTCTTCAAACTTATGATTAAAATTCAAAAAAATTATTCTGGCAAATCTAGAAAATCTTTAGAATCAAATTTAAATCTTATTTCAAAGTCTTTTGAATTTCTTTTAAAATTTTTGTCCTGGAAAATCTAGAAGAAATAATGATTCCTCTTTGTTAGAAATATAACTTGGTCCAATTTGTTATATATTATAACAAAATGCAGATTGGATTTTAACCTATTTAAAACATGTCATCAAAATTATAAAATTAATATTAATCAGGAAAAATTACTAATGATGTTCTATAAATTCTTTTTTTATTTTTTTCAGAAAGATTCGAATTAGCTTCTTTTTCTCTTCTTTTTTTCGGTTGAATTTTGAATTTTAAAGAGTCGAAATTGAAGATAAACTATGTTTCAAAATTTAATTTTCATTTCTTTCAAACCGTTCAATTAAGTGTTTTTTTTCATCTTTTATTCTACAAAAAGCCTTCCGTAAAAGGAAAAAAAATGTACGACGGAATGACAGACAAAAATACCCATTATTTTATACATACCGGTATATAGATTTATTCATTAAAGATAAATTGAGCAAATTGGCTATTTCTGGCAATTTATTTAAGTGTGTATCAAACTGGTAGCCCTTCGCATTAATCAATACCCAAGAAGTAGCTCTTGGTTTCAAAAATGTTGGTGATCCCTGCTCTATATACTATTTTTCTTACTTATTTCAAACATTTATTTAGTTTTACTTAAACTCAAGGATAATCTGTTTTCATCAAACCTTTATTATATTCATGACGTCATGAGTGTTTTCACCCTGTCTGCATGATGAGATGAAAATCCTTGTCATCTTTGTACATCCTACTTTCTATGCGTCTCTGTAAATAGACTTATACATTCACAGTGACCTGAATATTTAAACTTCTAATCAGTGATTTTGACAAATTCTTCATGGTGTCATCTGTAGGTGGAATGGTTGAAGGATGAAGAGCTTGTGAGTTCCCTCACTGACGCCGGGGCAGACTACAACCTGGTCATAAATAAGGCTCGTCTCTCGGACTCCGGCAACTACACCTGCCTGGCGAGCAACATCGTGGCCAGGAGACAAAGTACCACGGCCACGGTGATAGTCTTTGGTATGTTGGGCCTCTGTTATTTCACATGGATTTAATTGGTCAATGCCACTGATTATCTCTGTAACCGATTTATTTAATTAAATGTATTATTCAAATACTTTTTTTAGTACATTTTTACAACATAAGGTATATTTTGCCAATTTCAAATATGTTTTATTATTATTATTTTGTCAGTAATGTACTTGGGATGAACAATTACATGTGATGGCTGCAGTTGTTCACCTTCATCATAATCCCAATCAAAGGGGAACTGCATTTTTTTTAATCAATCAATCAAAGTTTATGTATATATCCCTAAATAACAAGTATCTCAAAGGGCTGCACAAGCCACAACGACATCCTCGGCTCAGATCCCACGTCAGGGCAAGAAAAAACTCAACCCTCCGCTTGGGATGGTTTCCTGTGGACGGGACTCTCGCTGCTGTCTTGGATCCACTTTGAACTGAACTCTCGCGGCTGTGTTGGAGCCACTATGGATTGAACTTTCACAGTATCATATTAGACCCGCTCGACATCCATTGCTTTCGGTCCCCTAGAGGGGGGGGGGTCCTCTCCAAAGTTTCTCATAGTCATCATTGTCACTGGCGTCCCACTGGGTGTGAATTCTCCCTGCCCACAGGGTGTGAGTTCTCCTTGCCCTTATGTGGGTTCTTCCGAGGATGTCGTAGTCGTAATGGTTTGTACAATCCTTTGAGACATTTGTGATTTAGGGCTATGTAAATAAACGATTGATTGATTGATTGATTGAACCCGATGTGATGACAATGAAAAACTTTGGAGGGGACCCCCGATGCTAGTTAGCTCTCTGTGATCACAGCGCAGCTAAAAGTAGTTTTTCAGCGTTACAAATTATAATAACAGTATCGGTAATACTTAGTTATTTTTCTGATCATCATATGTACTGTTAGTGGAGCATTGTTGGTGGTTTTAGGATGTTTGTTCGAGGGCTTTATGGGCATAGTAGTGCAATGTTAATCACTTCGTACTTACCACAGATTGCAAATTAGAATGCATCAAGAAAAGAGACCTATGTGTTCTTGTCTTACATGGGAATTGTGAATTATAGGCAACAAAAATAAGCAATTAGATATGAAGAAGCTCTATGTTCAGTCAGTTCAGAGAATTTGATCTTTTTTGCAAGGTTGTGTTGTATATTTGATGGCCGCGTGATGGGTGATGAGCCAATGAGACGCCAAAGGGAATCGTCAAGTCTCGGACTAGAACCGCAGCTCTAGGAGAATAAGTGCGCCGAATCTCTTCATTCTGCTGTTGTCAGGTTCAAACACTGATGACATCTATTAAAACAAGACTAGAAGCAAATAATTAAACAGAGACAGAATTAAATTTGGCTCAATTTGAGGAGAAACGTCTGGGCTGTACTCTTGTACAGTCTCCAGCACTCTCTGGCGAAAGATTGTACGCCGCGTGTTTTATTTGGACTTTCCCTGATTACATGGCAACTGCTGTTACTATGGGAGGGGGTCGTAAACAGCCATCGCCTTTGGTTACAGAACAGTTCTTAGAAAAGGTCGTAAACATTTCACAGAAAAGGTCGTAAACAGTTCACAGAAAATGTCGTAAAACAGTTCAAACAAGCGGTCGCCTTGAGGGGAGTCAGGCCCTGCTTCCTCTCCGCTTTGTAGTTCTTGGGTCAAACAATATATTTCTATTGATTACAATACATGAAAGAAACAGAACATCTTCATGTTGCTTCCCATTCTACACAGTGGAGTTTTACAAGCCTTCTGCTTGGTAGGAGTAAAGACAGCTTTTGTCTGCTCGCCGAGAACTCATTGAAACACCGTTTTGTGATAACTTAGATACAATTATTCTGACATCTGTCCTGTCGGAACATTGTGTTTAAATACAATTTCTTGTAGACTCCCTCTCCTTGTGGGTCTAATCTTGATGCCGGACAGTCTGGCCTGTCTATCTTTCCTTGCCATTATTCCTGTGATTAGTTTAAGTCAGGCCCTATCCTCTGTTCCTATATGTGGACCTTCTACCTGGTGTTGCTAATGTCTTTACTATTCCTCTTAAACCTGACACCTCCATTCTTGTGGGATTTCCTATCTCCTGTGGACACTCTCTACAGTGCCGGCGATGGACTTTTGCACTTTGACCTCAGTAGAAGAATACTTTTTGAACGATTATTTGGCCAAATACAAACACTGTCATGTCTTGCGATCATGTTTTGTTTAGTTATGTTCTGTTTTGCTTAAGACCCCATTGTTTCCTGTTTTTGCACTTCCTTGATTGTTTGGTTTCCATGACTACTCATTAGTTTTCACCTGTCCTCATGTTACGCACCTGTCTCACGTTTTGCAGTCGCACACCTGTCACTAATCATGTCTATTATTTAAAGAAAAAGTTGCCAGGAAGTCAGCCTGGCGACTTTACCTCCACTCTGCTTCATGCCATGTTTACGATTCACGCTGCTTGTTTCATAGTTTCATGCCAAGTAAGTTTTTGTTTATTGTTCATAGTTTCTGCCTTTGGGCAAGAAAGTTTGTTCTCCGCCATTGTACGCGCCTTTTGTTTGCTTCTTTTTTGTAGTTATAGTGTTAAAATAAAAGATGTCATTACCTTCATGCCTTGCCCGCTCCAATTTTCCTTTGCATTCCGGAAAAACAAACCCCGAAGTCCATCCATCCATCCATCCATTTTCTACCGCTTATTCCCTTTCGGGGTCGCGGGGGGCGCTGGCGCCTATCTCAGCTACAATCGGGCGGAAGGCGGGGTACACCCTGGACAAGTTGCCACCTCATCGCAGGGCCAACACAGATAGACAGACAACACTCACACTCACATTCACACACTAGGGCCAATTATATTGTAAATATATATTGTATATGTATAGGGGTGGGACTTAGTAAGTTTACTTCTTCCCACTCCTATTTTGTGCCAATCTTGACATCTACAAAAGATTAGTCACATGTAATGTTTTCAATGTAGGTGTAAAAATAATGTATTTATATATTTATTTTTTATTTTATGTCATTCTCTTGTTTTGTTTGCATGGCTCAAAATATACCATTCATTCATTCACGTATTGACAAACACATGCTCCTTCCAATCCTATAAGATAATTATACATGACATAATTAACCACAGGGACAGAGTTAATTTTACAGCATTATGTGTACTGGAAGTGTGGTGTGTTGCCGTCCTGTAACATTCTTCAAATTTGTGCAGTGACAGGCGGCTGGTCCCTGTGGACAGACTGGTCCTCCTGTGACGTGCCGTGTGGACGCGGTGTGCAGAGGAGGTCACGGACCTGTACTAACCCGGCACCGCTGAACGGTGGCGCTTTCTGCCAAGGCATGTCTGTACAGAAGATATCCTGCAACCCCCCCTGTCCAAGTCAGTCACACTTACACACATGCATTGATACAAGTGAAAGTGCGTGAAATAGTGCCTGATTCACAAATATGATGTAAGATACTGGGAATTGTCATAAATGTGTTTTAAGGAAAGTTATGAAGACAAAAACATGAATGATTGTTCACATTGGTACTAGTTATATGATCAATCAATCAATCAATCAATGTTTATTTATATAGCCCTAAATCACAAATGTCTCAAAGGACTGTACAAAACCATTACGACTACAACATCCTCGGAAGAACCCACAAAAGGGCAAGGAAAACTCACACCCAGTGGGCAGGGAGAATTCACATCCAGTGGGACGCCAGTGACAATGCTGACTATGAGAAACCTTGGAGAGGACCTCAGATGTGGGCAACCCCCCCCCCCCCCCCCCCCCCTAGGGGACCGAAAGCAATGGATGTCGAGCGGGTCTAACATGATACTGTGAAAGTTCAATCCATAGTGGCTCCAACACAGCCGCGAGAGTTCAGTTCAAAGCGGATCCAAGACAGCAGCAAGAGTCCCGTCCACAGGAAACCATCCCAAGCGGAGGCGGATCAGCAGCGTAGAGATGTCCCCAACCGATACACAGGCAAGCGGTCCATCCTGGGTCTCGACTCTGGACAGCCAGTACTTCATCCATGGTCATCGGACCGGACCCCCTCCACAAGGGAGGGGGGGACATAGGAGAAAAAAGAAAAGAAGCGGCAGATCAACTGGTCTAAAAAGGAGGTCTATTTAAAGGCTAGAGTATACAGATGAGTTTTAAGGTGAGACTTAAATGCTTCTACTGAGGTAGCATCTCGAACTGTTACCGGGAGGGCATTCCAGAGTACTGGAGCCCGAACGGAAAACGCTCTATAGCCCGCAGACTTTTTTTGGGCTTTAGGAATCACTAATAAGCCGGAGTCTTTTGAACGCAGATTTCGTGCCGGGACATATGGTACAATACAATCGGCAAGATAGGATGGAGCTAGACCGTGTAGTATTTTATATATGACGATGTGAACATTTTCCATCACAGTTATTATTTTTATCACGCTGTTTGATTTTTAATGACTCTATTTTTCGGACTATAAGGCGCACTTAAAAGCCTTTCATTTTTTCAAAGCTTGACTGTGCGCCTTATAACCCGGTCCGCCTAATGTACGGAATAATTCTGGTTTTCTTACCGATCTCGCGGCTATTTTATTTGGTACATGGTGAAATGATAAGTGTGACCTTGAATTGATTAACATGTACCCCGACTTAAACATGTTGAAAAACGTATTCAGGTGTTACCATTTAGTGGTCAATTGTACGGAATATGTACTGTACTGTGCAATCTACTAATAACGTTTCAAACCAGTAGATCAGGGGTAGGGAACCTATGGCTCGCGAGCCAGATGTGGCTCTTTTGATGACCGCATCTGGCTCTCGGATAAATCTGAGCTGACATTGCTTAACATGATAAGTAATTAATAATTCCACTTGTAATAAGGGTTAAAAAATAATGTTCAAAACATAAAACATCCTCATGCATTTTTAGTCCATCCGTTTTCTACCGCACCTGTTCAAGAAGTTCCGTTAAGAAGTTATTTATTTATTAAAGGTTAGGGTGGGGCTTGTCTTCCTGGGGGTTCTTCAGAACACCAAGCACCGACATGAGAGCCCGTTTCAGGGTTGTTTTATTTTTCAATAAGTCTCTCAGTTGCTTTCCAGCAATTGTGTTTTTCTCTTTCGTTCTCGCTCGCGCTCTGGCTCCAGCCCCAACCCCGTCTCTCCTCCTGGCTGCTGCTTATAACACAGCGACAGGTGATTAGATAACAAGGCTAAGGTGGGCCATATACGCAGCTCTCGCTGATTTCGAGGCCGGTCCTGGCAAACCCCAGTTCACTGCAGGTCCGCGGGCCACGCCCCCTGCACAGTCAGCTTCAGAATAGCAATGTTATTACAAAGAATATGACCTATTATACTCTAGAAATGTTGGTCTTACTTAAAAATGCACGCGTTTAGTTGTTCAGTGTTAAAAAAAATATTATATGGTTCTTAGGGAAATACATTTTAAAATATTTGGCTTTTTGGCTCCCTCAGCCAAAAAGGTTCCCGACCCCTGCAGTAGATGGAAGTGACACATAAGAGATACATGTAGACTGCAAGTTGATGGCAGTAAACAATGCCAACACTTTAAATGTTCCATTGAGAATATAGAACTTTAAACACGGTGCTCAAAAATCTGTCAAAACATTTTAGTACGACTTTGGTAAGTTACGAAGCCATACCGCCTGATGTAATGTCAACATACGAGCATTATAATGGTGTGTGTACAATGACCACAAAATGGTAACTATTAGCAGACAGAATATCTGCCGTTTTGTTTTACCATATAATGGTAAAAAAAAATTGTTCATACCTTCTGGTACCTGCTGATGTGTATTTGGGATTTGCATAAATTCTGAAAAATAGCGTGTGTCCGCCTTTGTAGTCCATGCTGACAGTGTAAAGTGCTTTGAGTCACTAGAGAAAAGCAGTATATAAATATTAGGGCTGCGAATCTTTGGGTGTCCCACGATTCGATTCAATGTCGATTCTTGGGGTCGCGATTCGATTATATGTCAATTTTTTTCGTTTCAACACGATTCTCGATTCAAAAACGATTTTTTTCCCGATTTAAAAGGATTCTGCATTCATTCAATACATAGGATTTCAGCAGGATCTACCCAGTCTGCTGACATGCTAGCAGAGTAGTAGATTTTTTTTAAAAAGCTTTTATAATTGTGAAGGACAATGTTTTATCAATTGATTGCAATAATGTAAATGTGTTTTAACTATTAAACAAACCAAAAATATGACTTATTTTATCTTTGTGAAAACATTGGACACAGTGTGTTGTCAAGCTTATGAGATGCGATGCAAGTGTAAGCCACTGTGACACTATTGTGCTTTCTTATTATTTTTATAAATGTCTAATGATAATGTCAATGAGGGATTTTTAATCACTGCTATGCTGAAATCATTACTAATATTGATACTGTTGCTGATAATATTCATTTTTGTTTCACTACTTTTGGTTTGTGTCTCCTCTCAATTGCTCTGTTTATTGCAGTTTTGAGTGTTGCTGGGTCAGGTTTGGTTTTGGAATAGGATTGCATTATTATGGTATTGCTGTGTGTTGTTTTGTTGGATAGATAAAAAAATAAAAATAATAATAATTTAAAAAATAGATTTTTTTTTAAATGAGAATCGATTCTGAATCGCACAATGTATTCGTATTCAAAACGATTTTTTTTCCCACACCCCTAATAAATATAATTGACATTATACACACAAATTCACATACTAAATGCAAAATCATGATAAAAAAATATGCTTTATAATTTGTTGCACAGCAATTTTTTTGGTTTCGTTTTGGTAATTAAAATTTGGGGTGGGCTGTTGTTTGAGGGGTCGATGGGTTCTCTGGTGAGAGCCCCACAGTGTTTGATTTTGAAAACTGCATGGGTAACTAATAATATTGACAGCCCCGTATTGAGTTGTGTTTGTGCTTCCTGTTGTCATGATGTCTGATGACTTATATTATGACTGTGTATTTGTATTTTTTTTTAACAAAATGCATGTTCACTGCTGTAGACACCAATTGTTAATATAAATTGCACACTGTGTAATATACCAGCTTGCCTTGCATTTAGTTATTATAGCTTTCAGTGTACTGCATTTAGGTAAGATGATGTTATTGTTTGCTATCTGCTTCAGGCTATAACATCTATAGCACTATTATGTTTGATCCACTATGGCAGGGGTAGGGAACCTAAGGCTCTAGAGCCAGATGCGGCTCTTTTGATGACTGCATCTGGCTCTCGGATAAATCTGAGCTGACATTGCTTAACACGATAAGTAATGAATAATTCCACTTGTAATCACAGTGTTAAAAATAATGTTCATAATATAAAACATTCTCATGCATTTTTAATCCATCCATCCTTTTTCTACCGCACCTGTTTAAGAAGTTGCGTTAATGGTAGGAAGTTATTTATTTACTATTGGTTAGTGTGGGGCTTGCCCTCCTGGGGGTTCTTTAGACCACCAAGCACCGACATGAGAGCCTGTTTCAGGGATACAATATTTTATTTTTCAATAAGTCTCTCAGTTGCTTTCCAGCAATTGTCTTTTCGTCTTTCATCCTCGCTTGTGCTTTGGTTCCAGCTCCAACCCCGTCTCTCCTCCTGGCTGCTGCTTATAACCGAGCGGCAGGTGATTAGATAACAAGGCCCAGGTGGGCCTTCTACGCACCTGTCGCTGATTTTGAGGCTGATCCTGGCAACACCCCGCTTAGCTGCAGGCCCGCAGGCCACGCCCCCCTCCACAGTTAGCTTCAGAATAACATTGTTATTACAAAGAATAAGAGACTTATTGTAGTCTAGAAATGTTGCTCTTACTTAAAAATGCAGGCGTTTAGTTGTGTTCAGTATTAAAAAATATTATATGGCTCTTACAGAAATACATTTTTAAATATTTGGATTCTTGGCTCTCTCAGCCAAAAAGGTTCCCGACCCCTGCACTTTGGACTGGGCTCTCACACTATTATGCTAGATCCACTCGACGTCCATTGCACCGGTCGCCCAGGGGTGGGGTCCCCACATCTGCGGGCCTCAGGCTTCATTCGGCAAATGTCACAAACTTTATAATTTCATATTATATCACTTTACTTTTGTCATGGCAGCAGGGTTTTCTAGTTTGGTTACCGTATTTTTCTGATTATAAGTCGCTCCGGAGTATACGTCGCACCGGCCGAAAATGCGTAATGAAGAAGGAAAAAAACATATATACGTCGCACTGGGGTATAAATCCCATTTCTGGGGGGAAATGTATTTGATAAAATCCAACCCCAAGAATAGACATTTGAAAGGCAATAAAGAAAAGTGAACAACAGGCTGAATAAGTGTACGTTATATGAGGCATAAATAACCAACTGAGAAGGTGCCTGGTATGTTAACGTAACATATTATGGTAAGAGTCATTCAAATAACTATAACATGTAGAACATGCTATAAGTTTACCAAACAATCTGTCACTCCTAATCGATAAATCCCATGAAATCTTCTTCCTCAATGTCGCTTCTAAACAACTCTGCCAACTTCAAAGGTATGCGCCGCTTCCTCTTGTCGTTTTCTGCTCCATATTTCACTACGTCCACACTGCAAAAAGTCAGTGTTCGAAAACAAGAAAAACATATACAAAAATTAGGGGTATTTTATTTGAACTAAGCAAAATTATCTGCCAATAGAACAAAAAAATTCGGCTTGTCAAGACTTTACAAAACAAGTAAAATTAGCTAACCTCAATGAACCCAAAAATATCTTAAAATAAGTACATTCTCACTAATAACAAGTGCATTTTTCTTGGTAGAAAAAATAAATGAGACTTTTTTGCTCAATATGTTGAAAAATATTCTTAAATTAAATAAACGCTCCAGCCATTATCTTGACATTCTGATATGTGCTCTGCATCATGATTTTTTTTTTCATGCTTGAAGTAAAAAATTATTACTTTAAAAAAGCAGTTTTATTTTTATGAGTGTTGAAGACACTGTTTTGCATCTAGTTTCAAGCATGTTTTACTCAATATAGGTCATAAAATCTCAGCAACGAACTGTAATTTCTTATTGAGATAATTTAAGACCAAAACCATTAAAACAAGTAAAACCCTCTAACATAAAATCTGCTTATTGAGAAGAATTATCTTATCAGACAGAAAATAAGCAAATATCACCCTTATTTGAGATATTTAATCTTACTTAGATTAAAGTTTTTGCAGTGCAGCTCTTAATCTGCAGTAAATGATTTCCTTTTTCGGTCCAATTTTTGTTCTGCCCTTTTCCGTTTTTATAAGTTACCGCCAACGATGAAATTATCAATTTTAATGGCTACGACACCTCCGCTCCATACAGGCTAACCTCCTTCAACCTCCACGGACAAAGCTTCGAACAATGGGAGACCGGGCTTTCTGCTCCGCTGCTCCCAGTCTGTGGAACGCTCTCCCTGACCACCTGAGGGCACCTCAGACTGTGGATGCTTTTAAAAAAGGCTTAAAAACCCATCTTTTTAAAAAAGCCTTTCTATAGACATGCATGCTGGTTGTAGACTTTGGGCTGTTTCTAGTTTTATATTTTATTTATTTTTATTATTACTATTTTTTACACTGTGGCACTTTGAGGTTGTTTGCTCAACGTAAAGTGCTTTTTACAAATAAAATGTAGTATTATTATTATTATTATTATTAGCTTATAGCATATAGCAGTTAGCATTCCATGACCCAGAATGCACTTCTGTCATGACCCTCCCCCGCCGAATTCTTATTGGTATGTGACGATTGCTGACATTTTCTTCGTCTCTTCTGCGAATTAGATAAATAATATAATTTGATATTTTACAGTAATGTGTTAATAATTTCACACATAAGTTTCCCCGGAGTATATGTCGCACCCCCGGCAAAACTATGAAAAATACTATGACTTATAGTCCAAAAAATACGGTATTTGTACAGAAAGAAGAAAAACAGGGAAGGAACTAAATAAGTACTACTCAGTGCTGTTTTCACATGCTACTTTCCTGCAGGTCTTCTTCTCTTCTGATATTAGATTAGATTAGATAGTACTTTATTTATTCCGTCAGGAGAGTTCCTTCAGGAAAATTAAAATTTTCAGCACAATCCCATTCAAGTTTAGACAAACATTACAGGGAGACAGAACAGGATCGCTGATGGGTCTGCCGGCTTCCAGCGCCCCTTACAAAAAAGATGAGATACAGGTCTTAGCCTGGGCCCTGGAGAGGAGGTGCAGACTGAGGCCAAGGGAAAAAACAACAACTCAAGGGAAAAAACAACAACTCATAGCCATGGTACACATCCCTCTTCCATGTGTGTAAGAGGGAAACATCAAACATCAAAGAACACAGAGGATATTAAGAACACAGAGGATATTAAAGACATTAAAGCAGCAGATACAACCAGACACTTCTACATACTAGCTATGAATAAAAAGTAAAAGAAACATATCCACTGTGGTGGCCTCTGGGGTGTTCCACGCGATCGTCCACTGGGATGGGGGGAGCATGGCCAGAGACAGGAGCAGACCCAACAAAGCAACCAAGACAGCTGACTCCATTTTCCATTTTCCATGATATGTCGCTGGCCTTGTGTTGCAGTTGACGGAGGCTGGGATGAGTGGAGCCAATGGACGGCGTGCGGGAGACAGTGTGAGAGACAACGTAGTCGCGGGTGCAATTCCCCGGCACCCAAACACAGAGGCAAGATGTGCCAAGGGAGCTCCCAGTCTATTGACAATTGCACAGATGGACAGTGTACACAAGGTAAATCCATTCTGATCTTATCATTCATCCAAACCATCCATGTTCTACTGCTTGTCCCTCTCGGGATCGCGAGGGTGGCCGTTGCCTATACCAACTGCATTCGGGCAGAAGGCTTTTTACACCCTGGACAAGTCAAGGCTTATCCAGTAATGACCATTATCATGACAAATCTTCACAGATGTGTTGGGGACCAGTGTTCATTTCAACAGCAACTTTTAACTTACTTTCAGTCAGTTTGAGTTGAGTTTGAGTTTATTTGGAACATGCAAGCATACAACATGGTACATCACAATTTCCATGTTCGAAAAGGAGTGGGAAGAAGCAGAGGTTATTTAATCCTACCCCTTTTTCTTTTACATAACAGTTTGTTGTCCAATTGGACTGCTCCTTTCCACCAAAGTACACACGCATTTAATGCAAACATCCTGCAGCTGTCTAGCCAGTGTTTGGCCTTGAATGTTCACATTGTGTCTCAATTGCAATTGGTTCTGTACTGTAGTGTTCTATTCCCTTTGTGTATTTTAGGTATGGACAGTTCCAATGACGTGGCTCTATACTCTGGCCTGGGAGCTGGCATTTTTGCCGTGGGTATCTTGGCAGTGGTTATCATGCTGTACAGGAAACATCCGAGTGGATACGGTGAGGATGCTATTGATTCCTCTGCACTCGCTGGGGGATTCCAGTCTTTCAACTTCAAGACTGCCGGACAAGGTGAGAAAACATTTACGAAGCCGACAGTACAGTCTCACACAAACATAATTCTCACTTCAAAGCCGCCTATCTACTCCAGGTGCCTACTTTGTCTACTTACTATTGGTGTTTTCAAGCCAGCAACAGTTTGTCATAGCTGAGGCCTCATTGATAAAGGTTGCTGCTCACAAAAAAGGTGTGTCAAAACTGGCTCAAACGTACATACATGACTTTCAAAGCAAACGTGGGTATTTATAGAAAACTCTATGCGGAAAAAAGTTGCCTGGTTTTGACCGCGTGACGCCCAATTGTGTCACCATGAATTAAAGCTCAGCACCTCCAAGTCCGAGTCCATGGTTCTCGCCCGGAAAAGAGTGGAGTGCCATCTCCGGGTTGGGGAGGAGACCCTGACCCAAGTGGAGGAGTTCAAGTACCTCAGGGTCTTGTTCACGAGTGAGGGAAGAGTGGATCGTGAGATCGACAGGCGGATCGGTGGGGCGTCTTCAGTAATACGGACCCTGTATCGATCTGTTGTCGTGAAGAAGGAGCTGAGCCGGAAGGCAAAACTCTCAATTTACCGGTCGATCTACGTTCCCATCCTCACCTATGGTCATGAGCCATTTATCAAAAACATTTATCAACAACACCCAGAAATGCTTCGCTGCGCCCGAGCTCATCTAAGACGGACTGATGCAATGTGGAAAAGTGTTCTGTAAGTCCATCCATCCATCCATTTCTACCGCTTATTCCCTTTCGGGGTCGCGGGGGGCGCTGGCGCCTATCTCAGCTACAATCGGGCGGAAGGCAGGGTACACCCTGGACAAGTCGCCACCTCATCGCAGGGCCAACACAGATAGACAGACAACATTCACATTCACACACTAGGGACCATTTAGTGTTGCCAATCAACCTATCCCCGGTTGCATGTCTTTGGAAGTGGGAGGAAGCCGGAGTACCCGGAGGGAACCCACGCATTCACGGGGAGAACATGCAAACTCCACACAGAAAGATCCCGAGCCTGGATTTGAACCCAGGACTGCAGGAACTTCGTATTGTGAGGCAGACGCACTAACCCCTCTTCCGCAGACGCACTAACCCCTCTGCCACCGTGAAGCCCATATTTCAAATTTTTTGGGGAAACTAGACGTCGTCAAAGAAGAAAATAGTTATTAGTGCCCAAAGCATGGGTAACTTACACATCAGTGAAGGCACCCCTGATGCTGAATGGTACATACAAGTTTAGGAGCAACATAAGTTGCCATCCAAGCAACGTTATCATTGACGCCCCTGATTATTTCAGCAAGACAATGCCAAGCCACGTGTTACAACAGCGTGGCTTCATAGTAAAAGAGTGCGGGTACTAGACTGGCCTACCTGTGGTCAAGACCTGTCTCCCATTGAAAATGTGTGGCGCAATATGAAACCTAAAACAAGGTGCATGTATTTGGAGGTGGAAGGGGCCTAGCCCTGATGCATGTCTTTGGAGGTGGGAGGGGCCTATCCCCAGGTGCATGTCTTTGGAGGTGGGAGGGGACTATCCCCAGATGCATGTCTTTTGAGGTGGAAGGGGCCTATCACCAGGTGGATGTCTTTGGAGGTGGGCGCGCCTATCCCTAGGTTAATGTTTTTGGAGGTGGGGGGAGCCTGTCCCCAGGTGCATGGCTTTGGGGATCGGAAGAGCCTATCCCCAGGTGCATGTCTTTGGAGGTGGGAGGGGCCTTATCCCCAGGTGCATGTATTTGGAGGTGAGAGGGGCATGTGGCCAGGTACATGTCTTTGGAGGTGGGTGGGGACTATGCCCAGGTGTATGTCTTTGGAGCTGGGAGGGGCTTATCCCCAGGTGAATGTCCTTGTAGGTGGGAGGGGTCTATCCCCAGGTGCATGTCTTTGGCGGTGGGAGGAGCCTATCCCCAGGTGCATGTCGTTGGAGGTGGGAGGAAACCGGAGTACCTGGAGAGAACCCATGCAGTCACGGGGAAACTTCACAAAGCAGACTGTGAACACTTTGGAAAAAAGTTAATGTTATTAAATAAAATGGGATCTTTCATGGCGTTTGCTACGTCAAGTAATGGCTGGGATGCTTGGAACTCTAATTTGTGCCTGCATTTTAAAGCGTAATAATAAGCCAATGTACAGCTCTCATGTCAAAATACTCTTAAGTAAGGGCACTTGTACAGTGAGGTACCACTTTGTTAAAGTGAAAAATATATATTTTTTTTAATTTGTTCTAAGTTTATTTTGTTCCATGTTTTTTTCCGTACTTCAAAGGCATTTTTGGTGGCATAATACACACAAACACAAATCAAAGCTCACCCCAAATATATATATTTATATATATAAAAAACCCTCCACAAATGGTTCTGTAATTAATGATTCCCCTAAAAATAAACCAACATTAGCCTCCCACCTTGCACCCTCGCCAGGCAACAGCTGGGCAACAAGGACGCCGTGACTTTAAATATTTTGGCCTGGGCTCCAGGCAGAATCTGCCAGAACGACGGCGTGCACTCCTGACTTGTTGTGGCATCATCCTCACATCTCATTAGCGCAGGTGAAGGCGCCGCTCTCCAGGCGTTTGCTTCCACACTGGGAGCGGAAGATCTCCTCTGATTTACAAAACATTCCTCTAAACCCTCCCGGCCTTCCTGCTGTCCTTCACTTGTCCTTCAGGGGCTCAGCTGGCTGTACATCACAAAAGATGGATTATGGTGATAGTTTAGTATCTTTTGAACGTCCACCCATCCATCTTCTTCCGCTTATCCGAGGTCGGGTCGCGGGGGCAGCAGCCTAAGCAGGGAAGCCCAGACTTCCCTCTCCCCAGCCACTTTGTCCAGCCCCTCCCGTGGAATCCCGAGGCGTTCCCTGTGGCCTCCTAACAGTCGGACGTACCCTAAACACCTCCCTAGGGAGAAGTTCGACCAGATGCCCGAACCACCTCATCTGGCTCCTCTCAATGTGGAGGAGCAGCAACTTTACTTTGAGTTCCTCCCGGATGGCAGAGCTTCTCACCCTATCTCTAAGGGAGAACCCCGCCACCCGGCGGAGGAAACTCTTTTCGGCCGCTTGTACCCGAGATCTTGTCCTTTCGGTCATAACCCAAAGCTCATGACCATGGGTGAGGATGGGAACGTAGATCGACCAGTGAAATGAGAGCTTTAACTTCTGGCTCAGCTCCTTCTTCACCACAACGGATCGATAGGTATTCATTTCCGTAAACATAAATACAGGAGAAACAACAATACAATAAATAATGTATAAAATATCAATAAATCCAGGTCTAAATTATTAATGATCAGACACTGTGTAAAAAAACATAATAGGACATTGACTAAGTCTTCAACTTGTAGTCCGTTCCATTAATTTTATTCTGCACAGTTCTTTTGAATGTCTCTTTTTTCTTACCCCTTCTCCGGGAGATGGAAATGACATCCTGTTATATGAATCACAAATTTCAAAAAGTAAAATGTATAACTTTTTAAAATGCTGCTGTGTACACGGATGTAGGGAGAAGTACAGAGCGCCATTAAACCTTAAAGGTACTTGCTTTGCGTGCCGGCCAAGTCACACACAAGTGAATGCAAGGCATACTTGGTCAACGGCCATACAGGTTACACTGAGGGTGGCCGTATAAACAACTTTAACGGGGGCGACATAGCTCGGTTGGTAGAGTGGCCGTGCCAGCAACTTAAAGGGTTGCAGGTTCGATTCCCACTTCCGCCATCCTAGTCACTGCCGTTGTGTCCTTGGGCAAGACACTTTACCCACCTGCTCCCAGTGCCACCCACACTTGTTTAAATGTAAATTAGATATTGGGTTTCACTATGTAAAGCGCTTTGAGTCACTATAGAAAAAGCGCACATAAATATAATTCACTTCACAATTCACAACACTGTTACAAATATGCGCCACACTGTGAACCCACACCAAACAAGAATAACAAACAAATACCCAGAACCCCTTGCAACACCAACTCTTCCGGGATGGTATAATATACACCCCTTCTCCCTCTTAGCCCCCCTCCACCTCAACCCCGCCCACCTCAACCTCCTCATGCTCTCTCAGGGAGAGCATGTCCCAAATTCCAAGCTGCTGTTTTGAGGCATGTTAAAAAAAATAATGCACTTTTTGATTTTTATAATAAATAAGACAGTGCCATGTTGGCATTTTTTTTCCATAACTTGAGTTGATTTATTTTGGAAAACTTTGTTACATTGTTTAATGCAGGGGTAGGGAACCTATGGCAGATGTGGCTCTTTTGATGACTGCATCTGGCTCTCGGATAAATCTGAGCTGACATTGCTTAACACGATAAGTAATGAATGATTCCGCTTGCAATCACTGTTAAAAATAACGTTCAAAATATAAAACATTCTCATGCTTTTTTATGTTCAAGAAGTTGCGTTAATGGTAAAAAGGTATTTATTTATTATTGGTTAGTGTGGGGCTTGCTCTCCTGGGGGTTCTTCAGACCACCAAGCACTGACATGAGAGCCTGTTTCAGGGTTACAATGTTGTTTTATTTTTCAATAAGTCTCTCAGTTACTTTACAGCAATTGTATTTTTCTCTTTCGTTCTCGCTCGCGCTCTGGCTCCAGCTCCAACCCTGTCTTTCCTCCTGGCTGCTGCTTATAACGGAGCGACAGGTGATTAGATAAAAAGACCCAGGTGGGCCGTTTACGCATCTGTCGCTGATTTCGAGGCTGGTCCTGGCAACACCCCGCTTCGCTGCAGGCCCACAGGCCACGCCCCTCCACAGTTAGCTTCAGAATAACAATGTTATTGCAAAGAATAAGAGACCTATTGTACTCTAGAAATGTTCGTCTTACTTAAAAATGCACACGATTAGTTGTGTTCAGTGTTAAAAATATATATATTATATGGCTCTTACGGAAAAACATTTTAAAATATTTGGCTTCTTGGCTCTTTCGGCCAAAAAGGTTCCCGACCCCTGGTTTAATGCATCCAGCGGGGCATCACAACAAAATTAGGCATGATAATGTTTTGATTCCACGACTGTATATGTCGGTATCGGTTGATATCGGTATCGGTAATTAAGAGTTAGACAATATCAGAATATACGGATATCTGCAAAAAAGCCATTATCGGACATCTCTACTTTTTAGAGTATAATAAGTCTCTTATTCGTTTTGATAACATTGTTATTCTGAAGATAACCAATAATAAATAAAATACTTCTTACCATCAATGCCACTTCTTGACCAGTGCGGTAAAACGGATGGATGGATTAAAATGCATGAGAATGTTTTCGATTTTGAATGTTATTTTTACCACTATGATTACTAGCGGAATCATTCATTACTTATCGTGTTAAGCAATGTCAGCTCAGATTTATCAGAGGGCCAGATGCAGTCATCAAAGGAGCCACATCTGGCTCGAGAGCCATAGGTTCTCTACCCCTGTGCTAGTGCCAATATATTGACATAATAATTTGCGCTCAGCATCATGATTTTTTTTCATGCTTGAAATAAAAAATTATTTGTTGCGATCCTCTGCTCGGATCTACACATATTATTTATTTTTCCATTTTGTATATCTCTCCATCTGACTCCTTATTTCCTGTTTGCTTTGTCACCATGGTCACTCATCAGTCCGCCTGCTAGTCTCACCCCGCACACCTGCTACTAATTATCACCCTCCTATTTAAGCCAGCCTTTTTTGTTCATTCGGTCTGGGTTCATAATTTGCTCTCATGCAACAGGTGACGACTGCAGCTTTTCTACGTTTATTCTCGCTGGCTCATATGCTAAGCCACCTGCCTTTTCTTAGCTCACATGCTAATTGTTTTTGTTTTCACATTTTTGTGTTTTCATGCCAAGTCTAGTTTGTATTTCCCAGTTTTCATACTCGCGTTTTTGGTTTGCCTTTTTATTAGCTCCAGTATTTCTGTTCAGAGCTCTCTTTTTGTTAAATAAATGTTTTAAGATCTTACCTTTGTTGTGTTCACGTCAACGCATCCTTGAGGGAATCGAACCCGGCACCACAATGCCCACCAGTCCTCACATTATTACTTTAAAAAAAGCAGTTTTATACTTGTGAGTGTTAATGACACAGCTTTGCAACAGTTGATATTCTAGTTCCAATCATGTTTTACTCAATATACGTCATCAAGTCTCAGCAACAAGCTGTAATATATTACTGACATCATTTAGGACCAAAACCCTTAAAACAAGTAAAACACTACATTTTTTGTACTGTGCACTGCAAAAACTGAAATCTAAGTAAGATTAAGTATCTCAAATAAGGGTGATATTTGCTTATTTTCTGTCTGATAAGATAATTCTTCTCACTAAGCAGATTTTATGTTAGACTGTTTTTCTTGTTTTTAGGGTTTGGGTCCTAAATGATCTCAGTAAGATATTACAGTGTGTTGCTGAGATTTTATGACCTATATTGAGTAAAGCATGCTGGAAACTATTTTTTTTCCAAATATCCAAAACACACCCAGCAATGGTGCACAGGAAGGCGGGGAAGAAGAGGGGAAAATATGCCCAAAATGGTCAAAAGTCCCAATTTTGTCCAAAATACCTAACCAGGTTCAAGTCCCACAAGTCCTGCCGCCGGCCACGCAAGTCCCGGGATGCAGAAAATGTCCAAAACGCTCTCAGCAAAGTCCCACGGAAAGTGGGGGAGAAAAGTCGGCAAAAGTCCCCCAAAATGTTCTAAATACCTACCCAGGTTCGAGTCCCACAAGTCCCGCCACTGGCCGCGCAAGTCCCAGGATGTCCAAAATGTCCTAAACCCACCCAGCATAGTCCCACAGGGAGGGGGGAATAAAGTTGGAAAAGTTGGCAAAAGTGGGGCTTCACGGTGGGATAGGGGTTAGTGCGTCTGCCTCACAATACGAAGGTCCTGCAGTCCTGGGTTCAAATCCAGGCTCGGGATCTTTCTGTGTGGAGTTTGCATGTTCTCCCCGTGAATGCGTGGGTTCCCTCCGGGTACTCCGGCTTCCTCCCACTTCCAAAGACATGCACCTGGGGATAGGTTGATTGGCAACACTAAATGGTCCCTAGTGTGTGAATGTGAGTGTGAATGTTGTCTATCTGTGTTGGCCCTGCGATGAGGTGGCGACTTGTCCAGGGTGTACCCCGCCTTCCGCCCGATTGTAGCTGAGATAGACGCCAGGGCCCCCCGCGACCCCAAAAGGGAATAAGCGGTAGAAAATGGATGGATGAAAGTTGGCAAAAGTCCCAAAAATGTTCCAAATACCTACCCAGGTTCAAGTCCCACATGAAGTCCCACTCGAACCTGGGTGTGATTTTTCAACATTTTACCGACTTTTCTAACTTTTCTCCCCGCCTTCCCGTGGGACTTTGCTGGGCGCGTTGTGGACATTGTGGGCATCCCAACCGGCGGCGGGACCTGTGGGACTTGAACCTGGGTAGGTATTTTGGATATTTTTGGGACTTTTACCGACTTTTTTTTCTTTTTTCGGCTGGGTGTGTCATGGACATTTTGGGCATCCCGGGACTTGCGCGGCCATACATAAGATTTTATGTTAGAGCGTTTTACTTGTTTAAGTAAATGATCTCAGTAAGATATTACAGCTTGTTGCTGAGATTTTATGACCCAGACGAGTAAAAAATGCTTGAAACTAAAATATCAACTGTTGCAAAACTGTGTCGTCAACACTCACAAGTATAAAACTACTTTTTTAAAGTAATCTTTTCTTATTTCTAGCATGAAAAATATCATGACTTTGACACGATTGTGTCTCATAATTAAAGGGGAACATTATCACAATTTCAAAAGGGTTAAAAACAATAAAAATCAGTTCCCAGTGGCATGTTGTATTTTTTGAAGTTTTTTTCAAAATTTTACCAGTCTCCGAATATCCCTAAAAAAAGCTTTAAAGTGCTTGATTTTCGCTATTTGCGATGCCACTATCCATTTCCCTGTGACGTCATACAGTGCTGCCAATGTAAACAAACAATGGCGAATAGCACAGCAAGATATAGCGACATTAGCTCGGATTCAGACTCGGATTTCAGCGGCTTAAGCGATTCAACAGATTACGCATGTATTGAAACAGATGGTTGGAGTATGAAAGTATTGAAGAAGAAACTGAAGCTATTGAGCGAATAGCTATTGACGCTATTCATAGCCATAGCATGGCCGAATAGCTGCGTTAGCATCGCCGGTAAAATGTGCGGACCAAACGATCAGGACTTTCGCATCTTTTGACACTGGAGCAACTTAAATCCGTCGACCGGTAAGTGTTTTTTTCGCATTAAATGTGGGTGGAAGGAAACGTAATATAGTTGCAAATGCATCTGCAGGTTATCCATACATCTCTGTGCCATGTCTGCTTTAGCACCGCCGGTAAGTAGCATGTTAGCACCGATTAGCGCAGCATGTTAGCATCGATTAGCTGGCAGTCAACATCAACAAAACTCACCTTTGTGATTACTGTGACTTTATCGTTACAAATGCATCTGCAGGTTATCGATACATCTCTGTGCCATGTCTGCTTTAGCACCGCCGGTAAATAGCATTTTAGCGTCCATTAGCGTAGCATGTTAGCATCGATTAACTGGCAGTCACGCCGCGACCAAATATGTCTGATTAGCAAATAAGTCAACATCAACAAAACTCACCTTTGTGATTTCGTTGAATGTATCATTGCGAATTCATCTGCAGGTTATCCATACATCTCTGTGCCATGTCTGTCATCGCCGGTAAAATGTGGAGTCACTTTGGTACATTCAATGGGGGTCTGGCAGACACTTTCGCATCTTCGGGCCAGTGGTGCAACTTGAATCCCTCCCTGTTAGTGTTGTTACACCCACCGACGAGGCATGATGTCTCCAAGGTTCCAAAAAAATAGTCGAAAAAACGGAAAATAACAGAGCTGAGACCCAATGTTTACAATGGGTTGAAAATGAAAATGGCGGCTGTGTTACCTCGGCGACGTCACATTCTGACGTCATCCCCTCCAGAGCGTTAAACAGAAAGGCGTTTAATTCGCCAAAATTCACCCATTTAGAGTTCGGAAATCGGTTAAAAAAATATATGGTCTTTTTTCTGCACCATCAAGGTATATATTGACGCTTACATAGGTTTGGTGATAATGTTCCCCTTTAAAACAGATGACAGCCAAATGGACTTTGCTGTTTTATTTTCAATGAAACAATAGAAAATACTTACTCATATAGCAGTACAGTTGTTATTAGTGAGAATATACTTATTTTAAGGTATTTTTGGGTTCATTGAGGTTAGCTAATTTTACTTGTTTTGGAAAGTCTTGACAAGCCAAATGTTCTTGTTCTATTGGCAGATAATTTTGCTTAGTTCAAATAAAATACCCCTGATTTCTGTATTTTTCTTTCTTGTTTTTGAACACTGACTTTTTGCAGTGTAGAAAATGCAATGAAAAGGAAACAAAATTAACTTGACCTTTTTGGGTGTGCAAAGTGTTGTACATGTTTAGATGACACGTATTTTATGTCTCCACAGGCAACCCCCTGCTTCTCAACTCATCCATACAAGCAGATTTAAGTGTGGGACGCGCCTACAGCACTCCCCTGTGTCTCCGGGGCGCTGCAGACAAAGCACTTTTTCAACCCTTTCCAGACATCAAGGTGAAAGTGCAAAACTCACTCATGGTCTCACTTGGTGTAGCAGAAGGGACAGAGTTCCGTGCCAAAGCCCTCGTTGGGGCTTTCCCACAGGATCAGAGGCAGGATTACTGCAGCTCAATAGACAAGACAGGTGTGCTCACCTTCAATGGACCTTTGAGGACCTGTCGGGAGCAGCTGAGGACCACTGGTGTGTTTGGTTCCACTGGAGGACGACTGGTTCTACCTAATACTGGTGAGTAGGAGTTTGGTTCCAAATGGAGATAATCAACAGCGATACGTTTGGAAAAGGACGCTTGTTGTTATGCACCACATCGGTGCTTCTTCTGGGATGATTGGCTTTTTCCGCTTAATGCACGGGCATTTGAGTTGGGAAGTTGTGTTAGATTTAAATAAAAACAGAATACAATGATTTGCAAATCCTTTTCAACACATATTCAGTTGAATGCACTACAAAGACAAGATATTTGATGTTCAAACTCATAAGCTTTTTTTTTTTTTTTTCAAATAATAATTAACTTAGAATTTCATGGCTGCAACACATGCCAAAGTAGTTGGGAAAGGGCATGTTCACCACTGTGTTACATCACCTTTTCTTTTAACAACACTCAATAAACATTCGGGAACTGAGGAAACTAATTGTTGAAGCTTTGAAAGTGGAATTCTTTCCCATTCTTGTTTTATATAGAGCTTCAGTCGTTCAACCGTCCGGGGTCTCCGCTGTCGTATTTTACGCTTCATAATGCGCCACACATTTTCGATGTGAGACAGGTCTGCACTGCAGGATGGCCAGGAAAATAACCGCATTTTTTTTCCGAAGCCACGCTGTTGTAACACGTGCTGAATGTATGGCACTGTTTTGCTGAAATAAGCAGGGGCGTCCATGCAAAAGACAGCGGCGTTTCTGGGTGTTGTTGATAAATGGCTTTCACTTTGCATAGTAGAGCTTTAACTTGCACTTACAGATGTAGCGACAAACTGTATTTAGTGACAGTGGTTTTCTGAAGTGTTCCTGAGCCCATGTGGTGATATCCTTTAGAGATTGATGTTGTTTTTTGGAGACAGTGCCGTCTGTGGGATGGAAGGTCACGGTCATTCAATGTTGGTTTCCGGCCATGCCGCTTACGTGGAGTGATTTCTCCAGATTCTCTGAACCTTTTGATGATATTATGGACCGTAGATGTTGAAATCCCTAAATTTCTTGCAATTGCACTTTGAGAAACGTTGTTCTTAAACTGTTTGACTATTTGCTCACACAGTTGTGGACAAAGGGGTGTACCTCGCCCCAAACTTTCTTGTGAAAGACTGAGCATTTTTTGGGAAGCTGTTTTTATACCCAATCATGGCACCCACCTGTTCCCAATTAGCCTTGCACACGTGTGGGATGTTCCAAATAGGTGTTCGATGTGCATTCCTCAACTTTATCAGTATTTATTGCCACCTTTCCCAACTTCTTTGGCACATGTTGCTGGCATCAAATTCTAAAGTTAATGATTATTTGCAAAAATAAGGTTTATCAGTTTGAACATCAAATATGTTGTCTTTGTAGCACATTCAACTGAATATGGGTTGAAAATGATTTGCAAATCATTGTATTCTGTTTATATTTACATCTAACACAATTTCCTAACTCATATGGAAACAGGGTCCAGTTTTCATATGAGTTGGGAAATTGTGTTAGATGTAAATATAAATGGAACACAATGAAGTGTTCCTGAGCCCATGTGGTGATATCCTTTAGAGATTGATGTCGTTTTTTGATACAGTGCCGTCCGAGGGATCAAAGGTCACGGTCATTCAATGTTGGTTTCCGGCCATGCCGCTTACGTGGAGTGATTTCTCCAGATTCTCTGAACCTTTTGATATTTCCCAACTCATATGGAAACAGAGTCCCGTTTCCATATGACTTCGGAAATTGTGTTAGATGTAAATATAAATGAAATACAATGATTTGCAAATCATTTTCAAACCATATTCAGTTGAATATGCTACAAAGACAACATATTTGATGTTCAAACTGATAAAAAAAATGTTTTTTGCAAATAGTCATTAACTTTAGAATTTGTTGCCAGCAACACGTGACAAAGAAGTTGGGAAAGGTGGCAATAAATACTGATATAGTTGAGGGATGCTCATCAAACACTTATTTGGAACATCCCACAGGTGTGCAGGCTAATTGGGAACAGGTGGATGCCATGATTGGGTATAAAAACAGCTTCCCAAAAAATGCTCAGTCTTTCACAAGAAAGGATGGGGCGAGGTACACCCCTTTGTCCACAACTGCGTGAGCAAATAGTCAAACAGTTTAAGAACAACGTTTCTCAAAGTGTAATTGCAAGAAATTTGGGGATTTCAACATCTACGGTCCATAATATCATCAAAAGGTTCAGAGAATCTGGAGAAACCACTCCACTTAAGCGGCATGGCTGGAAACCAACATTGAATGACACTGTATCAAAAACCGACATCAATCTCTAAGATATCACCACATGGGCTCAGGAACATTTCAGAAAAACACTGTCACTAAATAAAGCTCTACTGTGCAAAGCGAAAGCCATTTACCAACAACATACAGACACGCCACTGGCTTCTCTGGGCTTGAGATCATCTAAAATGGACTGATGCAAAGTGGAAAAGTGTTCTGTGGTCTGACAAGTCCACATTTCAAATTGTTTTTGGAAATATTCGACATCGTGTCATCCGGACCAAAGAGGAAGCGGACCATCCAGACTGTTATCGACGCAAAGTCAGAAGCCAGCATCTGTGATGGTATGGGGGTGCATTAGTGCCCAAGGCATGGGTAACTTACACATCTGTGAAGGCACCATTAATGCTGAAAGGTACATACAGGTTTTGGAACAACATATGCTGCCATCTAAGCGCCGTCTTTTTCATGGGTGCCCCTGCTTATTTCAGCAAGACAATGCCAAGCCACATTCAGCAGGTGTTACAACAGCATGGCTTCGTAAAAAAAAGAGTGCGGGTACTTTCCTGGACCGCCTGCACTCCATCGAAAATGTGTGGCGCATTATGAAGCGTAAAATACGACAGCGTAGACCCCGGACGGTTGTACGAGTGAAGCTCTACATAAAACAAGAATGGGAAAGAATTCCACTTTCAAAGCTTCAACAATTAGTTTCCTCTGTTCCCAAATGTTTATTGAGTGTTGTTAAAAGATGATATAACACAGTGGTGAACATGCCCTTTCCCAACTACTTTGTCACGTGTTGCAGCCATGAAATTCTAAGTTAATTATTATTTGCAAAAAAAAAAAGGTTTATGAGTTTGAACATCAAATATCTTGTCTTTGTAGTGCATTCAATTGAATATGGGTTGAAAAGGATATGCAAATCATTGTATTCTGTTTATATTTAAATCTAACACAATTTCCCAACTCATATAGAAATAGGGTTTGTACTAATAAAAGTTTCAATCAATCAATCAATGTCTGGAACGCTTTTCAACAAAAACTTGGTGGTAAGCACTGCCTTAATCAATCCCAGGTTATCAAGGTTGGAGGTTCAACTATATTGTCAATTATTAACATGTACAATACATACGTAACACAACTCCTTTCCAAACATGTTACAAAGAGAAACTGGAAATTGTAACTAATGTTGTAATTTTATGCATGTTCGAAACCAAACTCAAACCATAACCATAATCATATGCATCATCTGTAGACATTGTCCCAAATTTGATCCCTCAGGCCATTCTTAAAAGATGGCATACTCTGTTCTGTACATAATCTTCGAAAGTCTTTTTGTCATCAATGTTCCTCTTCTTGTAGTTTCCGTCATAGATTATGAAAACTGCCAAATATTAGCAGACCAACTATGGTATTATCTATTATCAAAATTATTAGTAAAAATATTAATGTGTCCTGAGATTCTGCTTGGGCTTGTGATTTTAGGATATAAACTCAGGCTATACATTGCGTCTATGAAGTCATCTATAGAGTTGTGTTTGTTAAGATTCAAAGGTCAATGTTGAAGTCTCCACATACAAAGGCTATTTATTTGACTGATTTTTGCAAAGCCTTGATCCAGTTCTAAAGCGTATCAAATGCCTGCTGAGTTGTTTGCTTTGACACAACTCTGCTTCCTTTCCAGGAGTCAGCATGCTGGTGCCTCATGGAGCTGTGGCTGAAGATATGTGGTGGGAGATGTACATGGTGATCAGTCTCGGGGAGGCAAGGTGAGGCTAACTAAACATCTTCTTCATTTGTCACAGTATTGTGTCGCCCATCTCCCTCGACGTTTCATCCTTGATTCACCACCTGTGGAATACGCAAAAAACAAGACCATTTCTCACTTAAGGGTGGCACAAAAACATCTTACTGGCACGTTGCTTTGAAATTGTGTTTCTTGGGCAAACAGACAGGGGCTTCATAATGCATTACAGAGACACATAATAAGCTTTTTTATGATGAAAATATACATAAGTGTAACCGGTGGTCTTTTCCTCTGCGTTTTGTGTTGTTTATGTAAGACGACCGACACCATGGGTTTCTCCACTGCACTTTACTGATAACACAGAATACAATTGTCATCAAATACGTTGTGCCATCGTCGAGCCCCTCTCCCGTTATCGTAGACAAAAAGGGCGGGCGTAGTTACATACACAGTAAAATAAAAACATACCTGATAACACAGAATACAATTGTCATCAAATACTTTGTGCCATCGTCGAGCCCCTCCACAAATATGATAATGAACAAGAAATGAATTAAAGTTCCTAACAAGACAAAATATTTTCTGTCGTCACATGGACGCCTACCTCTCCCGTTATCGTAGACAAAAAGGGAAGTTGGAGGGCGTGTCTAACGCATATAAAAAGACAGGTGTCACAGTAATTATTGCAGTAGGAGGGACAACGAGACAATGGTTCCACATTGACAAAACATCAAACAATATTCAGGTATTTACAAGGAACTTACATATTTTGTGTAATTATAACAATAATAAAACATTAGAAAATACATTATTTACAAGACGTAATTGACTCTGTTACATATAGACCCGCCAGGCCAGAACTAGGGAACACACCGCAAGCCCACCCCAACCCCGGAATCCGGCTCCTACGGCACCCTGGACCCCCCCATCGACGGAGCAACACCCTTAGGGGCGGAGCCACAGCCCCTGCCTCCATGGGTTTAGGAAATTTATTAGCGAGATTGTAATTCTGTCAGTTGTTGTTTTGATTCTGCAGACACATGCTGAGTGTTATTTGACGAATCAGACTAATTTAGTGCACAGAAACATACCGACTTAAAAAAGTGACATGACGTCAGACAAGGCAGCACACATCTTCAATGATTAATTTCCAACTAGTAAAAAGAACAATTACATTATATGCTGTCATCTGTGTCAGTAAAGAAATGTTCACATTTCAGCCTCCAAGCATTCCACTTCCAACCAGAGAAAACATGCTGTGTATACGATTGTTATGTGTTACACAAGCACACACACACACACACACACTCACAAATCAACTACATCCATAGTCAAAGAATAATTAAAAATAGCTCCTAAATAAATCAAAAGTTACTCACAAGTTACTCAATACTTAAGTCGTTTTTTTCACAGAATACTTACTCTTACTCAAGTAATTATTTTGATGACTACTTTTTACATTTACGTTTAAAATAACAGCACTCTTACTTGAGTACAATATTTGGGTACCCTACCCACCTCCGGCCATTAATTGTTGTTTACTTGCTTTTATCTATAATTCCTTTATACCTAAATTGCAAAAAATAAATACCAGATATATAAGAAATGTTACCTGCAGTGTCCAGTATCCAGTATTTATTTCACAGTAACATTGCTTGATTTATTTTTTTTTTATTTTTTGCTGAAAAATTACTGAATTGATATCAGCTAGCTGGATCGTTTCGGATCGTATTGTTCTAAAAAAAAATTTAGATTGTCCCTAAATCGTATCGCAACCACAAATATCGAATGGAATTGAATCGTTGTTACTGCACAGCTCCGTGACAAAAACTGGACTACTTTAAGTGAAGTGAATTATATTTATATAGCGCTTTTCTCAAGTGACTCAAAGCGCTTTACATAGTGACACCCTATATCTAAGTTACATTTAAACCAGTGTGGGTGGCACTGGGAGCAGGTGGGTAAAGTGTCTTGCCCAAGGACACAACGGCAGTAACTAGGATGGCACAAGTGGGAATCGAACCTGCAACCCTCACGTTGCTGGCACGGCCACTCTTCCAACCGAGCTATGCCGCCCAAACTCATGGTGGAAATGCTCTTTATTCAAAGAGTCTGAATTAAGTTTTTTATTTGCAGAATCCTGACCAGTAGGGTTGATGTAAAGGATGTTATCAGGTTCAAACACTGATGACATCTAATAAACAGACAGGAAGCAAGGAATCATGCAGAGACAGAGTTCAATTTGGCTCAATGAGGAGAGACGTTTGGGCTGAACTCTAGTTACAGATCCATACGCTCTAAAGTTCAGCCCACGTGCTCCTGTATTTATTTGGGAGGTCCCTGGTTACATCACTGAAGCTGCTGCTGAAGGAGGTGGGGTAATTTCAGCAACCCCAGTTAGACACAATATATGACTGTTCAAGAAATGCAAATGTGCTGACATCCGTGATATTACCCTGTCTCTGCTCTGTCTGCGTCACGGCACTCGATATTTGGCCTCGGCAATCAGCTGGCCGAGTCTGGTCACAACACTGATACGAGATGACTTGCAATCTTTTAGATTGCCAGCTTTGTACAGATAGAAAAATACAACTTCAGCACAATTGATAATAACTATAGCAACGGCCCTTAAGCATAAGAGTTGTGTGATAATATATACATAATTACTCTAACAGAGATGTACGCATTGATGCTAAGGAGTCTGTGGAGAAGCTTCAGTTTGTGGCACATGACCCCGGATGAAGGCTTTTAAATAGTACTCCATTTCTTCTACCGACTGGCATGAAGCAAAATCAAATCTTCAAGCTCTTATTCATCTTATGGACTCTGCCTAAGACTCAATATGCGTGCTCTGGATGAGAGTCACCACGTCAGAGGCGTGTAGAAACAGAATGGGGTGATGGATGATCTGATGGACATGCACCACAGAGTAGAAGGCATCACAATCCCTCCAGACACACTATCTCTGCGGTGCACGTGTCCCGAATTGGTAATGACCCTTGGATGGACTCTCGATGCTCTTTTACTGCGGTGAGCATTGAGGGACACCCATTTCTTATGAAGCACCAATGTTTATTCACAGTACTCCATTAGAGCAAGATCACAAAATAAAATGGAGCTACATTCATGCTGTACACGGTAGAAGGATAGGCACCCAAGATGATTAGATGATTGAAATAATGGCTAGCAATCACCTAAAGTTAAAGTGCAGAGTTCCAATGCTTATCACACACACACTAGGTGTGGCGAAATTATTATCTGCATTTGACCCGTCACCCTTGATCACCCCCTGGGAGGTGAGGAGAGCAGTGAGCGGCAGCAGTGGCCGCACTCGGAAATAATTCTTGCTGATTCAACCCCCAATTCCAACCCTTGATGCTGAGTGCCAAGCAGGGGGGTAATGGGTCCCATTTTTACAGTCTTTGGTATGACTCGGACAGTGTTTGAACTCACAACCTACCGATCTCAGGGCTGACAGTCTAACCACTGAGTAGGTGCACTAGGCCACTGAGGAGTAGTCTCTAGAATGACTTGATTTACAGGTGTCTTTCTATTACTTGGAAAGGCTTCTCTCAGGTGTCTCCGAATTAACGTGGAACAATACAGCTCGGGAGTGTTGTCAGTGTTCGCTGTTCGAATGAGTTACTTGTGCAGCGCTGTGGTTAAAATAAATGGAATATAAAGTTCTCAAAGCTGTCCTTGTCTTCAGTCCTTCCTCTGACTTTAGAACATTTAGTCGCTCTCTCTGTTCATCTTTAAAAAAGCTTATTTTAGGCAATGAGCTGACAAAAATGATATTTTGAGGATGGTTGGATGTACTGCCAAATTCTCTGAAACACCTTTGGAGACAACTTTTGGTAGGGAAACAAACATTAAATTCACGGACAACCGCTCTGGTGGAAATTCCTGCAGTCAGCATGCCAAGTGCATGCTCCCTCAAAACTTGTGACATGTGTGGTATTGTGCTTGTGATAAAACTGCACATTTCAGAGTGGCCTTTTATTGAGTGCAGCCTAAGGCACAGCTGTGCAACAATCATGCTGTTTAATCAGCATATTGATATCCTCACCTGTGTAGGGTTGGTTATCGTTTGAATTCGAACGATTCCGATTCTTTGTTTCGATTCCGATTCCTGACGATTCTCGATTCCGATTTTTCTTGTATCAATGTGTTTGCCAGGTAGTCCCTGGAAGGAGGTATGTATTTTGGGTTGAGAGTTTTCACCATATCCCTGCAAACATAAACAAACATGTAATGTTGCTGTTACTGTTTAGCCCAGTATCAATTAGCTTGGCTCTAACGTTATTGCTTAACTAACCTAAATGTTGGAGATTCCACCTCTGAAAAGGGATGCAGTCTTTTGACTATGTGTGCAGTGACCTTTCTGTGGCACCGACATCTTCCCCATTGCCGCTACGGTGAACGGAGTACGCTGAGCACATCGCGGAGCCTGGCTAGCAGGTTGTAAATTGTCTATGAAAAAATACGCTGGATAGGCGCCAGCGCCCCCCGCGACCCCGAAAGGGAATAAGCGGTAGAAAATGGATGGATGGAAAATACGCTGGCTAATTTGTTAACTGCCTCAACGTTGGCGCAAAACACATTGTTTATTGCATATATATTGTTTTACTTACCGGATTCGGACTGCAGTGCAGTCACCGAGGTGCCAGGGTGGGCGTTGGGGTCGGAGCCAGAGGAAGAGGCAGAGGAGGACGGTCGGCGCAGCGCGTCAAAGACGGGACACGCATTTATTTGTACTCCATGAACTCGGAGGTGCTTCATCATGTTCGACGTGCACCCTCCTAAGCACGAAACAGTCCTGTAGCACGTGTTACATTTCACCGATATTTTGTTTTTTTCATGTAAAATAAAGCCACACTTTCGACCGTCGACGCCCGCTATCCATGCTTGACTGACTAGCTCGGTTACATCAATCAATCAATCAATGTTTATTTATATAGCCCCAAATCACAAATGTCTTAAAGGACTGCACAAATCATTACGACTACAACATCCTCGGAAGAACCCACAAAAGGGCAAGGAAAACTCACACCCAGTTGGCAGGGAGAATTCACATCCAGTGGGACGCCAGTGACAATGCTGACTATGAGAAACCTTGGAGAGGACCTCAGATGTGGGCAACCCACCCCCCTCTAGGGGACCGAAAGCAATGGATGTCGAGCGGGTCTAACATGATACTGTGAAAGTTCAATCCATAGTGGCTCCAACACAGCCGCGAGAGTTCAGTTCAAAGCGGGTCCAAGACAGCAGCGAGAGTCCCGTCCACAGGAAACCATCTCAAGCGGAGGCGGATCAGCAGCGTAGAAATGTCCCCAACCGATACACAGGCGAGCGGTCCATCCTGGGTCCCGACGAGCGGTCCATCCTGGGTCTCGACTCTGGACAGCCAGTACTTCATCCATGGTCATCGGACCGGACCCCCTCCACAAGGGAGGAGGGGACATAGGAGAAAAAAGAAAAGAAGCGGCAGATCAACTGGTCTAAAAAGGCTCCTCTACATAGGCTCGGCTATGCTAACACTTCCGGCGGTGGGCGCTTCTTTGTTGGTGTTCAGCGGCTTCTTCTTCCGGTCGGCGGACTTATTCTTTTTTTCCGGTCGGCGGACTGGGTATCGAAACTAGGAATCGAAATTTAAACTTTTGAATGATTCCGGGAGAATCGTAAAGTTAGTCCCGGTTCCAATGGATAGTCGATACTCGATACCCAACCCTACACCTGTGAGGTAGGATGGATTATCTAGGCAAAGAAGAAATGATGACTAACATAGACCGATTTGTGAATAGTATTTTCGAGGAGTAGGTCTTTTGTATATACAGTATAAGTTTTAGATCTTTGAGTTCAATTAATGACAAATGGGAGCAAAAACAAACGTGTTGCATTTGCCTTTAGATTTGGGTCCTAATGTGCTTGTTTAGCTTGTCAGTGAGTGTGCATGTCTTCTTACATCTCTAGAGGACCTTTATAAGAGACACTGGAGCAGGAGAGCAAACGGCATCCTCAGGGACTCATCCCACCCAACATACCACAGGCTTAAATTCTTGCCCTCAGGGAGGCGCTATACGACCATCAAAGCAAGAAAAAATGGACTGAAAAACAGTTTCTATCGTAGATCTGTTATTGCCCTAAACTCTGCACTTACCTGAACACTCATCACTTTATTAACTTGCTTAACTCTGATAGAGATCTGCTGTGCAATATGTTTTTAAAATGTTTATTATGTTTTTAAAATTGTTATTATTGTTTGGGACATCCAAAGAGGACGTCCCTAGCGTCTCTCTAGGTAGGTCCTCGTTGCATGTCCCACTGGGAGGAGACCCTGCGGAGGGGTAAGGACCAGATGGGTGGGATTACATCTCCTCTCTGGCCTGGGAATGCTTCGGGATTCCACAGTTGCTAATATTGCTCTGGAGAAGGAAGTCTGGGGGATCTCTGCTGGAGCTGTTGTCCCCGTGACCCGATTCCGGGTAAGCGGTTGAAAATGGATGGACTGATTATTGTTTGTTGTCTTAAGAGTATTTTATGTAGTTTTTTTAAAAAGCACTGAGCTGGATGACTATTCGACTTCGTTGTATCCATGCAACGACAATAATGGTATTCTGATTCTGAAAACCTGTTTTGGAGACTGCCATGTTTCCCTATAGATATCAGTGCTATGTATCTGAGCAGCTGTCAATCACACCAAGCCCACAAAGAATTGCTTCACTTTAATGTCCAGCTCCTATCAGTGCCAATTCTGCACACTCCGACAGATTCCTATTGAGTCTTATTTTTGAGACGTGTTCTCCAAAGTGCACTTTTACTTAGGTCAGACATATTCTCCTTGCAGCCCAGGTTTTATGAGGGCTTTGTACCACTGAGGCAGAAGCAGCTTTATTCTAAGAAAAAAAACCTTTAAAGAAGAGTAAAGTGGTTTCTGTTGGTGTTTTTGCAGACTTTCTGTCCAAAGTAATGCTCTTTGTTATGTATTTTTGTCTTTATGCCCTCTGTACTTGAACTATAAGTTTTAAAAGGTGAACAAATATAGATTATAAATACCGTATTTCCTTGAATTGCCGCCGGGGCGCTAATTAATTTAAAACCTCTTCTCACGCCGGCGTTTACCAAAGGCATGCACGTATAAATTTGAGTGTGATGTAAGGATACCGTCATGAAAAGCACATTTAATAAAAAAACGTTATTATGGTCTTACCTTTACTTATAAATGAAGTCCATGTGCAGCTCCTTCTGATCAAAAGCATCGATCATTTGTTTATAGAAGTCTTCCTTATCTTTCTTCAGTTTTAAAAGTCTCCCTGTCTTGATGGAGATCTTGCTTTATTACCTCCTGCTTCGATTGAAAGTCCAGCTTAGAAAACTGTTTTATTTTAGATATGTAATCCTCCATGTTAAAAGTGCAAGAGAGAGGAAAAAATAAACGATCGCTGCTCACTCTTGCTGCTTGTTGTCACTTCTTCTGCAGCCGAATAGTCGAAAGAAGGATCACTAGCGCCCTCTACCACCAGGAGGCAGGAGTCCTTTAATGACTCATTTTTGACAAACGCAGCTACGGTATATTAATAAAACATAGCTACTTACTGTTCTTTTTAGCATATTCAATAGCTTGGACCTTAAATCCTACTGAATAGCTCTTAATCTTCTTCCCTTTATGCGATTTCAAATTATTGAAATTAGCCTCCTCCATTTTGAAAATGATAACAGGTGAAGTGTCCCTCGTGACGTGACGAGTTTGACCCGGCGGAAATTCTAGGCATATGCTAATTATTTGGCGAAACGAGTTTGACCCGGCGCAAATTCTAGACATGCGCTAATAAAAAATAATATTTTGCGAAACGAGTTTGGCTTTAATCCTGAGCTGGCGGTAATGCTAAGCATGCACTAATTATTTTGCGAAACGAGTTTGACCCGGCAGTAATTCTAGGCAGGCGCATACTACATACCCGGCGGCAATTCAAGGATTTACGGTAGATGTCTAAGACTAAAGGTGCTGTGTTGACATAACTCCTAACTCATGTCATCAGTTTGTCGGAGAAATCTTCGGATGATCCGATTGACTACTTATTGGTCCACATGGTTGGTTGAAGTTTATTTGGAACATGTATAAAATTTCAGTATGACACATCACAGATTTTAATTTTTCTTTACAACATGGTGTCTCGTTTGGCCTCGCTGACGTACAATAGTCGCTTGGGATGGTGTTGTCGGTCGTGCCTGGGATGGGGTTATTGGTCTTGCCTGGACTGGTGTTATTGGTAGTGCCTGGGATTGTGTTGTTGGTCGTGCCTGGGATGGTGTTATTGGTCGTGCTTGGGATGGGGTTATTGGTCGTGCCTGGGATGGTGTTGTTGGTCATGCTTGGGATGGTGTTGTTTGTTGTGCCTGGGATGTTGTTATTGGTCGTGCCTGGGATGGGGTTATTGGTCGTGCCTGGGATGGTGTTGTTGGTCATGCTTGGGATGGTGTTGTTGGTTGTGCCTGGGATGTTGTTATTGGTCGTGCCTGGGATGGTGTTGTTGGTTTTGCCTGGGATGTTGTTATTGGTCGTGCCTGGGATGGTGTTATTGGTAGTGCCTGGGATGGTGTTATTGGTCGTGCCTGGGATGGTGTTATTGGTAGTGCCTGGGATGTTGTTATTGGTCGTGCCTGGGATGTTGTTATTGGTCGTGCCTGGGATGGTGTTATTGGTAGTGCCTGGGATGGTGTTATTGGTCGTGCCTGGGATGGTGTTATTGGTCGTACCTGGGACGGTGTTATTGGTGTTGCCTGGGATGGTGTTATTGGTCATTCCTGGGACGGTGTTATTGGTCGTGCCTGAGATGGTGTTATTGGTCGTGCCTGGGATGGTGTTGTTGGTCGTACCTGGGATGGTGTTATTGGTCTTGCCTGGGATGGTGTTATTGGTCGTGCCTGGGATGGTGTTATTGGTCGTGACTGGGATGGTGTTATTGGTCATGCCTGGGATGGTGTTGTTGGTCGTGCCTGGGATGGTGTTATTGGTCATGCTTGGATGGGGTTATTGGTCGTGCCTGAGATGGTGTAATTGGTCGTGCCTGGGATGGTGTTATTGGTCGTGTCTGGGATGGTGTTATTGGTCTTGCCTGGGGGGGTGTTATTGGTCGTGCCTGGGATGGTGTTATTGGTAGTGCTTGGGATGGTGTTATTGGTCATTCCTGGGACGGTGTTATTGGTCGTGCCTGGGATGGTGTTATTGGTCGTGCCTGGGATGGTGTTATTGGTCGTGACTGGGATGGTGTTATTGGTCATGCCTGGGATGGTGTTATTGGTCGTGCCTGAGATGGTGTAATTGGTCGTGCCTGGGATGGTGTTATTGGTCGTGCCTGGGATGGTGTTATTGGTTGTGCCTGGGATGGTGTTATTGGTCGTGCTTGGGATGGTTTTATTGGTCGTGCCTGGGCTGGTGCTATTGGTCGTGCCTGGGATGGTGGAAGGCTGCGGCACCAAGCCAGAAGGCGTTAACGTGAGCCGATGTTTAGTCTGCAAAAGGACCTGACGTCACATGCAACAAAGCTATCGAAATATGGCACGGTTTGAATTTACGGGAATCGATGGTACTCTTATAAACACTGACCAAATTCCGCCGGAGCCTGTAAAATTACCAAATCCCACACCCATCCCTAAGCTGATTGATTGATTGATTAAAACTTTTATTAGTAGATTGCACAGTTCAGTACATATTCCGTACAATTGACCACTAAATGGTAACACCCAAATAAGTTTTTCAACTTGTTTAAGTCGGGGTCCAAGTTAATCTATTCATGGTACCATTGAACCATTGTTCCCTCCTGTTAGGCTTTCCAGGACTATTTCTTCTAAACTCCAAACTTACTTTACTCTTGGCTGTCTTTGTTCGTTCTAAGCCTTTTTTAATGAACACACTCCAACGCAGTAGCAAATTGCAATGACTTTGACCCGGGCTGGGAAACAAATCCTGCAGCCTGAACACTAGAGAGCTAACATTCACGCCTGCAAGGAGTCAAACCTCAAGGCATGGTTTGCTTCGAGCCCAGCTGTTTGCATAAGCTGCTCATTAGTCTGGTGTTTTTTTTTGTGCTTCAGCCACGTAAAGAAGGTGTTGAACAGACGGATATAAAAACAAACAAAAAAACGTTTTGTCAGATACAGTGCTTAGATTTTATCAGTGTGAATTGTTCATATATTAAGAGGTGAACTAAAAAGCTAAATGATAAGTCATTTAATAATTCAATCGATGTGTATTTGTATACCCCTTAATCACGAGTGCCTCAAAGGCACTACAACGACATCTTCGGATCTGAAAAGAATTATTAAATACATTTTGTGGGTTTTAATATTTATTCTAGGAATTATTAAAATTCCGGAACAGATCTGAGGAGCCGCTATGGGCTCAAATGGCAGTTTTGAGCCTG
The DNA here is from genome assembly GCF_033978795.1 of Nerophis ophidion. Classification (NCBI taxonomy): domain Eukaryota; kingdom Metazoa; phylum Chordata; class Actinopteri; order Syngnathiformes; family Syngnathidae; genus Nerophis; species Nerophis ophidion. Next base: position 67,764,822 of record NC_084617.1, read on the forward strand.
GCTGAAAACCAATAAAGCAATCAATTATGTGCTGGAATCTATTTGGTAATGTGTAGCCTGTATATACATATAAATGTCATTAAATTGACATATTGTGTAAACATTTTGGGATTTCAGGATTTCGATTCAGATTTCAGAAATTCAAAAAGGTATTATAATTTACTAAGATAAAACCTGTATGTAAATTAAACATTTTAAATAGTTTGTCATAATCCGTAGTCCGTATCATGTTTTGTGTTTTCTGTTAGTTTTGGACTCATTTAGTTCCTGTTTGTGCACCTCTGAGTTTGTTACCATGGCTACTTATTATTTTCACCTGCCTCTTGTTTTTGAGACACTCACCTGTTGCTCACTTGTGGGACTCTTGGGGTTTTTACGTGAATCAAGTGAAGAAAGCATTTGCTTCTACTATGCAGTTCCTCCAATACCAACATATGATGCATCGCAATAGACACTGAATTCACACAGCCACGAAAACCTTCGGGACCACTTACTGGATGTGCAAAAGACTTATGTTGTACATTGTGGACTGAGGCTTCTCTTTGTATTTCTGTTTAGTGCAGATACACTGGAAGGCTACCAAATCCCCCTGAGCCCAGAGGTGACGTACGGTCCTCCTGGTCTAGACCTGGCCTGCCCAGTGGCCATGACCATGGCTCACTGTGCCGAGGTGGACTCTGAGAACTGGAACATCCAGCTCAGGAGGAGGACCCAGGACAGTAAATGGGAGGTGAGATTGATTAATTGATTGACCGATTGAAACTTTTATTAGTAGATTGCACAGTACAGTACATATTCCGTACAATTGACCACTAAATGGTAACACCCGAATAAGTTTTTCAACCTGTTTAAGTCGGGGTCCACGTTAATCAATTCATGGTAAAGAGAGCTACAAGTAAAGTTTGTGAAGCTGAAATTAATCTTCTTGATTGCCTTTTTTCACAATGTTTCTATTCTGAGTTTTGCAGCTAAATGTTTACATTAGAATACCAGCAGTAAGCATTACCTCAGAACTTTATTGTTATGAGTATTCATTGTGGTAGAGAAGTGGTGCACCACTAGGTACATATATGTCAGGTTCAAACACTGATGACATCTATTAAACAGACATGAAGCAAGGAATCATGCAGAGACAGACGTCAATTTAGCTCATGGGGAGAACGCATGGAGCTGCACACTTAGTCACAGTCTCGCCCTGTGCTCTAACGTTCAGCTCCCATGTCCCTTTATTTATACCGGAGTTCCCCAGTCAACATCACTGAGGCTGCCTCTAAAAGGAGTGGTCACACATAAGCAATGCAGCTCCAGTACGCACATTACGTGACGGAATGAGCCGGGGGCCTTGTGATTTTGCCTTGTCTCTGCTTCGTCTGCGTGCTGTCGTCTTATCTTCATTGAGGTCCTTGAAGTTCTTGGCTGTTAGCGCAGTGGTTCTCAAATGGGGGTACTTGAAGGTATGCCAAGGGGTACGTGAGATTTTTTTTTTTTTAATATTCTAAAAACAGCAACAATTCAAAAATCCTTTATAAATATATAGTATTTATTGAATAATACTTCAACAAAATATGAATGTAAGTTCATAAACTGTGAAAGGAAATGCAACAATGCAATATTCAGTGTTGACAGCTAGATTTTTTGTGGACATATTCCATTAATATTGATGTTAAAGATTTCTTTTTTGTGAAGAAATGTTTAGAATTAAGTTCATGAATCCAGATGGATCTCTATTACAATCCCCAAAGACGACACTTTAAGTTGATGATTACTTCTATGTGTAGAAATCTTTATTTATAATTGAATCACTTGTTTATTTTTCAAATAGTTTATTCTTATTTTCATATCTTTTTTTCCAAATAGTTCAAGAAAGACCACTACAAATGGACAATATTTTGCACTGTTATACAATTTAATAAACCAGAAACTTATGACATAGTGCTGTATTTTAATTCATTATCTCTCTTTTTTTTCAACCAAAGATGCTTTGCTCTGATTAGGGGGTACATGAAAAAAAAAATGTTCTTAGGGGGTAAATCACAAAAAAAAGGTTGAGAACCACTGTGTTAGCGGGCTAAAACAAAGATAACATCTGCGGCTGAGGCCACCCCTCAGACAATGAGTTTTGTCCTTGCACAGATAGAAATAGTACAGCTTGAGCACAATAGCTAATAACTATAGTAACGGACTTTAAGCATACTAAAGTTGTGTGTTAACTTGCACATAATTATTCTAACAATAGATAATTAAAGTATGGTAAATTCCAGACTGTAAGCCACTACTTTATTCCTACGCTTTAAACCCTGCGGCTTATAAAACACAAGCAGACACTGAAAAGGTGTGGAATTGCTTGTGCTATGGCGCCATTGCACAGAAAGTCAGAAAGGAAATGAGGAGTCAAGCTCAATAGAAATAATTCCGTCCTTCAAGTTGAAAACATTTAAGTTCCTAGAATGCTTTTGTCTCATAAATAAAACACTGTGTTGTTCATACTATATTGTCTTCTCATCTTGCTGTCTACCATCTTTTCACTCTTCCCCAGAGACTGTGTGGAATTTATTTCATGACTTACACATTTTATATATTGACAGTCTTGTTTTCTACAGTGCTGTGCAATCCATAATGTGTTCACTTCATCCACGCAGCATGAATATTTGATGCTTCTTTAAATTCAACAGAACTTCACTCTAAAAGTGTTGAAGGAGAAGAACAAATCCAACCAAGTTCTATATATATGCTTGCTTTATTATGAATCATTAATCTACTTTTTTTTTTTTTTTTTAGGAAAAAAAAATCACGATTTTACTCACCAGAATAGCGACAAAATCATAAATAATTGTTTTCATGCAAACATCTCCCTTGCGACGGGCGCATGCTTGTCTGTGATTGACAGCAATGAGACCACCAGTCATTGTATTGTGAAAACAAATTGGGTGGTCGTCAGTTGGGTGGGGGCTCCTGGGGCTTCAAGTCCTGGTAGGCCTGTTGGCCTGGCTAGTTGAAGCTCCACCAAGGGGCCGAGGCAGGCTTCAGAGGCCCCCGTGTCTGACGGCAGGCTCTTGTTCAGGTGGGGTGCGTCCCAATGGGCTCTATGTGTCCCCCCATCCTTTTAACACATAGTTCATAGTCGATACAGAATCCAATAGTCAACTATTCTAAAAGACACCAAGTTTAACATTTCAAAAATACACATTTATAAGGCTTTTTGCGAGTGCTGATATTCAAACTTTTTCACTTCTCGCGGGGTCTTACAGCACTGTGTGTTGTGAAGTGAATTATATTTATATAGCGCTTTTCTCTTCACCACAACGGATCGGTACAACGTCCGCATTACTGAAGACGCCGCAGCGATACGCCTGTCGATCTCACGATCCACTCTTCCCCCACTCGTGAACAAGACTCCTAGGTACTTGAACTCCTCCACTTGGGGCAGCGTCTCCTCCCCAACCCGGAGATGGCACTCCACCCTTTTCCGGGAGAGAACCATGGACTCGGATTTGGAGGTGCTGATTCTCATTCCGGCCGCTTCACACTGCGAACTGATCCAGTGAGAGCTGAAGATCCCGGCCAGATGAAGCCAACAGGACCACATCGTCTGCAAAAAGCAGAGACCTAATGGTGAAGAAGGTGGTGAAGGAGGAGCTGAGCCGGAAGGCAAAGCTCTCAATTTACCGGTCGATCTACGTTCCCATCCTCACCTATGGTCATGAGCTTTGGGTCATGACCGAAAGGATAAGATCACGGGTACAAGCGACTGAAATGAGTTTCCTCCGCCGTGTGGCGGGGCTCTCCCTTAGAGATAGGGTGAGAAGCTCTGCCATCCGGGAGGAACTCAAAGTAAAGCCGCCTCTCCTCCACATCGAGAGGAGCCAGATGAGGTGGTTCGGGCATCTGGTCAGGATGCCACCCGAACGCCTCCCGAGGGAGGTGTTTAGGACACGTCCAACCGGTAGGAGGCCACGGGGAAGACCAAGGACACGTTGGGAAGACTATGTCTCCCGGCTGGCCTGGGAACGCCTCGGATCCCCCGGGAAGAGCTAGACGAAGTGGCTGGGGAGAGGGAAGTCTGGGCTTCCCTGCTTAGGCTGCTGCCCCCGCGACCCGACCTCGGATAAGCGGAAAAAGATGGATGGATGGATGGATAGCGCTTTTCTCTAGTGACTCGAAGCGCTTTACATAATGAAACCCAATATCTAAGTTGCATTTAAACCAGTGTGGGTGGCACTGGGAGCCGGTGGGTAAAGTGTCTTGCCCAAGGACACAACGGCAGTGACTAGGATGGCTGAAGCGGGAATCTAACCCGGAACCCTCAAGTTGCTGGCAAGGCCACTCTACTAACCGAGCTATACCCCCCATTACTGAACTGCTGGTAATGGAGGCAGGAAATACACTGCAGATTGCTTGCTTTTTCTTATGTTTTTTTGGCATATATGTATTGTATTTTTTCAACATGTCGGGATACATATTTTTAATCTAACTAAGACTACTTAAAAATTCTATACTAAATGAAATGTGGACGAGGCTCATTAAATAAGAAAAATATTTAAAACTGTGGTCTAGTGTTGTAACGATACCAATATTTTGGTACCGGTACTAAAATTCTGTCGATACTCTTCAGTACTTTTCTACATAAAGGGGACCACAAAAATATTGCATTATTGGCTTTATTTTAACAAAAAATCTTAGGGAACACTAAACATATGTTTCTTATTGCAGTTAAGTCCTTAAATAAAATAGTGAATAATAACATTCAAGACAACTTGTCTTTTAGTAGTAAGTAAACAAACAAAGGCTCCTAATTAGTCTGCTGACATATCCAGCAACATATTGTCTTATTTATCATTCTATTATTTTGTCAACATTATTGAGGACAAGTGGTAGAAAATGAATTATTAATCTACTTGTTCATTTACTGTTAATATCTGCTTACTTTCTCTTTGAACATGTACAATCTACACTTCTGTTAAAATGTAATAATCACTTATGCTTCTGTTGTTTGATACTTTACATTAGTTTTGGATGATAGCACAAATTTGGGCATCAATCCGATACCAAGTCGTTACAGGATCATACATTAGTCGTATTCGAAGTCCTCGTGTGTCCAGGGACATATTTCCTGAGTTCATAAACATAATATACATTTCAAAAAAGGAAAGAAGATGTTTTGGTGCCAAAAAATGTTGACGTAATCATAGTGGTATCGACTAGATACATGCCTGTACTTGGTATCATTACAGTGGATGTCAGGCGTCCATCCACCCATGGCGTTTGTTTACATTTTGACACCGGTGAGCTACGGTGTGTAGTGAAGCATGTTTAGCTATTGCTCGTCCTGCAGGGATGATACTTTATATGTCGCCATGGAGACCAGGATTAGTGAGTTAGAATTCTAGCTAGCTAGCCATGTCTTAAAGCATCTCTTCCTGAGGGCGTTTCAATGTTATAACTTCACCTTTATTGTTAGTTTTTAAACCAAAATGCGTCCGTTCTCCCTTTTCTGTCTACACACTGTGTCTGTTTCTAAGTACTCTGTGATTGTGTGCTGCCGAACATGCTCCTCTGGTCGTAAAACCAGCAATGTCATGACAGTACCGAAAATTATTCATTAGTATAGCAGTACTATACTAATTACGGTATACAGTACAACCCTAGTGTGATCACTAACGCTTAGAATTTTCCGGTACTATTATTGAAGGTTAAAATGTTGTGTTTTCTAGGAGGTGATGCTGGTGGAGGATGAGTCCACGTCCTGTTACTGTCTGATGGACCCAAGCAGCTGCCACTTGCTGCTGGACCAGCCTGGTTCATACGCCCTGGTGGGTGAACCCCTTACCCAGGCTGCCATCAAGAGGCTGAAGCTGGCCGTGTTTGGCAACGTGGAAACCACTTCCATGGACTACAGCCTGCGGGTGTACTGTGTGGATGATACGCCACTTGCTTTTCAGGTGGGGAGCAACACGATATTTTCTTTCTTAAAAGTCTTTATTTCACACAGCTAACAGAAACTGTTGGGAAGAAAATCACTTTTCTACATCTCTTAGTCTGATCTACTGAAATCCCAAATAGCAGGCACTAAATAGCATATGGAAACTAGAAGCCGTGTTGCAGGTGATCTAAAAAGACTTGTATCCAACCAAAGTGCGCCAGACATAGTGTGCAAAAAATGAAATAGCGAGTACAATGTGTGATTTACTAACACTGCAAATGCAATTTACAAGTGGTATAGTTTTTGCCTCTTCAACTGCCAAAGCCGCACGCCGATTGGTCTGTCGGTACCTGTCCGCTGCCTCTGGAGTCCCATGAGCCAAAATGACCCGATAGGACTCCTTTTTCAGTTTGACGGCATCTTTCGCCGATGGTGTCCACCAGCCGGTTGTGGGATTACCGCAACTATAGGCGCCAACCACCTTGCAGCCACAGCTTGCATTGGCTGCCTTGACAATAGAGGCAACGAACATGGTCCCCTCAGACTCCATGTCCAGCGCCTCCCTCGTGACATGTTCAAAGTTCTTCCGGAGGTGGGAATTGAGACTCTATTTGACGGGCGATTCTGGTAGACGTTCCCAGCAGACGGCGTTTGAGTCTGTCAGATCTGACCAGAAACCTCCCCCACCGGTGTCCACCAGCCGGTTGTGGGATTACCGCCACTATAGGCACCAACCACCTTGTAGCCCCAGCTTCCATTGGCTGCTTTGACGATAGAGGCAAGGAACATGGTCCCTTCAGACTCCATGTCCAGCGCCTCCCTCGTGACATTTTCAAAGTTCTTCCGGAGGCGGGAACCGAGACTGTCTCTAACGGGTGATTCTGGTAGACGTTCCCAGCAGACCGCGTTTGAGTCTGTCAGATCTGACCAGCAACCTCCCCCACCGATGTCCACCAGCCGGTTGTGGGATTACCGCCACGAGAGGCACCAACCACCTGGCAGCCACAGCTTCCATTGTCTGCCTTGACTATAGAGACAAGGAACATGGTCCCCTCAGACTCCATGTCCAGCGCCTCCCTTGTGACATGTTCAAAGTTCTTCCGGAGGTGGGAATTGAGACTCTCTCTGACAGGAGATTCTGGTAGACTTTCCCAGCAGACCCTCAAAATGAGTTTGAATCTGTAATATCTGACCAGCAACCTCCCCCACAGGTGTCCACCAGCCAGTTGTGGGATTACCGCAACGAGAGGCACCAACCACCTTGCAGCCACAGTTCCCATTGGCTGCCTTGACTATAGAGGCAAGGAACATGGTCCCCTCAGACTCCATGTCCAGCGCCTCCCTCGTGACATGTTCAAAGTTCTTCCGGAGGTGGGAATTGAGACTCTATTTGACGGGCTATTCTGGTAGACGTTCCCAGCGGACCGCGTTTGAGTCTGTCAGATCTGACCAGCAACCTCCCCCACCGATGTCCACCAGCCGGTTGTGGGATTACCGCCACGAGAGGCACCAACCACCTGGCAGCCACAGCTTCCATTGTCTGCCTTGACTGTAGAGACAAGGAACATGGTCCCCTCAGACTCCATGTCCAGCGCCTCCCTTGTGACATGTTCAAAGTTCTTCCGGAGGTGGGAATTGAGACTCTCTCTGACAGGAGATTCTGGTAGACTTTCCCAGCAGACCCTCAAAATGAGTTTGAATCTGTAATATCTGACCAGCAACCTCCCCCACAGGTGTCCACCAGCCAGTTGTGGGATTACCGCAACGAGAGGCACCAACCACCTTGCAGCCACAGTTCCCATTGGCTGCCTTGACTATAGAGGCAAGGAACATGGTCCCCTCAGACTCCATGTCCAGCGCCTCCCTTGTGACATGTTCAAAGTTCTTCCGGAGGTGGGAATTGAGACTCTATTTGACGGGCTATTCTGGTAGACGTTCCCAGCAGACCGCGTTTGAGTCTGTCAGATCTGACCAGCAACCTCCCCCACTGGTGTCCACCAGCCAGTTGTGGGATTACCGCCACGATAGGCACCAACCACCTGGCAACCACAGCTTCCATTGCCTGCTTTGACTATAGAGACAAGGAACATGGTCCCCTCAGACTCCATGTCCAGCGCCTCCCTTGTGTCATGTTCAATGTTCTTCCGGAGGTGGGAATTGAGACTCTCTCTGACAGGAGATTCTGGTAGAAGTTCCCAGCAGACCCTCAAAATGCGTTTGAGTCAGTCAGATCTGACCAGCAACCTCCCCCACCGGTGTCCACCAGCCGGTTGTGGGATTACCGCCACTATAGGCACCAACCACCTTGCAGCCACAGCTTCCATTGGCTGCCTTGACTATAGAGGCAAGGAACATGGTCCCCTCAGACTCCATGTCCAGCCCCTCCCTCGTGACATGTTCAAATTTCTTCCGGAGGTGGGAATTGAGACTCTATCTGACGGGCGATTCTGGTAGACGTTCCCAGCAGACCCTCAAAATGTGTTTGAGTCTGTCAGATCTGACCAGCAACCTCCCCCACCGGTGTCCACCAGCCGGTTGTGGGATTACCGCCACGAGAGGCACCAACCACCTTCAGCCACAGTTCCCATTGGCTGCCTTGACTATATAAGCAAGGAACATGGTCCCCTCAGACTCCATGTCCAGCGCCTCCCTTGTGACAAGTTCAAAGTTCTTCCAGGGGTGAGAATTGAGACTCTATTTGACGGGCTATTCTGGTAGCCGTTCCCAGCAGACCGCGTTTGAGTCTGTCAGATCTGACCAGCAACCTCCCCCACTGGTGTCCACCAGCCGGTTGTAGGATTACCGCCACTATAGGCACCAACCACCTTTTAGCCCCAGCTTGCATTGGCTGCCTTGACTATAGAGACAAGGAACATGGTCCCCTCAGACTCCATGTCCAGCGCCTCCCTCGTGACATGTTCAAAGTTGTTCTGGAGGTGGGAATTGAGAGAGGGGGGTGACGTACATATGTTGTCAATATTCAGTGTGTTATCCTTCATAGTTAATAATGTAAATCCCACATTCATTATTTTCATGTACATTCTGGGTGTCTCATTCAATAAAACAAAATTAAAATTCCATTCCATCATAATGTTTTTAGCATTCAATCAGACATTATTGTGAGGTTTTGTATTCCTAAAAATAGATATACCGGCCCCCAGACACATTTTTTTCTCAAAATGTGGCCCCCCGAGTCAAAATAATTGCCCAGACCTGATTTAACCACTAGGGCACTGATAGTGAGATGGATAAGATTATCAATACGTTCAGAATGTTTATCACGGTTCTTCTTCTTTGTACTTTGCAAAGACTTTGTTTTTGAACAGTTTCTTAAATTGGATCATATTAGTACACGGTTTGATTTCTTTACTTAATGCATTCAAATATTGAAGATTGGAAATAAACCCTTGAGTGTGATTAGAGTCACATGTTTCATTTTCTTGAAATGGCGGGAACATTTTGATAAATCATCGTGCGTTTGCCAAATCAGTTTTTGCATTAATGACAAAAGGTTGACCATGTCAAAACATGGACTATGGTGTGGTTTGTTTTTCCGTGGTGCAAAGTGACTGGATCGTACAGGACGTGAAGGTAATGACATCTTTTATTATCAACTCGAAAATATTACAAAAAACAAAGGGTATAAACAAAAGGCGCTCTTAGCGTAGGTACAAAACTTGGCTATGAAAACAAAACTATTACTACAACGTAAACTATGGACATAAAACAAAACTTGCAAACTATGGCATGAATAAGGAATACTTACTTGGAACGAGAAAGGAGCATGGATCATCGGCATGGATAACAAGGGTGTGTAGAGGGTGATGTCGCCAGGCTTACTGCCTGGCAACTACAGGCTTTAACGGTGGTGTAGTGATTGATAGGTGCGTGAGTCCAAATGAAAACAAACAAGAGTGCACAATGAGTCCAAAACCAAATGGAACGTGACCACAAAACATGACAGACAACATGTAAAAAAAAGAATGAAGTGGCCCATTGTGGTTCTGATTTTAATGTATTTTATTTAAATGTGCACTTGCTTTCCTTTTCTATTTTTCCTGATTCATTTGACTCCATATCTATGTTGACTTCTTCCTCCAGGGAGTTGTGAGAGCAGAGAAGAGCAGAGGGGGTCAGCTCCTCCAAGAGCCAAAGATCTTGCCTTTCCTAGCAAACACCTTCAGTCTCCAGGTATCCATCCAGGATGTTCCCCAGTTCCTGTGGGGCATTAAACCCTTTACCACGTTTCAGGTAATGATGGATGGAACTGAAACATATGTGCTGCCAATACATTGCTAATTAGTGTACAAAAGAAGTTGTCACATTGTGTAAATAGGAAATAAAAATAGAATACAATGATTTGCGAATCTTTTTCAACTTATATTCAATTGAATAGACTGTAAAGACGAGATACTTAATGTTCACACTGAGAAACTTTTTTTTTTTTTGCAAATAATCATGAATGTAGACTTTAACGTTCGCAACACATTACAAAAAAGTTGTCACAGGGGCATTTGTATCACTGTGTTAGATAGCCTTTCCTTTTAACAACACTCAGTAAATGTTTGGGAACTGAGGAGACACAATTTTGAAGTAGACTTCTTTCCCATTCTTGCTTGATGTACAGCTTAAGTTGTTCAACAGTCGCACTTGTTTTTGACTCCATTAGTTCCTGTTTTTGCGCACCCTGGTTTGTTTTAGTTTCCATGACAACTCATTAGTTTCACCTGCCTCATTTGTTTGAACTCACGCACCCGTTGTTAATCATGTCACTATTATTTAAGCCTGTAGTTGCCAGGCAGTCCACCTGTCGACATCACTCTTGATCATTCTTGATACACTCCTGATACCCCTGACATTGTTCCAAGTTCGTTTTTTCACCTCACAGTAAGTGTATTCGTTTTTATGTCCATAGTTCTGCCTTTGTGCTAGTTTTTGTTTTTTTAGCCAAGTTTGTTATCCGCCTTGTGCGCGCCTTTTGTTTGTTCCCTTTTATAGTATAATTAAATCATGTATTCACCTTAACGTCGTGTTCGGTCAAGTCGTTTTGCACTCCGGGAGACATACTTGCCCATCTTGAGACCTCCGATTTAGGGAGGTGTGGTATGGAGGGCATGGTCGGGGGTGGGGCGGGGGGCGTGGTTGGGGGCGGGGTTAAGAGGGGAGGTGTATATTTACAGCTGTTGTGTGCGCAGTTTTACACTGCACTCTCTAAAAGCCGTAGATGTTATTGTCACATATGCATGATTGATTGATTGATTGAAACTTTTATCAGTAGATTGCACAGTACAGTACATATTCCGTACAATTGACCACTAAATGGTAACACCCGGATAGGTTTTTCAACTTGTTTAAGTCGGGGTCCATGTTAATCAATTCATGGTACAAATATATACTATCAGCATAATACAGTCATCACACAAGTTAATCATCATAGTATATAAATTGAATTATTTACATTATTTACAATCTGGGGGGTGGGATGAGGAGCTTTGGTTGATATCAGTACTTCAGTCATCAACAATTGCATCAACAGAGAAATGGACATTGAAACAGTGTAGGTCTTACTTAGTAGGATATGTACAGCCAGCAGAGAACGTAGTGAGTTCAGAGAGCATAAGAACAAGTATATCATTAGAAACACATTTGATTATTTACATTAGGTTATTTACAATCCGGAGAGATGGGATGTGACTGGAGGAGGGTATTAGTAAAGGGTTGAAGTATCCTGGAGGTGTTGTGGTGCATGTACAGTAGCTGGAAGTTTTGTCCTGTTTCAGATTGTCACAACATTGCTGTTTACAGCAGACGAACTGCTTTATGGTAGATGAAAACGTGACTGCTGTTGTTGTGTGTTGTAACCGCGCTGGGAGGACGACAATGAAACTGCCTAACAATTAACCCACATAAGAAACCAAGAACTCGCCTTCGATCATTCTACAGTTATAACGTCATTGGGCAGACACGCTGTTTTTATTGTGGGAAAGCGGACGTGAAAACAGGCTGTCCTCACTCAGGTCCGCATGGAGCTGGAGGGGGCGTGGCCTCCAGCTCCGCCTGAATTTCGGGAGATTTTCGGGAGAAAATTTGTCCCCGGAGGTTTTCGGGAAAGGCGCTGAATTTCGGGAGGGTTGGCAAGTATGCAGGGAGAACATTCGTCGCAGCGAGCTGCGAAAGCCTCACAGTAAGCTGTTCCTAAGTCCAAGTCTTGACATTTTAGGTTTCATATTGCACCACACATTTTCAATGAGAGACAGGTCTGGACTACAGGCAGGCCAGTCTAGTACCCGCACTCTTTTACTATAAAGCCAAAGTATGTTCCCCATACTAAAGTGTTACAGACTTAATTTAGAGTTATTTGGACACTAGGGGAACATATAAGGGTGAGGTTTAGGGTTAGGGTTACTAATAAGCAATAATTCTGAGGTTATTGAGGGAAGACTCTTAGTTAATGGCTTCTTGGTTGTATAATAAGGCCATGCAGAATAAGGCACTAGTGAGTACTTAATAATGACTAATAATGAGCCAATATGTTACTAATGTGCATGTTAATAAGAAACTAATTAATGGTGAATATGTACCTTATACTAGAGTGTTACCAATTTTGTTTAAATCACTTTCCAATGGTGTTACACATTTCTTCTCAGGTATAATTCACCCGCATTTCTTTTTTCAGGATCAGAAAGACAAAATGATATAAAAACCCCATTTCCATATGAGTTGGGAAATTGTGTTCGATGTAAATATAAACAGAATACAATGATTTGCAAATCATTTTCTACCCATATTCAGTTGAATATGCTACAAAGACAACATAGTTGATGTTCAAAGTGATAAAAATATTTTTTTTTTGCAAATAATCATTAACTTTAGAATTTGATGCCAGCAACACGTGACAAAGAAGTTGGGAAAGGTGGCAATAAATACTGATAGAGTTTAGGAATGCTCATCAAACACTTATTTGGAACATCCCACAGGTGTGCAGGTTAATTGGGAACAGGTGGGTGCAGCCATGAATTAATTATTATTTGCAAAAAAAAAATAAAGTTTCTGAGTTTGAACATCAAATATCTTGTCTTTGTAGTGCAGGGGTCGGGAACCTTTTTGACTGAGAGAGCCATGAAAGCGAAATATTTTAAAATGTATTTCTGTGAAAGCGATATATTTTTCAACACTGAATATAACTAAATCCCTGCATTTTTTTTAGTAAGACCAACATTTTTAGAGTATTGTAGGTCTCTTATTATTTTTAATAACATTGTTAGTCTGAAGCTAACCAATAATAAATAAAATACTACAGGTGCGGTAGATAATGGATATTTTGACACTGTGATTACCAGCGTAATTAGGCTGGTAGGTAGGTATTGTTATTGCCCAAGTACAACAAAACGTTGTTGATTGACTGATGGATTTGATTGGACAAACAAACATTGTTTAGGGTCACAGAACAGCGATGGGGAAAAAAACTCAAGAGCAAAGCATATATACGTATCACAACATACAACTCCGGACTTGCAACAGAGGGGAGGGAGTGGGGGCTACAGTGGCGGGCTGCAGCTCTTCAGGCACTACCTAGCCGTCCATCACCCCTAAGGGATTCGCGTCGAGGGCGTTTGATGAATTATTCATTACTCATCGTGTTAAGCAATGTCAGCTAAGATTTATCTTGAGAGCCAGATGCAGTCATCAAAAGAGCCACATCTGGCTCTAGAGCCATAGGTTCCCTACCCCTGTTGTAGTGCATTCAACTGTACTATACATGTACATATATACATACATATATATACATTCAAACCCTGCATTAGCTGACTGGCGTAAGAGTTGTCGTGATATATCCACACATTTGGAATAGGCTGGCAGCTGTACCAAAAAGGTGCCACAAATGATTCAAGGATGGCAGCGCTGTGGGCCCTTTTGTGGTTTCTGGACTAAAACGCAAACCGGACAACATCTTGTAAAGCGTAATGATGATCAATTTAAGAGTCAAAACGCATAACTGGAATTTGTTTGCCCGCCCTAACCAAAACAACCCTTATCTACAATTGAGATCCCTCTTGGCAAACACCCCAGTGAGACCACAGCAGCGAAAGAGGCTCTGAATGGCTTCCACCAGTCTTCCTGTCCTACATGTCTGTTCTTGGACAGGCTGTACTGAAAACTCATTCTGTAGTAGGAAAATAAAGTTCTAGTTTTGTTTTTTTCATGTGACCTACACAATATCCCAACTCATATGGAAATGGGGTTTGTAATAAATTAGACACACTTGTAGCTGTCATCCATCATTTCTTTCATACGGTACATGCTTTTTTTTTTCTGTACCAGAAATCTTGTGCAGAACTTCTGTGCTGTACCCAGGCTTAACAAGACAGTGAATGCAGGGTGAAAGCTCTGTGCTTCAAAGCCATCCACCTTCTCCACAGCCTTATTTATGAGAGCCTTGGGAGAGCAGCAATGCCTCACTTTGGTGTAGAATAATAGCGCAGCACTGTGGCATACTTCAAGTCAGCTTTTAGTGCCAAAGCAGAATCTAAGCTGTTCCTCTTCACCGCCCCCTACCTCTCTCTGACTATGTTCTGTTGCTGCTTGCATGCAAAGCCTGAGGTCAACACTTTCAATCTATAATCACTGACAGGTCATATATATATATTAGGTCTTTTTGGCAAGAACATTCTGCAACTTCCTCTAAAGTCCATCAATCTGGGTTACAGGCAGGAGAAGACTCGCCTTGTACTGGAGATGAGGGAATCAAGAGACGAAGCTGTGAAGAGTGCAGCGGTGACTGTCCGCACTGGACGAAAGTGGAGGGCCCAGGTAGAAGTGGACCAAGCTGTCTCGAGGCTGAAATATAAGGAGATCCTGGGAAGAGTCCAAGACAGCCGGGCAGGACTGGGATGGGGGAAACCGGTCCAGTTCTGGTCCAAAGCCACGAGACAGCAGAGGAAGGCCATGGTGGTGGAAGAGGTCACACAAGTGGCACAAGACCAGTATCGGGTCAAGGCCGTATCCCAGGGAAAACAGGGGGCATGGACTCGCTGGGAGGATACCATTCAAAGAGTCATAACCTGGGCCGACATCTGGCGAACTCCTCAATCTCGGCTAAGCTTCCTCGTGAGGGCAGCGTATGACACCCTGCCATGCCCTCGAAACCTCGCCCAGTGGTTCGGAAGCGATAGCAAGTGCTCCCTGTGCAGCAAAGACAATGCAGGACTCAAGCACATCCTTTCAGGTTGCAACGTCGCGCTGACGCAGGGGCGCTTCCGGTGGCGACACAATCAGGTACTGAGGAAGTTGGCAGAGCTGTTAGAGAGATGCAGAGTCGGGGCAAACAACGCCACAGATCCCCATTGGCCAAACATCACTTTTATCAAACCAGGTGAGGTAGGACAGAAGACAGAGAAGGGAAGATCATCACTTCTGCTTACCCCTGGTAAGGGCTGGGAGATGCGCGTAGACCTGGACAAGCAGCTAGTCTTCCCAACCGAGGTAATACAGACAACGCTAAGACCAGACGTTGTGATGTGGTCCTCAGCTGCTAAGAAAGTCCTCATCATTGAACTAACCGTGCCATGGGAGGAGGGAATACCAGTAGCACATGAGTTCAAAAGGTCAAAGTACAGCGACCTAGCAGAGGACTGCAAGGGGGGAGGCTGGTCTGCGTCCATTCACCCCGTGGAGATTGGATGCAGGGGCTTCGTAGGAGGTTCTGCAACCCGGCTCCTGCGTGCGGCGGGGATGACCGGTTCCAGCCTGAGGAAGGCCATCAAGGAGTTGGCAGAGGAGGCAGAGAAGGCAAGTTTCTGGATGTGGCTAAGAAGGAGGGACAACACTTGGGGCTCAACACCCCAGTGAGGTCAGTTGCAGGGAGTGGCGCGGGGAGACGTCCCCGCGTAGCCACTGCCCCCCCACCGCGAGGTGTCCTGGCTTGGGGGCGAAACATCAGTGAACGGTGGCACCAGCTGACGACCCTGCAGCTGACCTCGAAGTGCACTGGAGGAGGTGCGACAGGCAGAGATGCCTAGCAGTTAGGTCTGTACGTATTAATTGACACTTCTGGGGAACCAGCGACTACTGTGAAAGAGCAGTTGGCAGCCAGGAAAGTCTGGTGGGCAATCGGGGAAGACCGGTGGACGACGGGAGAGACCGTACCAGGAGTGGGCGGCTAGTCACCTTACCCACTAGCTTCCTCAAGAGGAAGCACCTACCAACTGACTACGAAAAGGCAAGAAAAAACAACCCGAAGGCCCTCCGAGAGGCGGGATGGAAGATGGGCCTATTCTGACGGATCAAACGGTAACAAACGGAACGGAAAATGACAATGAGAAGGTTCTCCGGAAGTGTAAATGCGGGTGGCAGAAGGTGACTTCCTTTAAAGGACTGCGGATTCATCAAGGGAGAATGAAGTGTGGGAGTACTCCTGACCAGCATAACCGCGCTGCTTCGGCAGGTCAGACGGAAGAGACCCAATGCCAGGTGACAAACCACAGTGCAGAGGGTCCCAGCAATGCTGAGGGGGAAACGGCAGTGGAAGCAGTAGAGGAGATGAATGCAGCGCTCGAGAGCGAAACTCATGCAGTGCCCCAGAGAGTTGCACAGTTAGAGAGCCAACGCAAACATCCAGAAAGGCGCAAGAAGATCAAGTGGCCAAGGGCGAAAAACCAAGCAGAATGGCGTGAGCTTGATAATCACCTGAGAGGGGTACTGGAGCATTCTCTGCGAGGGACGGTTGAGCGCAAACTAACCTCGCTGAGTAACATCATTTATGAGGAGGGCAGAGAGAGGTTCGGAGAGCGTGAGACCAAGCGAGCCACAGCCCAGAGGCACAAAGGACGGAGGGAGAGGGACATCGAGGTGCTCATAATCAACAGGCGCCAGTTGCGTAAGAGGTGGAGGAAAGCAGCCGCAGAGGAAAAAGAAGGCCTCAAAGTGCTATGGGACGATCTCAAGCAGCGTCTTGCCAAGCTGCGTCGGGCAGATAGACTCAGAAGGCGCCGGAAACGAAAGGAGAAGGAAAGAAAAGACTTCTTCAAGGATCCTTTCCGGTTTGCCCGTCAGCTCCTGGACGAAAAGCGAAGTGGCAAGCTGTCCATCGCAAAAGAGGATCTGGAACAACACATCAAGGACCAGTATACGGATGCAGGAAAAGATACACCACTTGGCTCACCAGGCCATGTGCCACGTCCAGACCTCCCAGAGACCCCTTTCGACACGTCCCCACCTAGGCTGAGCGAGATTAAAGAAGTCCTTAAAAAAGCCAGATCATCCTCTGCACCAGGACCGAACGGGCTTCCGTACAAGGTGTATAAAAACTGTCCGCAAGTGACCGCAATCTTGTGGAAGCTCATGAGTGTTGTGTGGAAGAAGCAATCCATTCCAGCAGAGTGGCAAGAGGCAGTTGGAATATTCATCCCCAAGGAGCAAAATTCCACCAACATCAGCCAGTTCAGGACAATTGCTTTACTGAACGTGGAGGGAAAAGTATTTTTCTCTGTCCTGGCAAGAAGGATATCCAGCTTCCTCAGCAACAACTGCTACATCGATACAAGCTGTCAAAAAGCCGGACTGCCAGGCTTTCCGGGGTGCATTGAGCATGCATCCGTGATCTGGGATCAGATACAGCGTGCCAAAAGAGAAAGGAGTAACCTCCACGTGGTATGGCTCGACCTGGCAAATGCCTATGGCTCAGTACCACACAAGCTGGTTGAGTTTGCCCTGAATTTCTTCCATGTTCCTGTGTGTGTCAGTAACATCATAGCCAAGTATTTCAACAACCTGCACATGTGCTTCTCAGTAGATGACTACATGACAGGATGGCAGCGGTTGGAAGTGGGAATTGCCATGGGCTGCTCCATATCACCAATCCTCTTTGTAGCTGCATTTGAAGTGTTACTCATTGGAGCAAGGCAAATGGCCAGAGGCCTGAAAACACCGTCAGGAGGAAGACTCCCCGCTCTGAGAGGTTTCATGGATGATGTGACAAGCATCCTACAGACCGCCCCATGCACAGCACGACTCCTCAAGCGTTTCGACGAACTGACCATCTGGGCGAGAATGAAGATAAAGCCCGCTAAGTCCAGGAGCCTGTCAATCAGGAAGGGTGTGAGAGATGACAGGACAGTCTTCACAGCAGGAGGTGAGAAGATTCCACTCCTGGCAGAGCAGCCCATCCGAAGCCTCGGGAGGGAGTATACAGCAGAGCTCTCGGACAGGCAGATGGCGAGGGTGGTCCAGAAACAACTAAAAGAGGGGCTCGCAAGGATCGACGGGAGCCAACTTCCTGGGAAGCTGAAGGTTTGGTGTTACCACTTCACACTTTTCCACCGCGTGATGTGGCCGCTGAAAGTAGCTGAAATTCCATCTTCTCAGGCCAGCAAGATGGACAGCACCGCCAACGGTTATATCAGGAAGTGGCTGGGACTCCCCCGCTGTTTCTCGGACACAGGTCTTTTTGGCAAGAACATTCTGCAACTTCCTCTAAAGTCCATCAATCTGGGTTACAGGCAGGAGAAGACTCGCCTTGTACTGGAGATGAGGGAATCAAGAGACGAAGCTGTGAAGAGTGCAGCGGTGACTGTCCGCACTGGACGAAAGTGGAGGGCCCAGGTAGAAGTGGACCAAGCTGTCTCGAGGCTGAAATATAAGGAGATCCTGGGAAGAGTCCAAGACAGCCGGGCAGGACTGGGATGGGGGAAACCGGTCCAGTTCTGGTCCAAAGCCACGAGACAGCAGAGGAAGGCCATGGTGGTGGAAGAGGTCACACAAGTGGCACAAGACCAGTATCGGGTCAAGGCCGTATCCCAGGGAAAACAGGGGGCATGGACTCGCTGGGAGGATACCATTCAAAGAGTCATAACCTGGGCCGACATCTGGCGAACTCCTCAATCTCGGCTAAGCTTCCTCGTGAGGGCAGCGTATGACACCCTGCCATGCCCTCGAAACCTCGCCCAGTGGTTCGGAAGCGATAGCAAGTGCTCCCTGTGCAGCAAAGACAATGCAGGACTCAAGCACATCCTTTCAGGTTGCAACGTCGCGCTGACGCAGGGGCGCTTCCGGTGGCGACACAATCAGGTACTGAGGAAGTTGGCAGAGCTGTTAGAGAGATGCAGAGTCGGGGCAAACAACGCCACAGATCCCCATTGGCCAAACATCACTTTTATCAAACCAGGTGAGGTAGGACAGAAGACAGAGAAGGGAAGATCATCACTTCTGCTTACCCCTGGTAAGGGCTGGGAGATGCGCGTAGACCTGGACAAGCAGCTAGTCTTCCCAACCGAGGTAATACAGACAACGCTAAGACCAGACGTTGTGATGTGGTCCTCAGCTGCTAAGAAAGTCCTCATCATTGAACTAACCGTGCCATGGGAGGAGGGAATACCAGTAGCACATGAGTTCAAAAGGTCAAAGTACAGCGACCTAGCAGAGGACTGCAAGGGGGGAGGCTGGTCTGCGTCCATTCACCCCGTGGAGATTGGATGCAGGGGCTTCGTAGGAGGTTCTGCAACCCGGCTCCTGCGTGCGGCGGGGATGACCGGTTCCAGCCTGAGGAAGGCCATCAAGGAGTTGGCAGAGGAGGCAGAGAAGGCAAGTTTCTGGATGTGGCTAAGAAGGAGGGACAACACTTGGGGCTCAACACCCCAGTGAGGTCAGTTGCAGGGAGTGGCGCGGGGAGACGTCCCCGCGTAGCCACTGCCCCCCCACCGCGAGGTGTCCTGGCTTGGGGGCGAAACATCAGTGAACGGTGGCACCAGCTGACGACCCTGCAGCTGACCTCGAAGTGCACTGGAGGAGGTGCGACAGGCAGAGATGCCTAGCAGTTAGGTCTGTACGTATTAATATGCAGATTTGGCAGCCATGTCCAGTTGAACTTTCTTACATACTTGCTACTTTTCCAGACATTAACTATAGATGAAGTCACTCTTTTAGCAGTCCTTAATATAGAACTGTGTACTGTATTACAGTGTTTTTCAACCACTGTTGCCTCAGAGATACAGTCTGGTGTGACGTAGATTATCTAATTTAACCTATTTAAGTTAAAAATATTTTTTGCAAACCAGTAATTCTAGTCTGCAAATGATGTTTTGTTCTTCAGTGTCCGTACTGTTTAGAGCTCAGCAGAGTAACCGTGTAATACCCTTTCATATCAGTAGATGGCAGCCGCGAGCTAATTGCTTTGTAAATGTCGGAAACAGCGGGAGGCAGCGTGGAGGTAAAAAGGTGTCTAATGCTTAAACCAAAAATAAACAAAAGGTGAGTGTTGGGTCTAAGACTAGGAACGAGACGGCACAACAGCGGAAGTATAAACTCAATGTATTTATTGAGTTATGTATGGGTACGCAGGGTGTGTATGCTACTATGTGTTTGAATGTAAAAGTATGTGCTGGAATTAACATATGAAGATACCGTAAGGCAGGGGTCACCAACGCGGTGCCCGCGGGCACCAGGTAGCCCGTAAGGACCAGATGAGTCGCCCGCTGGCCTGTTCTAAAAATAGCTCAAATAGCAGCACTTACCAGTGAGCTGCCTCTATTTTATTTATTTTATTTATTTACTAGCAAGCTGGTCTCGCTTTGCTCGACATTTTTAATTTTAAGAAAGACAAAACTCAAATAGAATTTGAAAATCCAAGAAAATATTTTAAAGACTTGGTGTTCACTTGTTAAAAAAAATTATTTATTTTTTTACTTTGCTTCTTATAACTTTCAGAAAGACAAATTTAGAGACAAAATACAGCTTTAAAAATGATTTTAGGATTTTTAAGCACACATACTTTTTTACCTTTTAAATTCCTTCCTCTTCTTTCCTGGCAATTTAAATCAATGTTCAAGTATTTTTTTTTTTTGTTGTAAAGAATAATAGATACATTTTAATTTAATTCTTTATTATGGCTTCTGTTTTTTTGATGAAGAATATTTGTGAAATATTTCTTCAAACTTATTATGATTAAAATTCTAAAAAATTATTCTGGCAAATCTAGAAAATCTTTAGAATCAAATTTAAATCTTATTTCAAAGTCTTTTGAATTTCTTTTAAAATTTTTGTTCTGGAAAATCTAGAAGAAATATTGATTTGTCTTTGTTAGAAATATAGCTTGGTCCAATTTGTTATATATTCTAACAAAGTGCAGATTGGATTTTAACCTATTTAAAACATGTCATCAAAATTCTAAAATTAATCTTAATCAGGAAAAATTACTAATTATTTTTTTTTTTTTTTTTTTCAAAAAGATTCGAATTAGGTAGTTTTTCTCTTCTTTTTTTCAGTTGGAATCTTGAATTTTAAAGAGTCACAATTGAAGATAAACTACGTTTCAAAATTTAATTTTCTTTTTTTCCCTGTTTTCTCCATTTTTAAACCGTTCAATTAAGTGTTTTTTTCGTCAATTATTCTCTGCAAAAAAACATCTGTAAATGGAAAAAAATGTACGACGGAATGACAGACAGAAATACACATTTTTTTTATATATAGATTTATTTATTAAAGGTAAATTGAGCAAATTGGCCATTTCTGGGAATTTATTTAAGTGTGTATCAAACTGGTAGCCCTTCGCATTAATCAGTACCCAAGAAGTAGCTCTTGTTTTCAAAAAGGTTGGTGACCCCTGCCGTAAGGAGTGTTGTCATGCATGTTGAAGGGTGGCGTCCACATCCCGAGGGGGAAGGCAAATAAGTCCGGGGTCCAAGCGTGGTCATTGTGCAGGAGAGTGTCCAAAGGAGGGCAATCAGGGTTCAGAGGAATATGGCAGCGGGAACTGAGACAGGGACTGTGGAAGAAAGGAGAGACGAAGGAGTTCAAACACAAGGCACGAGGAAACAACGGGAGAAAAATGCTGGTGGGAAGTCAGAGACGGGAGGCTTACTGCGAGCAGAGGAACGTTCCGACGAGGAGTAGTCAGCGGGAAGGCCCTTTATCCTGTCGTCTGTAATCACTGCCAGGTGTTCTGATTGATGATTCCCTCCGGCAGAAGAGGGAGGAACGAACTGTGCGTGCGCCGTAACAGTGAGTGCCCCTAAAAAAGGGCATTGACTCTTAGGTAAGGCTATGCAGAACGAAACTAAAACTGAACTGGCTACAAAGTCAACAAAAACAAAATGCTGGACGACAGCAAAGACTTGCGGTGGAGCAAAGACGGCGTCCACAATGTGCATCCGTAAATGACATGACAATCAACAATGTCCCCACAAAGAAGGATGAAAACAACTGAAATATTCTTGATTGCTAAATCAAAGTAGATGCGGGAAATAGCGCTCAAAGGAAGACTTGAAACTGCTACAGGAAAACACCAAAAAAAAGAGATAAAGCCACCAAAATAAGAGCGCAAGAGAAGAACTAAAACACTACACACAGGGAAACGCCAAAAAACTCAAAATAAGTCAGGGCGTGATGTTACAGGTGGTGACAGAACATCTACTTTGAGACAAGAGTTATATTGTTGCATGCTTGGTTATGGTTTAAAGTCATATCCAATAATTAAGAGAACGACTTTTTACCATCGAGTGAGTTTAGTTTTTTAATGATTTCTGCCGGTGGTATGCCCCGGATTTTTTTTCAACGCAAAAAATGTGTCTTGGCTCAAAAAAGGTTGAAAAACACTGATGTATTAGATACAAAAAAATTTGATAAATATTCAAAATGCATGTTGGTAAAAAGCCTGTCAAAAAATAATAAATGAATTGATTTCATTTAAACAGGAACTTGGGTTTGGACAATAGTCGAACAAAATATTATGCATAATTTTTCATTGTATGTAATAATTAATTGTTATAACTCCCAGTAATAATCCTGATCATACTTGCCAACCTTGAGACCTCCGATTTCAGGAGGTGGGGGGTGGGGGAGCGTGGTCGGGGGTGGGACGGAGGCGTGGTTGGGGTGGGGGGGCGTGGTTAAGAGGGGAGGAGTATAATTTACCAACTCGAGTATTCCATATATATATATATGCTATATATATTTATTTTATTCTATATATAAATAAAAGAAATAGTTGAATTTCAGACAACACCTATGAAATACACAGTAACAAAAACACAGTTGTTCTACTAACTGTACTGTGCTTGCTGATTACTAAAAAAAAAAAAACAACAACACTTACCTTTCACTATTTGAGTAACCTTTGTTCTGCCAATTGCGTATTGGCGAGCGATCTCCGAATCCGGGAACATATCCTTCACGGATTTATTGTAGACATCCGCAAATGAGAACGGGATGTTGCTTCCAGCTATCAGCTTAGTCTCAGCATAAGTTACACCATCGGGTCTCCATTTTGCGAAGTGGCCCATAAAACTGGGTTGTGAACGATGCTGCGCTGCGGACGCTTTGTGCGTCGCTGACCGTTCATGGCTGAGTATATCCGTTCGGCCGCCGTGTTCAATGGAGAAGTCTGTTCTACAAAATTTACAGGCAACATACCCCCTTCCACTTCAAACTCTCCTCGATAAACTGAAATTCTTGTTTCCAATCGTTCTGGAACTTGCAAGCGTATTTCTTCATTTTGCTCGTCGACGGTGTAATATATTGGGTTGGAGTCAATAACCAGGCGACGTGATGAAGTTACGTCTCTTTACTGTGGGCTTCAGAACAGACTCCTTAATGCATGTTCCTTGACTGCACTTAAATGTAGAATATATGTAGAATATATTTACATTCTATTCTATATACAGTAGATGGCAGTATTGTTTTGTTTAGGAGGGTCACAATTTCGGGAGATTTTCGGGATAAATTTTGTCTCCTTTAATGCATGTTCCTTGACTGCACTTAAATATAGAATATATGTAGAATATATGTAAATTATATTCTATATACAGTAGATGGCAGTATTGTTTTGTTTAGGAGGGTCACAATTTCGGGAGATTTTCGGGAGAAATTTTGTCCCGGGAGGTTTTCGGGAGAGGCGCTGAATTTCGGGAGTCTCCCAGAAAATATGTGAGGGTTGGCAAGTATGATTCTGGTCAACTTGAAGCATTATATTATGTTCAAATAAATGTAAGGTAAATTGTATGGCCCAAGTCCATCATTTTAGTGTACTTAATGTTGTGGCTGACATGCATGCTGTTGAGCTTTGGAGTCGAGTCATTTTTTTAAGACTTGACTGTCGCTATAATTTGCTGGTATCCTTCCGCAGGAATTCTCCTTCTCCCAAGTGTGGTGCAGCAAGCAGCAGCCCCTGCATTGTGCCTTCTTTCTGGAGAGATTCAGCCCAGCCAGCACCCAACTCTCCTGCAAAATCAGCGTGAGCCAGGTCAAAGGGCATGATCAAATCCTGCAGGTTTCCACAGTCGTTGGTGAGGTGGGTGGAGCTAACAAGGTGTTTACTAAACCTGTGTTTGTTAAACTCTGTGTTTACTCGCGCCGCAAAAAGTCAGTGTTCAAAAACAAGGAAAAAAATGTTTTTAAATAGGGGTATTTTATTTGAACTAAGCAAATATATCTGCCAATAGAACAGTGATTCTTAACCTGGGTTCGGTGAGTCGGCCTCAGGGGTTCGGCGGGGGTCAAAAAACACCCGACTCATCGTGTATACACAAACTTCTCCCTATCGGCGTATTACGGATACGGCAACAGCTGACTGATTCGCATGTGTGTAATTTGTTGTGAGTTTATGCACTGTGTTGCTTTTGTTGTTTGAACAAGGTGATGTTCATGCACGGTTCAATTTGTGCACCAGTAAAAAAAAAAATGGTAACACTTAAGTATGGGGAACATCCATCCATCCATCCATTTTCTACCGCTTATTCCCTTTTAGGGGTCGCGGGGGGCGCTGCCGCCTATCTCAGCTACAATCGGGCGGAAGGCGGGGTACACCCTGGACAAGTCGCCACCTCATCGCAGGGCCAACACAGATAGACAGACAACATTCACACTCACATTCACACACTAGGGCCAATTTAGTGTTGCCAATCAACCTATCCCCAGGTGCATGTCTTTGGAAGTGGGAGGAAGCCGGAGTACCCGGAGGGAACCCACGCATTCACGGGGAGAACATGCAAACTCCACACAGAAAGATCCCGAGCCTGGATTAGAACCCAGGACTGCAGGAACTTCGTATTGTGAGGCAGACGCACTAACCCCTCTTCCACCGTGAAGCCCTATGGGGAACATATGCACCATTAATTATTTGCTTATTAACATGCAAATTAGTAACATATTGGCTCTTAATTAGTCATTATTAAGTACTTATTAATGCCTTATTCGGCATGTTAACCCTAACCCTAACCAAATAACTCTGAATTAAGTCTTTATTACTTAGAATATGTTCTCCTAGTGTGCAAATAATTTTAAATTTGACATGATCTATGGTCTGGATAATGGTTTTGTTATTTTTTTTTGTTATTTTTTGGACTCTTTTAGTTCCTGTTTGCGCTCCCTGGTTTTGTTTGGTTACCATGTCGACTTATGATCATTCTGTCATGACGGGGGGGGTCGCAGCTTACTGCGAGGTTTGTTCTCCCGGGATGCAAACGGACTAAAAAAGTCTCTTTTTTTTTCTACCAGGAAAAGTGCACTCGTTATCAGTGAGGATTTACTTATTGTAAGGTATTTTAGAGGGGGGGAGGGGGGGGGGGGTGCCCACATATGCGGTCCTCTCCACTGTCACCGCCGTCCCACTGGGTGTGAGTTTTTCCTTGCCCTTATGTGTGCTCTCCCGAGGATGTCGTTGTGGTTTGGGCAGCCCTTTGAGACACTTGTGATTTAGGGCTATATAAATAAACATTGATTGATTGATTGACTCCCACACTATTATGTTAGATCCACTATGGACTGGACTCTCACAGTATTATGCTAGATCCACTCGACGTCCATTGCGCCGGTCACCCGGGGGGGGGGCCCCCACATCTGCGGTCCCCTCCAAGGTTTCTCATTGTCCCATTGGGTTGAGTTTTTCCTTGCCCTGATGTGGGATCTGAGCCGAGGATGTCGTTGTGGCTTGTGCAGCCCTTTGAGACACTCATGATTTAGGGTTATGTAAATAAACATTGATTGATTGATTGATTGATTGATTGATTGATAGATCAGTGTAGAAGTGACTGTGGTGTGGCATCATTGGGTTTGGTAACAAACAGTTTGATTTTGTGCTTACATTCCCGTAAAAGTAACTGAATTTAAAAGAGTTTTTCTCATGTTGTGGCAGAATTTGGGATTTCTTGGTCGTTTCTCAATGAATACGAACGATATTTTAACAACTTAGTTGTATCTTTTCAATCAATCAATCAATGTTTATTTATATAGCCCCAAATCACAAATGTCTCAAAGGACTGCACAAATCATTACGACTACAACATCCTCGGAAGAACCCACAAAAGGGCAAGGAAAACTCACACCCAGTGGGCAGGGAGAATTCACATCCAGTGGGACGCCAGTGACAATGCTGACTATGAGAAACCTTGGAGAGGACCTCAGATGTGGGCAACCCCCCCCCCCCCTCTAGGGGACCGAAAGCAATGGATGTCGAGCGGGTCCAACATGATACTGTGAAAGTTCAATCCATAGTGGCTCCAACACAGCCGCGAGAGTTCAGTTCAAAGCGGATCCAAGACAGCAGCGAGAGTCCCGTCCACAGGAGACCATCTCAAGCGGAGGCTTTTATTTGCAACTCCAGACGGATAGCAACTGTTAAGAGATCTTAGTGGAGATTTATAAGGTGTTGGAATTATTAAGCACTGCTTTTGACGCGTTCAGGTTAGAAAAACATTTATAAAACATCCATCCATCCATTTTCTACCGCTTATTCCCTTTTTTGGGGTGGCGGGGGGCGCTGGCGCCTATCTCAGCTCCAATCGGGCGGAAGGCGGGGTTGTCAGACAATAATGCAATACAGTAAAAACCGGCCACATTTCACTGATAACAATGCTGCTCTAACTGGGCTGCAACGACTAGTAAACCATAGTCAACAAATCAACTATTTTAAACATTTTAAAACAGTAATTATTGAGAATACCCGTTAAGTGAGTAACTCTTCTGTTTTAACGTTGCTAACAAATGTGTTCCCCCAGACTCCTAAGGAGCTGGTTCCAATGTGGATGGAGACAGACTGCACCATCACATCCCAGACAGGGCCCAAGGCCTTCAAAGTCCCATCATCCATCCGCCAGAGGATTTGCGCCACGTTTGACACTGCCAGCGCCGAGGGAAAGGACTGGCAACTGTTGGCCCACAAGCTCTACTTAGATCGGTGAGCCCACCCGTCACTCTTTTTTGAGAATGTGTGGCGTCTGGTCTGCTGATCAAAGGTGTGGCACAAACCCAAACATAGACCAAATATATGTATGTACTTGTTTTCCTGTGAGCCTACTTCAAGAAGGTTCAAAAATGGGATTTTTCTTTGGCAAAATCTTGACTTTTGGAGAGTATACTGTCTCGTTAAGTGGATGCTTCGAGGCAGTTTGTTATCTTACATTCCTTTGGTATTTCAAATTATCTGATTTTTCTCTTCACACTGGGTCTGCTGTGACTAAAGGCTGCAGCCTTTGAAGGTGGCTGTTAGAGAACTGTAGCTAAACACTGACCCCTATTGGACTGTCGCTACATGACAAGTCAATACAATGGCTCGGCAACACATATTTACTGTCAAATTGAAGCCATCACATTAGTCGCTAATATCATTTTGAATAATACTGGTTTGTTGTCTTAAATGGGGCAGCACGGTGGAGAATGACTCAAATTAGCGCCATCTAAAAAAAAATCATATGAAACATATGTTAAAATATATGTATATATGCTTTACAAATAATATAAATGTACATAAATAGATAATGCATAGAAATGAAGAATGTTCAGATATTATACACACAATAACAGTGCACCACTTAAGTGAAGTGAAGTGAATTATATTTATATACATACATTTGACAACCAAACAATTAAACAAGGCGACACGGTAAAGAAACTAGGTATTATCTTCGACCCAACTCTCTCCTTTGAGGCACACATTAAAAGCGTTACTAAAACGGCCTTCTTTCATCTCCGTAATATCGCTAAAAATTCGCTCCATTCTGTCCACTAAAGACGCTGAGATCATTATCCATGCGTTTGTTACGTCTCGCCTCGACTACTGTAACGTATTATTTTCGGGTCTCCCCATGTCTAGCATTAAAAGATTACTGTTGGTACAAAATGCGGCTGCTAGACTTTTGACAAGAACAAGAAAGTTTGATCACATTACGCCTGTACTGGCTCACCTGCACTGGCTTCCTGTGCACTTAAGATGTGACTTTAAGGTTTTACTACTTACGTATAAAATACTACACGGTCTAGCTCCATCCTATCTTGCCGATTGTATTGTCCCGGCAAGAAATCTGCGTTCAAAGGACTCCGGCTTATTAGTGATTCCCAAAGCCCAAAAAAAGTCTGCGGGCTATAGAGCGTTTTCATTTCGGGCTCCAGTACTCTGAGATGCCACCTCAGTAGAAGCATTTAAGTCTCACCTTAAGACTCATTTGTATACTCTAGCCTTTAAATAGACTCCCTTTTTAGACCAGTTGATCTGCCGTTTCTTTTCTTTTTCTTCTATGTCCCACTCTCCCTTGTGGAGGGGGTCCGGTCCGATCCGGTGGCCAGGTACTGCTTGCCTGTGTATCGGCTCGGGACATCTCTGCGCTGCTGATCCGCCTCCGCTTGGGATGGTTTCCTGCTGGCTCCGCTGTGAACGGGACTCTCGCTGCTGTGTTGGATCCGCTTTGGACTGGACTCTCGCGACTGTGCTGGATCCATTATGGATTGAACTTTCACAGTATCATGTTAGACCCGCTCGACATCCATTGCTTTCCTCCTCTCCAAGGTTCTGATAGTCATCATTGTCACCGACGTCCCACTGGGTCATTATTGTCACTGATGTCCCACTGGGTGTGAGTTTTCCTTGCCCTTATGTGGGCCTACCGAGGATGTCGTAGTGGTTTGTGCAGCCCTTTGAGACACTAGTGATTTAGGGCTATATAAGTAAACATTGATTGATTGATTGATATAGCGCTTTTCTCTAGTGACTCAAAGCGCTTTTACATAGTGAAACCCAATATCTAAGTTACATTTAAACCAGTGCGGGTGGCACTGGGAGCAGGTGGGTAAAGTGTCTCGCCCAAGGACACAACGGCACTGACTCGGATGGCGGAAGCGGGGATCGAACCTGGAACCCAACCGAGCTATACCGCCCCAAGAAGAAGACGTTGGTTCTCCGGAATATACATCAAATAAGTCTGGCTGCCTGGTCCTTAGCTTTCTGAAAATTAGGCTCCTAAAACACTTAACTTGAATATCTGTGTCATATCACAACCAAACTGGGTGATTAATCTGTGTTGATACGGGATTCATGCGATAATATTTTGTGATTAATTCCATGCTTGGTTGATTTGTTAATTTTGAAAAGCTTAGTTTAAATTTAAGTATTATATTTATTACACACAATCTGTTTGATTGTAGCGTTCCATTACAAATCTATCGCCATTGCTGATGCTAATATTTAGCATGTCTATGGTAAATCCAGTGTAAATTAGCATCAAGCTAGCGCATTTTTAAGATGTAAAGCCATATTGTACTTTTGGGCGCCTTCCTCTTGCTTTGTCAGCGTGGAAATTATTCTGTGCTAGTTTGTGACCAGACATGACCGTATCGAAATATGGTACCGGTTGATTTTTTTTGTGTGAAATCGGTACCCGGTAGTTCTTTGGTCGGTACCTATGTAAGTACTGAATTCGATGCCTATCCCAGCTGTCATTTTCTGCGAGTGGGCAGTATGCGTCTAAATGTGAGTTCGATACGAGGCATGAGGACCTTTTTTCGAACAGGAAGGCTGTGATACCAGAAAGTGTTGTTTGGTGAGTTCATGAGCAGCAGCACTTTGTCCAGTTTACATCTGCTGTGACAACTCGAAACACACGATATATATCGTGTATAGTGACATTGTTTAAAAATATCGAAATATTTAAAAAAAAAAAAGGCCATATGGCCCAGCCCTAGGCCAAAGTTTCAGAAAGTAAAGACCGGACTTCTGTTATAAGAATTAGGATCGTCTGTAGTGATCAATTGCTTTTGGGCTTTTTCTTTTATCTGAGTTAAACATTTCAGGACAAAATAGCTCTGCTATGTAAAATGTAGAGGACGCTGGCCTTTAGATGGTTAAAATGTCCACACCAGGATCTGCTTCCACTCTTCTAAGTTCTTCTATACAACAGAGGAACTCAAGTCTTCCTAGGAATCTACTGGGAGAAAACATTTCTGAACTTTGGGGCCACTTTGGTGTCACTGCAGGATTTGGCCCCTTGGCCATCAGTTGAATGGCCCGGCTATATTCCTGTCCCTTGATTTATGTTCTGTTCTTTGTAGCTCACAAAATCAACATCCGATGTAATAAATGCTTACGTTAATTGAAAGCGCTTTAATCAGTGTGCAAAATGGAATTTGAAAATGGAGCTCAGAATCCTTAATCAACAACTAGTACAATTTGAAATTTAAATGTTAAATACCTCGATGTGTATTCGTCCATGCTGTAAAATTTGCATCTCATTCTCAACATGAATTCTTTCCAAAATAAGATAATTAAAATCACAGTGTAGTGATGCTACTTGCTGCCCGTTATGCAAATGTTCCATCTGTCTTAATATCCCTGGAGTCTGCCAGAAAAGATGTGTGCTACTAGTATAAATAATACCAGTTACGCACCAGAGGCATAGCTATGATCACAAAAAATGTCATTAATGATAATAAAATACATATTAATTGTCAGGCATGCCCCTGAAAGTTTGTTTGTGTTTTAGTTTTTCCTCTGTGTGTGTGTGTAGTATTTCCTGTCTTTAGTTCCTGTCGGCGCTCTTATTTTGTCTGTTTCCTATTTTTTTTCCCTGTGCGCTGTTTCCCCTCAGGTGCGGCTGATTGGCGCCTGGCCACACCTGGTGTCAATCAGCCCGATTTCCTATTTGAACCTGTTTTATCCTCCAGTCGAGTGCTGGATTATTGTCATGTATTATTGTCATGTATTGTCGCTCCTGTCACGGCTGTCGTGTCGTGTCATTGCAGCGTTGCGGTAAGCTATATTTCCGTAGCAGTTTGTAGCTTACTGTCTTTTGTTCCCTGTTTTCAGTTTGCTCTCATACTACAAGTAACGATTTCTGTTTCCTGCTCGCGACCTGCTAGCTTCCACGCTAGGCTCGTTATCTTCTAGCTCCCATGCTTGCTCTTTTAGTTTGTTATCCGCCTCGTGGGCGCTTTTTGTTGTACCCCTTTTGTTTGTTCTTGTTTTAGTATTTTAATTAAATCATGTTTACTTACTCAATGCCTGCCTCCTCCTCTGCATCTTGGGGTTCGTCACCAACAAACTCTGACATTATTATGCGTTCATTTTTCTGTGTGGTGAATGTATTTTTCTAAATGATTTCAATCAATCAATCAATGTTTATTTTTATAGCCCTGAATCACAAGTGTCTCAAAGGGCTGCACAAGCCACAACGACATCCTCGGTTCAGGGCCTACATAAGGGCAAGGAAAAACTCCCAACCCGGATGTCAATGTGAATGACTATGAGAAACCTTGGAGAAAGCCGCAGATGTGGGTGACCCCCACATCCCCATATGGGAGACCGGTGCATTGGACGTCGAGTGGGTCTAGCATAATATTGTGAAAGTCCAGTCCATAGAGGATCTAACTTGATAGTGAGAGTCCAGTCCATGGTGAGGCCAGCAGGAGACCATCCCGAGCGGAGACGGGTGAGCAGCGCAGAGATGTCCCCCGGCCGATGCACAGGCGAGCGGTCCCGACTCTGGACAGCCCCCCCCCCGACTCATCGTGTAAATAAAACTTGTCCCTATTGGCGAATTATGGATACCCTCAAACAGTGTTTCCTCTAATTTCTATCTGATTTGCAGATATGTAATTTGTTGTGGTTAATGTTGTGCACCAGTAAAAAAAAAACAGAACTTTGTCTTGAATTTGAACAAAAAAACATTTTTATTTTTCACTAAAGAAGGGTTCGGTGAATGCGCATATGAAACTGCTGGGGTTCGGTACCTCCAACAAGGTTAAGAACCACTGGACTAGAGTATACAAATGCGTTTTAAGATGGGACTTAAATGCTTCTACTGAGGTAGAAAAAATATTCAGTCAAAGGCTGAATACGCCTCCAGGGAGGGGTTCCAGATTGGGGGTAAGGAAAAAAAAAACTCTTAGCCATAGCACACATAAACAAGTTACATAGAATCAACAAAACTTGCAACAGAGGGGAAGGAGTGGGAGCTACTGCAGCTATTTAAGCGCCACTCAGCCGTCCATCGCCCCTAAGGGGAATCAAGCAATCTAATGTCTTTGATACCTGTTCATTATTCATTTTAATCATTTACTTTTTTTTGTGTACAATCTACAGAAACCTGGGTTATTTTGCAAAGCAGCGGAGTCCATCTGCTGTCATATTGAGCCTGTGGGAGGCTCGCCACCAGGACACTGCTGACCTCCACTCTCTTGCCAGTGCCCTCGAGGAAATTGGCAATATCCACGACAAACGTTATCCTAAGGATCAGAATGAGCATGAGACTAACTTCAACCAAACACAGAAAGATAGCCTGGGAGGAACATGTACATTTTCTAATTACAACGCAGTGGAGTCAAGGTATCAATAGTCAGTCTGAGAAGAAACTATCATATAATTGTTACACTTTGGTTTAAGGTCAACACAACTAAACAGGTGGAGGTAAAACTTGACCTGCTGTATATTTTAATCAAGATTAACCATCTACAAACCCAAAACCTTCTTCACTTTATTTTGTGTTTACAATTTAGTTGAGACATGATATGTCAAGAAAGAGGGAATGGACAATGCGAAGAATATCATCATCATCTCCTAAATCCTGTCCCTGAAGGTCTAGATTTATTCTAAACCTTAGACTTGCTGTTTGTTGTATTAAGCAAAATATAAATATCATTCATAGCATCTAGTCGGAGTGATTGCCTGGTGGGGTGAGATGTCCAGCTGTGGAATTAAAGATAGCAGTTTTCTTTCACCTACAAGATAGCATGGCACAGGGTGTAGGAGGGTATGTCAGTCGATGGCGGAGGGTGTGTCTGTCCATGGCGGAGGGTGTGTCAGTCGAAGGCGAAAGGTGTGTCTTTCCATGGCGGAGGATGTGTCAGTCGATGGCGGAGGGTGTGTCGGTCCATGGCGGAGGGTGTGTCTTTTGATGGTGGAGGGTGTGTCAATCGATGGTGAAGAGTGTGTCAGTCGATGGCAGAGGATGTGTCAGTCCATGGCGGAGGGTGGTTCAGGCTACACACTTGACTAGTTGCGAGGCAATGACAGGCCAAACTCTCGACTAGTTGCGAGGCAGGTACAGGCTACACTCTCGACTAGTTGCGAGGCAGTGACAGGCTACACTATCGACTAGTTGCAAGGCGATGACAGAATACACTATCGACTAGTTGCGAGGCAATGACAGGCTACACTCTTGACTAGTTGCTGGGCAATGACAGGCTACACTCTTGACAGGCCACACTCTCGACTAGTTGCGAGGCAATGACAGGCTACACTCTTGACAGGCTACACTCTCGACTAGTTGCCAGGCAATGACAGGCCACACTCTCAACTAGTTGCGAGGCAATGACAGGCTACACTCTCGACTATTTTCGAGGCAATGACAGGCTACACTCTCGACTAGTTTCGAGGCAATGACAGGCCACACTCTCAACTAGTTGCGAGGCAATGACAGGCTACACTCTCGACTATTTTCGAGGCAATGACAGGCTACACTCTCGACTATTTTCGAGGCAATGACAGGCTACACTCTCAACTAGTTGCGAGGCAATGACAGGCTACACTCTCGACTACTTTCGAGGCAATGACAGGCTACACTCTCGACTAGTTTCGAGGCAATGACAGGCCACACTCTCAACTAGTTGCGAGGCAATGACAGGCTACACTCTCGACTACTTTCGAGGCAATGACAGGCTACACTCTTGACTAGTTGCTGGGCAATGACAGGCTACACTCATGACAGGCCACACTCTCGACTAGTTGCGAGGCAATGACAGGCTACACTCTTGACTAGTTGCTGGGCAATGACAGGCTACACTCTTGACAGGCCACACTCTCGACTAGTTGCGAGGCAATGACAGGCTACACTCTTGACAGGCTACACTCTCGACTAGTTG
The DNA here is from genome assembly GCF_033978795.1 of Nerophis ophidion. Classification (NCBI taxonomy): domain Eukaryota; kingdom Metazoa; phylum Chordata; class Actinopteri; order Syngnathiformes; family Syngnathidae; genus Nerophis; species Nerophis ophidion. The sequence continues at coordinate 67,798,855 of NC_084617.1, forward strand.
CCAGGCAATGACAGGCCACACTCTCAACTAGTTGCGAGGCAATGACAGGCTACACTCTCGACTATTTTCGAGGCAATGACAGGCTACACTCTCGACTAGTTTCGAGGCAATGACAGGCCACACTCTCAACTAGTTGCGAGGCAATGACAGGCTACACTCTCGACTATTTTCGAGGCAATGACAGGCTACACTCTCGACTATTTTCGAGGCAATGACAGGCTACACTCTCAACTAGTTGCGAGGCAATGACAGGCTACACTCTCGACTACTTTCGAGGCAATGACAGGCTACACTCTCGATTAGTTTCGAGGCAATGACAGGCCACACTCTCAACTAGTTGCGAGGCAATGACAGGCTACACTCTCGACTACTTTCGAGGCAATGACAGGCTACACTCTTGACTAGTTGCTGGGCAATGACAGGCTACACTCTTGACAGGCCACACTCTCGACTAGTTGCGAGGCAATGACAGGCTACACTCTTGACTAGTTGCTGGGCAATGACAGGCTACACTCTTGACAGGCCACACTCTCGACTAGTTGCGAGGCAATGACAGGCTACACTCTTGACAGGCTACACTCTCGACTAGTTGCCAGGCAATGACAGGCAACAGTCTTGACTAGTTGCGAGGCAATGACAGGCTACACTCTTGACAGGCTACACTCTCGACTAGTTGCCAGGCAATGACAGGCTACACTCTCGACTAGTTTCGAGGCAATGACAGGCCACACTCTCAACTAGTTGCGAGGAAATGACAGGCTACACTCTTGACAGGCTACACTCTCGACTAGTTGCCAGGCAATGACAGGCTACACTCTCGACTAGTTTCGAGGCAATGACAGGCCACACTCTCAACTAGTTGCGAGGCAATGACAGGCCACACTCTCGACTAGTTGCGAGGCAATGACAGGCTACACTCTTGACAGCCCACACTCTTGACTAGTTGCGAGGCAATGACAGGCTACACTCTTGACAGGCTACACTCTCGACTAGTTGCCAGGCAATGACAGGCTACACTCTCGACTAGTTTCGAGGCAATGACAGGCCACACTCTCAACTAGTTGCGAGGCAATGACAGGCTACACTCTCGACTACTTTCGAGGCAATGACAGGCTACACTCGACTAGTTTCGAGGCAATGACAGGTTACACTCTCAACTAGTTTCGAGGCAATGACAGGCTACACTCTCAACTAGTTTCGAGGCAGTGACAGGCTACACTATCGACTAGTTGCAAGGCAATGACAGAATACACTATCGACTAGTTGCGAGGCAATGACAGGTTACACTATCGACTGGTTGCGAGGCAATGACAGGCTACACTCTTGACTAGTTGCTGGGCAACGACAGGCTACACTCTTGACAGGCCACACTCTCGACTAGTTGCGAGGCAATGACAGGCTACACTCTTGACAGGCTACACTCTCGACTAGTTGCCAGGCAATGACAGGCTACACTCTCGACTAGTTTCGAGGCAATGACAGGCTACACTCTCAACTAGTTTCGAGGCAATGACAGGCTACACTCTCAACTAGTTCCGAGGCAATGACAGGCTACACCCTCAATTAGTTTCGAGGCAATGACAGGCTACACTCTCGATTAGTTTCGAGGCAATGACAGGCTACACTCTCAACTAGTTTCGAGGCAATGACAGGCTACACTCTCAACTAGTTTCGAGGCAATGACAGGCTACACTCTCAACTAGTTTTGAGGCAATGACAGGCTACACTCTCAACTAGTTGCGAGGCAATGACAGGCTACACTCTCAACTAGTTTCGAGGCAATGACAGGCTACACTCTCGATTAGTTTCGAGGCAATGACAGGCTACACTCTCAACTAGTTTCGAGGCAATGACAGGCTACACTCTCGACTAGTTTCGAGGCAATGACAGGCAACAGTCTTGACTAGTTTCGAGGCAATGACAGGCTACACTCTCGACTAGTTTCGAGGCAATGACAGGCTACACTCTCGACTAGTTTCGAGGCAATGACAGGCTACACTCTCGACTAATTTCGAGGCAATGACAGGCTACACTCGACTAATTTCGAGGCAATGACAGGCTACACTCTCGACTAGTTGCCAGGCAATGACAGGCTACACTCTCGACTAGTTGCCAGGCAATGACAGGCTACACTCTCGACTAGTTTCGAGGCAATGACAGGCAACAGTTTTGACTAGTTTCGAGGCAATGACAGGCTACACTTTCGACTAGTTTCGAGGCAATGACAGGCAACAGTTTTGACTAGTTTCGAGGCAATGACAGGCTACACTCTCAACTAGTTTTGAGGCAATGACAGGCTACACTCTCAACTAGTTGCGAGGCAATGACAGGCTACACTCTCAACTAGTTTCGAGGCAATGACAGGCTACACTCTCAACTAGTTCCGAGGCAATGACAGGCTACACCCTCAACTAGTTTCGAGGCAATGACAGGCTACACTCTCGATTAGTTTCGAGGCAATGACAGGCTACACTCTCAACTAGTTTCGAGGCAATGACAGGCTACACTCTCAACTAGTTTCGAGGCAATGACAGGCTACACTCTCAACTAGTTTTGAGGCAATGACAGGCTACACTCTCAACTAGTTGCGAGGCAATGACAGGCTACACTCTCAACTAGTTTCGAGGCAATGACAGGCTACACTCTCGATTAGTTTCGAGGCAATGACAGGCTACACTCTCAACTAGTTTCGAGGCAATGACAGGCTACACTCTCAACTAGTTTCGAGGCAATGACAGGCTACACTCTCAACTAGTTTCGAGGCAATGACAGGCTACACTCTCAACTAGTTTCGAGGCAATGACAGGCTACACTCTCGACTAGTTTCGAGGCAATGACAGGCAACAGTCTTGACTAGTTTCGAGGCAATGACAGGCTACACTCTCGACTAGTTTCGAGGCAATGACAGGCTACACTCTCGACTAGTTTCGAGGCAATGACAGGCTACACTCTCGACTAATTTCGAGGCAATGACAGGCTACACTCGACTAATTTCGAGGCAATGACAGGCTACACTCTCGACTAGTTGCCAGGCAATGACAGGCTACACTCTCGACTAGTTGCCAGGCAATGACAGGCTACACTCTCGACTAGTTTCGAGGCAATGACAGGCAACAGTTTTGACTAGTTTCGAGGCAATGACAGGCTACACTTTCGACTAGTTTCGAGGCAATGACAGGCAACAGTTTTGACTAGTTTCGAGGCAATGACAGGCTACACTCTTGACTAGTTTTGAACAAGAATGTATGATATTTTCAATCAGCAGACTCTCGCAGTTAATGGCATAACTTTCAATAAACTGAATTGTCGCTGACATGATGTTTGTCAATGAGTTTACTTGGCAATTATGCAAAAGTAATACTCACATTACCAACCAAAAGAAAGAATTACACAATTTATACCGGCGGGTTAACTGTTGGTTGGTCTAAGATTCGATTTGCTCTCTGAAAGACGTTCTGTTAACTCTGATTTTGCAATGTTTGTTGATGGTTTAAGAAGACCGACACTATTTCAGAAGCTTTGGCATCGTCTTTATCCTTTCAAGCCTACTTGGTCCTTTTCTTTTTTGTTTTAGGGTTTGCTCCACGCATGGCCCCTGGTTTCATTTGACTATTATTGTGCCTTTTTAACTACTGTGAATCTTGTAAGGTATAAATGAGAATGACAAAAAAAAAAATCACGCTGATTAACATATAAATATCTTTCTTTGAAAAAGATATAGATGTACAAAAGCAGTAAAGTTGGCCCGTTGTGTAAATGGTAAATAAAATATATTCAACTGAATTGACTGCAAAGACAAGATACTTCACGTTTGAACTGGAAATCGTTGTTGGTTTTTTTTGCAAATATTAGCTCATTTGGAATTTGATGCCTGCAACATGTTTAAAAAAAGCTGGCACAAGTGGCAAAAAAAACTGAGAAAGTTGAGGAATGCTCATCAAACACTTATTTGGAACATCCCACAGGTGAACATGCTAATTGGGTATAAAAAGCAGCTTCCATTAAATGCTCCGTCGTTCACAAACAAGGATGGGGCGAAGGTCCCCACTTCGTTGTTTAGGAACAACATTTCTCAATCAGTTATTGGAAGGAATTTCACCATCTACAATCCTGGAGAAATCACTGCACGTATGTGACAAGGCCGAAAACCAACATTGAATGCCCGTGCCCTCCGATCCCTCAGGCGGTAGTGCATCAAAACCCTACATCAGTGTGTAAAGGATATCACCACATGGTCCCAGGAACCCTGCAGAAAACCACTCTCAGTAACCACAGTTTGTTGCGACGTCTGTAAGTGCAAGTTGAAATTCTGCTATGCAAAGCCAAAGCCATTTATCAACAACACCCAGAAACGCTTCGCTGGGCCCGAGCTCATCTAAGATGGACTGATGCGAAGTGGAAAAGTGTTCTGTGGTCCACATTTCAAATTGTTTTTGGAAACTCTGAACGTCGTGTCGTCTGGAACAAAGAGGAAAAGAACCATCCGGATTGTTCTAGGTGCAAAGTTCAAAAGCCAGCATCTGTGATGGTATGCGGGTGTATTGGTGCCCAAGACATGGGTAACTTACACATTAATACTGAAAGGTGCATGCAGATTTTGGAGCTACATATGTTGCCATCCAACCAACGTTATCATGGACGCCCCTGCTTATTTCAGCAAGACAATGCCAAGTCTTTAGTTCCCAAACGTTTACTGAGTGTTGTTAAAAGGAAAGGCCATGTAACACAGTGGTAAAAAATGCCCCTGTGCCAACTTTTTTGCAAAAAAAAAAAAAAGTTTCTTAGTGTGAACATTAAATATTTTGTCTTTGCAGTCTAGACACTTGATTATAAGTTGAAGAAGATTTGCTAATTATTGTATTCTGTTTTTATTTACCATATACACAAAGTGCCAACTTTACTGTTTTTGGGTTTTGTACATTTAAATTATTGATACTTAGTGGGCTAGAAAGCTTTTCTAGTGCTGACTTTATAGTAAATGTTTGGTAATGCCAGGGCAGCTTTGTGCTATATTGTACATATAATCATGGACATTTTGGATGTTTTCTGTATATTGGAATTTGAAAATGTATATGCAGCCTTTTTGGTAATAAATGTACAGTTGAAGGTTATCAACGTCACTTGTGTTTTTTTTTTTAATTCAATTTCTATGTGACCTTATCCCATTGAGAGCGTAGAGTAGTGTTTACATATTATCTAATACCGGTAACAAGTTCGTACCTTTTTAAACGACGTCGGTCGCAACGTCTGGTACTTTAAAACATGGAAAACCTCCACATTTTGTCAAACATAATAGGGATTTTTTTAGAGTAATTTAAGTATTTTAAAAATATATAAAATGATAACTAAGTAATAATGTGGAGGGGGTGTGGCCTGCGGGCCTGCAGCGAAGCAGGGTGTGCCAGGACCGGCTTCGAAATCCGTGACAGGTGCCGAGATGTCCCACCTGGGCCTGGTTATCTAATCACCTGTCGCTCTGTTAAAAGGCAGCAGCCGGGAGGATAGAGTTGTTGGAGCTGGAATAAGAGCGAGAGCGAGCCTGAGACGGACATAAAAGACAATTGCAAGACACAGACTTTATTGTACAATAAAACCGTATTGTGAACCGGAAACGGGCTATCATGTCAGTGCTTGGTGGTCCGAAGAACCCCCCTGGAGGGCAACTTCCACAAATACCTTTCAGATGTGAAATAAAACTCAAAGCGTGAGCACGGAACAAAGGGAATGTGCAAATAAACGTTAAGTGCATGTTAAGTTAATGTTAAGTGCGTACATTACGCTCAATCCCTGCAGAAATATGATACAACATTTTAGTGATGTTAGACATTGTTTTCCATTTCATCGGCATAGCTCGGTTGGTAGAGTGGCCGTGCCAGCAACTTGAGGGTTGCAGGTTCGATTCCCGATTGTGCCATCCTAGTCACTGCCGTTGTGTCCTTGGGCAAGACACTTTACCCACCTGCTCCCCGTGCCACCCACACTGGTTTAAATGTAACTTAGATATTGGGTGTCACTATGTAAAGCGCTTTGAGTCACTTGAGAAAAAGCGCTATATAAATATAATTCACTTCACTTCGTCTTACAGGCAAGAATTGCGCCCTGTGATATGGTAGTGACTTGTCCAGGGTGCACCCCGCCTTCCGCCCGATTGTAGCTGAGATAGGCACCAGCGCCCGCCGCGACCCCAAAGGGGACAAGCGGTAGAAAATGGATGGATGGATGGATGCAAGAATTGTATACTAATTGAGCATTGTTAATTCATCATGGTGTTGATATCTAAAATAATAATAATGATTAAAGCTGCAAGCAGCGATGGACGGGACCGACTTTTGCTGGTGTTTCCTGCCATCACCCAGACAACATGTCTTTACCTGCACATTACCTACCTTCTCTGTATTCTGGTGTCAAACTGGTGCCTCCTTCTTTCACCCAGTCAACATATCTTTACCCGCACAGTACCTACCTTCTCTGCATTGTGTGGTCACGCTGGTGCTTCCTGAGATGGCAGCAGCGCTTTGAAGGCTCGTAAAATTAAAACCCGAGCAGTTTTTAAAACTCTTTTCTCAATTTTTAATCAGAAGGGTTCAATCTCTCTCCTGTGCGAGTTTGAAGCCGACACAACAAACGCGCTCAGAGGAGATAATGTTTGAAAAAAGGAGATTGGTTTTTACAAAACTTTTGTTTTGAAGGGTTGTTGCCAACTTCCTGTTGATTTTTGCTGAAAGATGTTAATTAATTAAATGTAGGTCTAAGTGAGACCTACATAAAAGTTTTTGTTTCATGTCGGTACAACATTTCTACCGGAAGTTACAAACAGTTTTGTCTGTGTTTTCTTCCTAGGAGCCGTTTAGTCTGTGTTTTATTCCTAGGGGGCGGTAGAGCGCAATTTTGAGTTTTGGGTTTTGGTTTTTTTATTAGATCGCAATTTTCGCCAGTCCTGATTTGTGTTTTTAAATTTGGTGAGTTTTGAAGCATGTTAAGGGGGGTCAAATTACAGCACAAAGAGGCGGCAATATAATAATAATAAAACCTTAGAAATACAATAGGGAGCTCTGTCCCTAAGGAATATTCGGTCCCTAATAATAATAATAATAAATTACATTTGTAACACACCTTACATTTGTTAAAATCTCAAAGTACTACAAAGTATTAAAAAAAATAAAAATAGTAAGTTAGAATATATAACACAAAATTAAAATAGAAATAGAAACCCCGAACGGGACAACCGGTAGAAAATGGATGGATGGAAAAACATATATAATAATAATAATAATAATAAATATCTGGAAATCTTCTCTAAATAGTAACAACATACCTGCTCTGCATGTTCTGTGCAATTATTAATTTGAGATGCTTTTTGTAACCATAATGCTCTCGGTTTCATGTATTTGAATTAAGGTTGTCCATTTTCTTCCGCTTATCCGAGGTCGGGTCGCGGGGGCAGCAGCCTAAGCAGGGAAGCCCAGAATTCCCTCTCCCCAGCCACTTCGTCCAGCTCTTCCCGGGGGATCCCGAGGCATTCCCAGACCAGCTGGGAGACATAGTCTTCCCAACGTGTCCTGGGTCTTCCCCGTGGCCTCCTACCGGTTGGACGTGCCCTAGGGAGGCGTTCGGGTGGCATCCTAACCAGATATCCTAACCACCTGGTAACGCCTTCGGGATCCCCCGGGAAGAGCTGGACGAAGTGGCCTGGGGAGAGGAAAGTCTGGGCTTCCCTGCTTAGGCTGCTGCCCCCGCGACCCGACCTCGGATAAGCGGAAGAAGATGGATGTATGGATGGAAATTATTGGAACCATTAAAAAAATATTTTTTAACCGAATTCAATGGAAAATATGCATATTTATCGAATACTATTATGACTTCTGCCTCACTGATGTCACTCTATGTGCACTATAAGTACTATTTATGTCTTTTCTATTCGACAAAACATCCAACAAGATTTCTGTTTACTAACTAGGTATCGGACGAACAGCAGCCCAGTGCGTCTTCGTGCAAATGCGTGTCTTATCTTGAAAAAGGGGGCTAGTCCGTTACCCTCGACTAGAGCTTATCATTGCAAAGCACAAGGAGAGTGAACAAGGTGCAGAATCACCACCATAGTTATTCAGTGAGGAAAATACTTGTTTAATCCATTGCAGATGTAATGTGAGGTATATATACATATATATATATATACATATATACAGTGGGGCAAAAAAGTATTTAGTCAGCCACCGATTGTGCAAGTTCTCCCACTTAAGATGATGACAGAGGTCTGTAATTTTCATCATAGGTACACTTCAACTGTGAGAGACAGAATGTGAAAAAAAAATTCCAAGAATTCACATTGTAGGAATTTTAAAGAATTTATTTGTAAATTATGGTGGAAAATAAGTATTTGGTCAACCATTCAAAGCTCTCACTGATGGAAGGAGGTTTTGGCTCAAAATCTCACGATACATTCTTTCCTTAAAGGGGAACATTATCACAATTTCAAAAGGGTTAAAAACAATAAAAATCAGTTCCCAGTGGCTTGTTGTATTTTTGGAAGTTTTTTTCCAAATTGTACCGGTCTCGGAATATCCCTAAATAAAGCTTTAAAGTGCCTTATTTTCGACTCTCTGCGAAGACACTGGCCATTTCCCTGTGACGTCATACAGTGCTGCCAATGTAAACAAACAACGGGAATACCACAGCAAGATATAGTGACATTAGCTCGGATTCAAACTCGGATTTCAGCGACTTAAGCGATTCAACAGATTACGCATGTATTGAAACAGATGGTTGGAGTATGAAAATATTGAAGAAGAAACTGAAGCTATTGAGCGAACAGCTATTGACGCTATTCATAGCCATAGCATGGCCGAATAGCTGCGTTAGCATCGCCTGTCAAAGGTGCGGACCAAACGATCAGGACTTTCGCATCTTGTGACAGTGGAGCAACTTAAATCCGTCGATTGGTAAGTGTTTGTTTTGCATTAAATGTGGGTGGAAGGAAACGTAATATAGTTGCAAATGCATCTGCATGTTATCCATACATCTCTGTGCCATGTCTGCTTTAGCACCGCCGGTAAATAGCATGTTAGCATCGATTAACGTAGCATGTTAACATCGATTAGGGTAGCATGTTGGCATCGATTAGCTAGCAGTCACGCCGCGACCAAATATAAATCTGATTAGCACATAAGTCAACATCAACAAACTCACCTTTGTGATTTCGTTGACTATCGTTGCAAATGCATTTGCAGGTTATCCATACATCTCTGTGCCATGTCTGCTTTAGCACCGCCGGTAATTAGCATGTTAGCATTGATTAGCTGGCAGTCAACATCAACAAAACTCACCTTTGTGAATTTGTTGACTTTATAGTTGCAAATGCATCTACAGGTTATCCATACATCTCTGTGCCATGTCTGCTTTAGCACCGCCGGTAATTAGCATGTTAGCATTGATTAGCTGGCAGTCAACATCAACAAAACTCACCTTTGTGAATTCGTTGACTTTATAGTTGCAAATGCATCTACAGGTTATCCATACATCTCTGTGCCATGTCTGCTTTAGCACCGCCGGTAATTAGCATTGATTAGCGTAGCATGTTTGCATCGATTAGCTGGCAGTCAACATCAACAAAACTCACCTTTTGTGATTTCGTTGACTTTATAGTTGCAAATGCATCTGCAGGTTATCCATACATCTCTGTGCCATGTCTGCCTTAGCATCGCCGGTCAAATGTGGAGACACTCCGGCACATTCAATGGGGGTCTGGCAGCAGACACTTTGGCATCTTCGGTGCAACTTGAATCCCTCCCTGTTAGTGTTGTTACACCCTCCGACAACACACCGCCGAGGCATGATGTCTCCAAGGTTCCAAAAAAATAGTCAAAAAAACGGAAAATAACAGAGCTGAGACCCGGTGTTTGCAATGTGTTGAAAAGGAAAATGGTGGGTGTGTTACCTCGGCGACGTCACATTCTGATGTCATCGCCTCCAGCGCGATAAACAGAAAGGTGTTTAATTCGCCAAAATTCACCCATTTAGAGTTCAGAAATCGGTTAAAAAAATATATGGTCTTTTTTCTGCACCATCAAGGTATATATTGACGCTTACATAGGTCTGGTGATAATGTTCCCCTTTAACACGGATCAATCCTTAGCACAAAAACAGCCCCAAAGCATGATGTTTCCACCCCCATGCTTCACAGTAGGTATGGTGTTCCTGGGATGCAACTCAGTATTCTTCTTCCTCCAAACACGACGAGTTGAGTTTATACCAAAAAGTTCTATTTTTGGTTTCATCTGACCACATGACATTCTCCCAATCCTCTGCTGTATCATCCATGTATCCATTTTGGTATAAACTCAACTCGTCGTGTTTGGAGGAAGAAGAATACTGAGTTGCATCCCAAGAACACAATACCTACTGTGAAGCATGGGGGTTGGAAACATCATGCTTTGGGGGTGTTTTTCTGCTAAGGGGACAGGACGATTGATCTGTGTTAAGGAAAGAATGAACGGGGCCATGTATCGTGAGATTTTGAGCCAAAGTGAGAGCTTTGAATGGTTGACCAAATACTTATTTTCCACCATAATTTACTAATAAATTCTTTAAAATTCCTACAATGTGAATTCCCGGATTTTTTTTTCACATTCTGTCTCTCACAGTTGAAGTGTACCTATGATGAAAATTACAGACCTCCGTCATCATTTTAAGTGGGAGAACTTGCACAATCGGTGGCTGACTAAATACTTTTTTTGCCCCACTGTATATATATACATATATATATATATATATGTGTATATATATATATATATATAAGAAGGTGTCCTTTTAAAGCTGAACAGTCTGTACATCAAGCCTCCGTTTCCTGTGTGCTTGCATATCTTGGAGCTGCAGACAACTGCTTCTTTAGATAAGGTCAACTGACAAATGAGAACATTTTCCAATGGTAGACTTTACGTTAGTTAGTTTATTTTTCAGGATGTTGTAGATATTTATAAAATGTGCTCGTATTTTCAAGTATCTTAAATGAATGAAGTATTTGTTATGTTTCTCCAATTTTTTTGTTTCTGATGAGAGGAAAAATATTTGCGAAGGTGGTATGTTTTGACTCGATATTGATGATTATGGCTGTAAGGTAAGTTGCGTTTAATGTTGATGTCAATATATATCGTTTAAACCAGTGGTTCTCAAATAGGGGTATTTGAAGGTATGCCAAGGGGTACGTGAGATTTAAAAAAGAAAATTCTAAAAATAGCAACAATTCAAAAATCCTTTATAAATATATTTATTGAATAATACTATGAATGTAAATTCATAAACTGTGAAAAGAAATGCAATAATGCAATATTCAGTGTTGACAGCTAGATTATTTTGTGGACATGTTCCATAAATATTGATGTTAAAGATTTCTTTTTTTGTGAAGAAATGTTTAGAATTAAGTTGATGAATCCAGATGGATCTCTATTACAATCCCCAAAGAGGGCACTTTAAGTTGATGATTACTTCTATGTGTAGAAATCTGTATCTTGTTTATTTTTCAATAAGTTTTTAGTTATTTTTATATATTTTTTCCAAATAGTTCAAGAAAGACCACTACAAATGAGCAATATTTTGCACTGTTATACAATTTAATGAATCAGAACCTGATGACATAGTGCTGTATTTTACTTCTTTATCTCTTTTTTTTCAACCAAAAATGCTTTGCTCTGATTAGGGGGTACTTGAATTAAAAAATGTTCACTGGGGGTACATCACTGAAAAAAGGTGAAATCCACTGTGTGGACGACCTTTGCCATCAACCCTCGGGTTCCACTGACCACCCAGGAAGGACATGATTGTCGAGCAGTTTTGACTCTCGTTTATTTTTCAATACAGGATGTCTTTTATGCCGTCGCCGCTCTTGCTGCTCCCTCTTCGGTCGCTTTTCAGCCGGCCGCGTCTCCGTCTCTCGTATGCTCTTTGGCGCTCTTGCTCTTCTCTTTGCTTCTGCTCCTTGGTCGCTGCTGCGGACTCTCCAACTCCTTCCACGATCTCTCCTCCTTCTCCGCTTTTATACAGCGTGAGGAGATGAGTTAATTGCGTGCCGGTGTGCGAGCCACGCACCTGATCTCGCTCGTGGCGTCGCTCCCAACACGCCCCGCCTCTCCGCTCAGCCGCATTCCCCGCCTCCTTGCCGCCCTGCCCCGCTGCTCGTTCGCCGGCTCCGCCTCTCTACACACTGGTTTAAACTGTCTAATAAAGGTGAAAAAAAAATACTTATTTCGGACTTGCAAGATATAAGTGTTCATGTTTTTGTTATGAATTCAAATCCTGAAGTCGCTGCAATTAAAAAAAACAACAGAATAATCTGCCAATCCAGCAAATATCAAGAGCAATGTTCGTGTTATTTTCTTTAAAGTCATCTTTTTTCTTCTTCTCACTCATTCTCAAATACGTTAAAAAAAAAAGTCCAATGCAAATTTGTTTTTATTTTTTATTCTCCATTGTGTTCATTTTGTTATATATATATATATCTATATATTTTTTCATATATATAGCACTTTTCTCTAGAGACTCAAAGCACTTTTACATAGTGAAACCCAATATCTAAGTTACATTTAAACCAGTGTGGGTGATACTGAGAGCAGGCGGGTAAAGTGTCTTGCCCAAGGACACAACGGCAGTGACTAGGATGGCAGAACCGGGGATCGAACCTGGAACCCTCAAGTTGCTGGCAGGCCCACTATTCCAACCGAGCTATACTGCCCCACATAATATAAATAATGGCTGTTAAGGCTATAAAACTGTATTGGATCAGGCTTGCTTTTGTTTTTTTGCATATTTGAAATAAAAAATATATCAATCAATCAATGTCAGATTTTGGAACTTCAACATTACCATCTAAAATCGGTAAATTTTGATGCAACTTTGTAAGAAAAAAAATATATATATATTTTTTTAACAATAATTTCAGACAATTGCGATAAGGTGATGACTTGTCCAGGGTGTACACCGCCTTCCCCCCGAATGCAGCTGAGATAGGCTCCAAAATCCTCCGCGACCCCAAAAGGGACAAGATATAGAAAATGGATGGATGGCATTTCAGACAAAAATCTGACATATGAGTTTTTGCAGTTTCGCAAATAAAAATGATGACATTATTCCAAGTAACATGTTACATTTGAGTAAAAGTAAATTATTTGTCAAAGCCAACATGCAATTGTTGACATCTCTGTATTTTCCCCAGTGTTAATAATAATATTTCCAATATTGGGGAATTTGTCACTAATTTAAAAAGTTCAGTTATTTATATTAGTTAATTGTTATAGCTGATCACTTTGTTAAATATGTTTTTAATATGTACAGTATTTTAAAGTATTCACAATGCTTCACTCTTTCCACATTTTGTAACAACCTTTTTCCAAAATGGATTAAATTCATTTTTGTCCTCAAAATTCTACACACAATACCCCATAAAAATAATAATAAATAAACCTTTTTTTTTTTTTTTTTTTAGAATACTTTGCAAATTCTTCAAAAATTAAAGCTGCAAGCAGCATTGGTCGGGTCCGCTTTGGCTGCTGCCCCCGCGACTCAAGCCCTGGTCTTAGTCACACCTACATGGAGGTTTTTGTTTCATGTCTCTACGACATTCCTAACAGAAGTTACAAGCAGTTTTGTCTGTTTTTTTCCCTAGGGGGCGCTAGAGCGCAATTTTGATTTTTAGGGTTTGTTTTTTATTAGATGGCAATTTTCGTCAGTCCTGATGTGTGTGTAAAATTTGGTGAGTTTTGAAGCATGTTAAGGGGGTCAAATTAAAGATCGGCGTTTCTGGATGTTGTTGATAAATGGCTTTTGCTTTGCATAGTAGAGCTTTAACTTGCACTTTGAAGCATTTTAAGGGGGTCAAATTACAGCTCAAAGAGGCAAAAATCAAATTTTTTAAGAAACTTTGCGCAGGGGTTCTTTGAAGGCGCGTAAAATCAAAACCGGAGCAGTAATCAAAGCTCTTTCGATAACTTTTAATCAGAAGGGTTCAAACTCTCTCCTGTGTGAGTTTGAAGCCGACACGACAAACGCGCTCAGAGGAGATAATGTTTGACGAAAGGTGACAGGTTTTTACAAAACTTTTATTTTGAAGGGGGGAATTTTTAACTTCCTGTTAATTTTTGCTGAAGGATGTCAATTATTAAAATGTAGGTCTCATCCTCAAAATTATACACATAATACCCCATAATAATAATAAATAAACCTTTTTTTTTTTAGAATACTTTGCAAATTCATTAAAAATTAAAGCTGCTGCCCCCGCAACTCAAGCCCTGGTCTTAGTCAGATCTACATAAGGGTTTTGTTTCATGTCTCTATGACATTCCTAACAGAAGTTACAAGCAGTTTTGTCTGTTTTTTTCCCCTAGGGGGCGCTAGAGCGCAATTTTGATTTTTAGGGTTTGTTTTTTATTAGATGGTAATTTTCGCCAGTCCTGATGTGTGTGTAAAATTCGGTGAGTTTTGAAGCATGTTAAGGGGGTCAAATTACAGATCGGCGTTTCTGGATGTTGTTGATAAATGGCTTTCGCTTTGCATAGTAGAGCTTTAACTTGCACTTTGAAGCATTTTAAGGGGGTCAAATTACAGCTCAAAGAGGCAAAAATGACATTTTTTAGGAAACTTTGCGCAGGGGTTCTTTGAAGGCGCGTAAAATCAAAACCGGAGCAGTAATCAAATCTCTTTCGATAACTTTTAATCAGAAGCGCCCCCCGCGACCCCAAAAGGGAATAAGCGGTATAAAAATGGATGGATGGATGGATGGAGAAGGGTTCAAAGTCTCTCCTGTGCGAGTTTGAAGCTGACACGACAAACGCGCTCAGAGGAGATAATGTTTGAAAAAAGGTGACAGGTTTTTACAAAACTTTTATTTTGAAGGGGTAATTTTTAACTTCCTGTTAATTTTTGCTGAAGGATGTCAATTATTAAAATGTAGGTCTCATCCTCACAATTCTACACATAATACCCCATAATAATAATAAATAAACCTTTTTTTTTTTTTTTTTAGAATATTTTGCAAATTCATTAAAAATAAAAACTAAGAAAACACATATACAGCGGGGCAAAAAAGTATTTAGTCAGCCACCGATTGTGCAAGTTCTCCCACTTAAAATGATGACAGAGGTCTGTAATTTTCATCATAGGTACACTTCAACTGTGAGAGACAGAATGTGGAAAAAAAAATCCAGGAATTCACATTGTAGGAATTTTAAAGAATTTATTTGTAAATAATGGTGGAAAATAAGTATTTGGTCAACCATTCAAAGCTCTCACTGATGGAAGGAGGTTTTGGCTCAAAATCTCACGATACATGGTCCTGTTCCTACAATTCACATTGTAGGAATTTTAAATAATTTATTTGCTTAACACGGATCAATCGTCCTGTCCCCTTAGCCGAAAAACAGCCCCAAAGCATGATGTTTCCACCCCCATGCTTCACAGTAGGTATGGTGTTCTTGGGATGCAACTCAGTATTCTTCTTCCTCCAAACACGACGAGTTGAGTTTATACCAAAATGTTCTATTTTGGTTTCGTCTGACCACATGACATTCTCCCAATCCTCTGCTGTATCATCCATGTATCCATTTTGGTATAAACTCAACTCGTCGTGTTTGGAGGAAGAAGAATACTGAGTTGCATCCCAAGAACACCACACCTACTGTGAAGCATGGGGGTGGAAACATCATGCTTTGGGGCTGTTTTTCTGCCAATGGGACAGGACGGTTGATCCGTGTTAAGGAAAGAATGAACGGGGCCATGTATCGTGAGATTTTGAGCCAAAACCTCCTTCCATCAGTGAGAACATGGAATGGTTGACCAAATACTTATTTTCCACCATAATTTACTAATAAATTCTTTAAAATTCCTACAATGTTTATACCAAAATGGATACATGGATGATACAGCAGAGGATTGGGAGATTGTCATGTGGTCAGATGAAACCAAAATAGAACATTTTGGTATAAACTCAACTCGTCGTGTTTGGAGGAAGAAGAATACTGAGTTGCATCCCAAGAACACCATACCTACTGTGAAAGATGGGGGTGGAAACATCATGTTTTGGGGCTGTTTTTCTGCTAAGGGGACAGGACGATTGATCCGTGTTAAGCAAACAAATTCTTTAAAATTCCTACAATGTGAACTCCTGGATTTTTTTTCCACATTCTGTCTCTCACAGTTGAAGTGTACCTATGATGAAAATTACAGAACTCTGTCATCATCTTAAGTGGGAGAACTTGCACAATCGGTGGCTGACTGTCCATAAGTATCCACAGCCTTTTCTGAATACTTTGTTGATGCAACTTGGGCAGCAATTAAAGCATCATTCCTTTTTAGTTATGATGCCACAAGTTTGGCACACCTATATTTGGGGAATTCCACACCTTGCTCTCTGCAGCACATCTCAAACTCCAGGCATTCACAACACAACATTCTGTAACATTCTGAAAAAGGGCGGGCTTTATTAGTGACTGGAACGGAATGTAACCTCTGGTAAGATGCTCTCATACATACAGTATAACTCAAATTTTTGCACACATACTACTGAAATTGTTTTCTCTCACACGCACGTGGTGTGTGTGTGTGTGTTTGACAGAAAAACATTTTAGTTGTTTATGTGAGAGCATTTCAGTAGTGAATGTGAGAGCATTTCAGTAGTGAATGTGAGAGCATTTCAGTAGTGAATGTGAGAGCTTTTCAGTAGTGAATGTGAGAGCTTTTCAGCTTTTCTCCCGATTTCCAGCCGGACTTGAGCGAGGACAGCCTGTCCTCACGTCCACTTTTCCTCCATATAAACAGCGTTATAACGTCTACGGATTCCCA
>NC_084617.1:67823178-67863178 GCF_033978795.1 Nerophis ophidion
GAAGGTAACCAATAATAAATAAAGTACTTTTGACCATTAATGCAACTTCTTGAACAGGTGTGATAGAAACGGATGGATGGATTAAAATGCATGAGAATGTTTTATATTTTGAACGTTATTTTTAACACTGGGATTACGAGCGGAATTATTAATTACTTATCATGTTACGCAACATCAGCTAAGATTTATCTGAGAGCCAGGTGCGGTCATCAAACGAGCCACATCTGGCTCGAGAGCCATAGGTTCCCTACCCCTGGGTTAGAGTGTCCGCCCTGAGATGAGTAGGTCGTGAGTTCAAACCCCGGCCGAGTCAGACCAAAGACTATAAAAATGGGACCCATTACCTCCCTGCTTGGCACTCAGCATCAAGGGTTGAAATTTGGGGGTTAAATCACCAAAAATTATTCCCAGGCGCAGCACCACTGCTGCCCACTGCTCCTCTCACCTCCTAGTGGGTGAACAAGGGGATGGGTAAAATGCAGAGGACAAATTTCACCAAACCCAGTGTTTAACTTTTAACTTTAATCTGCTAGGTCAAAAGTATACAAAAAGCAATGTTAATATTTGGTCATGTGTCCCTTGGCAAGTGTGACTGCAATAAGGTGCTTCCACAAGCTTCTGGTTGAATTTTTGACCACTCCTCTTGACAAAATTGGTGCTGTTCAGCTAAATGTGTTGGTTTTCTGACATGGACTTGTTTCTTCAGCATTGTCCACACGTTTAAGTCAGGACTATGGGAAGGCCATTCTAAAACCTTCATTCTAGACTAATGTAGCCATTCCTTTACCACTGTTGACGTGTATTTGGGGTCATTGTCCTGCTGGAACACCCAACTGCGCCCAAAACCCAACCTCTGGGCTGAAGATTTTCGGTTGTCCTGAAGAATTTGGCGGTAATCCTCCTTTTTTCATTGTCCCTTTTACTCTCTGTAAAGCACCAGTGCCATTGGCAGCAAAACAGGCCCAGAGCATCATACTACCACCACCATGCTTGGCGGTAGGAATAGTGTTCCTGGGATTAAAGGCCTCACCTTTTCGCCTCCAAACATATTGCTGGGTATTGTGGCCAAACAGCTCTATTTGTTTCATCTGACCACAGAACTTTAATTCCAAAAGGTCTTACATTTCTCCTTGTGATGTCAGATGAAACAAAAATTTAACTGTTTGGCCACAATACCCAGCAACATGTTTGGAGGAGAAAAGGTGAGGCCTTTAATTCCAGAAACACAATACCTACCGTCAAGCATGGTGGGGAAATTGGTGGTTTGTGGGACACACACACATACACACACACACATACGCACGCACACTGCAAAGTGAGCTAACGTTACGCTAAAAGCTAATTAGCCTTCACCTCAAGTACTGCGAGCGAGCTGAGCTGCCGCTTATGTTTCTAGAGCGTCAATGGGCTCGTAGTGATGTTACTAGTTGTTGAGTTGGAGAGGACTGGGAGGTGTTTTTGAGGGCTGGGCGACATTGATATACTCGATATATCGCGGGTTTGTCTCTGTGCGATACAGAAAATGACTATATTGTGTTATTCGAGTATACATTCTCACGCAGTTGCTTTTAGCTGCTGGCATTACACTGCATGCCTTTCCCACTCTTTCTTGTCTCTCCTTCTCACTGAGACTTAAACATGCGCACCTTCTTACACACGTCACGTGTGCAACATCACATGCTCCCACGGAATAACGTTAGCTGTGATGCTAATTGTGAGGTGCGGGTGGTAATATGAGAGAGACAAGGTGCAAATCTGGTAACAAATGGAGGAAGAATTAATTACCAAGAAAAATAGTACAGGATCCATCGCCCGGCGGTGTTTTGGCTTCAAGCGGGAATATGTTCAATATTTTTGCGGCAAAAGCGTTGCTACAAAAAGTAGCAGCACTGCTAATGTAGCATTATATGAAAAGTCACCCGTTAGAGAATGAGTGCTTGAAACTCAGCATGTCAACATCTCCGTCCGGTGCCACATCAACAAAATGCCGAAGCAACTATTTCCAGATCAACACCGTTTGAAAAAAATAGTCAACAGGAGGACATAACGTCCGCAGGAACCTACCACATAGTGAAGGACATACACTATTTGAATTCCTATTATGCAGCTCATTTTTCTTTGACAGTTATTAAAATATCTTGTGACATCATGCACAAAAGTGCACTTTATTTGTTGTAAACTATTGTAGTGGCGTTCTGAACAAAAAGTACACATTTAGTGTTTTTTAAAATGTCATCTTAGTGACATCATGCACAAAAGTGCACTAATAGCTTGTTTTAAAATGTCTCTGACAATCTTGCTCATTCTGTTTTGGAAATGACATGAATGTTTGTGCCACTGCCTAATAACTGTTTAATAAATACAGTTTTGGTCAATTGACTTAGTTGTAATTTCCCTCTCTACACGAAAGTTTAAAATGAGCATATATTAATGCAGTATGAACAAGAATGTTTTAATGTAGACACATAGAATCATCATACTGCTGTGATTATATGCACCAAGTGTTCATTCAAGGCTAGGGCAAAAATATCGAGATGTGTATCGTGACATGGCCTAAAAAAATCGAGATATTAATAAAAGGCAATATCGCCCAGCCCTAGCCAGCCCTAGTGTTAATTATAATTTGGGGAAAGTCCGCTGCCTTTTTGTGTACCTGCTAAATGCCTATCTGCTCACCCCACAGTCTCTCCTCCCTGCCTGCCTGAGCACTGACTCATGGCTCTGGATACACACTGCTGATTGGTTACATGCTGAGCGGTAACAGCCAATCAGATGGGTCTGTGGGTGGGACAATGCTGGGGTGCACCAGCAGCACAGTAAAGAGACTACTGACAGGGCATGTTAAGAGTTTAGTTTTTGGAGTCAAATCATCTTACCGATTGGAATTTTGTTGAATCATTGAGTGGTGTAGAGGAGGTCATTATTGTTAAAATAGTTATAAGTGGCAAAGCTGATGGAATATTTAGAGAGTTAGGACAAGTAGGAAGCATCTACTTGACGTGACTCATCCCTTTTTTTTCACTTGGTGGTTTGAGTCTGGGCCTGAAGTATGATTGGCCAAATAAGGTGCCAATCAAACTGCCATCTGTCAGGTGAGCAGCGCTGAGTGTTAAAAAAAAGGGAGGAGTTGAGCTAAGGACAAGTCACTCACTACCTTTTCAAATCACATTTTTTGAGATCTGATTTTTTTTTTTTTCCAGCTGACTGTTTACACTGCAAGTAAAATGTGATTTTTATGGGTTGGGGTTAGGTATGCATATAATCACAGCAGTATGATGATTCTATGTGTCTACATTAAAACATTCTTCTTCATACTGCATTAATATATGCTCATTTTAAACTTCAACGCAGAGAGAGAAATCACAACCAAGTCAATTTACCAAAACTGTATTTATTAAGCAGTGGCACAACATTCATGTCATTTCAAAACAAAGTGCAAGATTGTCAGAGACATTTTAAAACAAGCTGTTAGTGTCATGGTCCACGTCTTGGACCATGTCATATTCTGGTTTTGTTTCTGTTTTGTCATCATCCTGTGTTGTATTCGACGTCTTTGGTTCCCGGTGGCACTTCCTGTTTGGTTTCTGTTGTCATGGTTACTCATTTAGTGTGACCTGTTTCTTGTTTGTCGTCACGCACCTGATTTGATTAATTATCTCCTTATTTAAGACCGCCCTTGTTTGTCATTCGTTCTCGGACTATAGTTTGTTACACGCATTGTGGTAATTATCTTGTTTCACTCATTAGCTTCCATGCTATTTTGTTTTGTTTACTCGTCCCTAGTTTACATACTAGCGCTTTCTGTTCATTCTAGCTTCCACGCTAGTTCTGTTTGTTTTGTCTGTGGTGCCTATGTGCCAGTATTTCTGTTATTAGTTTCTTTTTGTAGTTAGGAATAAATCATCATTCCTACCTTAACGCTGTGTTCCATCTCCGCTGCACCACGAGAACGCAAACACACGCCACGATGCCACCCAGACGTCACAGTTAGTTCACCTTTGCGCATGATGTCACTAAGATGACATACTAAAATAACACCAAATTTAAGTGCACTTTTTCTACAGAATGCCACAACAATAGTTTAAAACAAATAAAGTGCACTTTTGTGCATGATGTCACACAATATATTCCAATAACTGTCAAATAAAAATGAACAGCATAAAAGGAAATCAAATAGTGTATGTCCTTCACTATGTGGTAGGTTCCTGAGGACTTTATCTCCTTCTGTTGTTGACTATTTTTTTCATACGGTGTTGATCTGGAAATGGTTGCCTCTGCATTTTGTTGGCGTGGCACCGAACGGAGATGTTGACATGCGGAGTAATCACTCTTCATTCTCTAGCAGGTGACTTTTCAAATGATGCTACATATTAGCAGTAATGCTACTTTTTGTAGCTACGCTTTTGCCCCACACTTGACAAATTACGGTTGTCTGTTCGACATATTCCCGCTTGAAGCCGAATCACCGCCAGACGATGGACCCTGTGCTGTTTTTCTTGGGGAATTAATTCTTCCTTCATTTGTTACCAGATTCGCACCTTCTTTCTCTCGTATTACCACTCGCACCACAGCTAACGTTAATCATGCTGTTACCTCTCTGCTCCGCAAGGGCTTATACGTATGTGGCGTATGTAAGAAGGTGTGCTTGTTTTAAGTCTCTGTGAGAAGCAGAGACAAGAGCGAGTGAGAAAAGCCTGTAGTGTAATGCCCGGAGCTAAAAGCAACTGCGTGAGAACGTATACTCAAATATCACGATATAGTCATTTTCTACATCACACATAGACAAACCCGGGATAAATCGAGTATATCGATATATCGCCCAGCCCTACATCAAAGCAACAAAATACAAAGCAATGTTTTTTTTCCTTAAACCCTGTTTCCATATGAGTTGGGAAATTGTGTTTGATGTAAATATAAACAGAATACAATTCAGTTGAATATGCTACAAAGACAACATATTTGATGTTCAAACTGATAAACTTTTTTTTTTTTTGCAAATAATCATTAACTTTAGAATTTGATGCCAGCAACACGTGACAAAGAAGTTGGGAAAGGTGGCAATAAATACTAAAAAAGTTGAGGAATGCTCATCAAACACTTATTTGGAACATCCCACAGGTGTGCAGGCTAATTGGGAACAGGTGGGTGCCATGATTGGGTCTAAAAACAGCTTCCTAAAAAATGCTCAGTCTTTCACAAGAAAGGATGGATCAGGTACACCCCTTTGTCCACAACTGCGTGAGCAAATAGTCAAACAGTTAAAGAACGTTTCTTAAAGTGCAATTGCAAGACATTTAGGGATTTCAACATCTACGGTCCATAATATCATCAAAAGGTTCAGAGAATCTGGAGAAATCACTACACGTAAGCGGCATGGCCGGAAACCAATGTTGAATGACCGTGACCTTCGAAACCTTAGACAGTACTGTATCAAAAACTGACATGAATCTCTAGAGTATATCACCACGTGGGCTCAGGAAAACTTCAGAAAACCACTGTCACTATATACAGTTGGTCGCTACATCTTTAAGTGCAAGTTAAAGCTCTACTATGCAAAGCGAAAGCCATTTATCAACAACATCTAGAAACGCTGCCGGCTTCTCTGGGCCCGAGATCATCAAAGATGGACTGATGCAAAGTGGAAAAGTGTTCTGTGGTCTGACGAGTCCACATTTCAAATTGTTTTTGGAAATATTCGACATTGTGTCATCCAGACCAAAGGGGGAGCCAACCATCCAGACTGTTATCGATGCAAAGTTCAAAAGCCAGCATCTGTGATGGTATGGGGGTGTATTAGTGCCCAAGGCATGGGTAACAACATATTTTGGAACAACATATGCTGCCATCTAAGCGCCGTCTTTTTCATGGACGCCCCTGCTTATTTCAGCAAGACAATGCCGAGCCACATTAAGCACGTGTTACAACAGTGTGGCTTCGTAAAAAAAAGACTGCGGGTACTTTCCTGGCCCGCCTGCAGTCCAGACCTGTCTCGAAAATTTGTGGCGCATTATGAAGCATAAAATACGACAGCGGAGACCCTGGACTGTTGAACGACTGAAGCTCTACATAAAACAAGATTGGGAAAGAATTCCACTTTCAAAGCTTCAACAATTAGTTTCCTCAGTTCCCAAACGTTTATTGAGTGTTGTTAAAAGAAAAGGTGATGTAACACAGTGGTGAACATGCCCTTTCCCAACTACTTTGTCACGTGTTGCAGCCATGAAATTCTAAGTTAATTATTATTTGCCAAAAAAAAAAATCTTTGAGTTTGATCATCAAATATGTTGTCTTTGTGGTGCATTCAATTGAATATGGGTTGAAAAGGATTTGCAAATCATTGTATTTCGTTTTTATATTTACATCTAACACAATTTCCCAACTCGTATGGAAACGGGGTTTGTAATTGTATCAAACAAATCGTTGCATGTCCTACTTTTAATACTCAAGTCATTGGTTGACCAGGTTTTATCTGTTTCCCAAAGGTTTTTTTTGTTTTGATTGGCTCGTTTTCATCCTTCGCCACATTTTCCCAAGCTGGTTCTGTCATCAGGAAACGGCTGGATGCTGTCTGCGGAGATGAGGAGTACTTAAGCAACAACATATGTTGTCTAAACTGCCCAGCTGGTAAGGCAACAACATTTTAGCCCACTGACATTGTCGCCGTCTTTAAAGGGGAACATTATCACCAAACCTATGCAAGCGTCAATATATACCTTGATGTTGCAGAAAAAAGACCATGTATTTTTTTAACCGATTTCCGAACTCTAAATGGGTGAATTTTGGCAAATTAATCGCCTTTCTATTTATCTGTCTTTTAGCGATGACGTCAGAACGTGACGTCACCGAGGTAACACACCCGCCATATTAATTTTCACATTACAAACACCGGGTCTCAGCTCTGTTATTTTCCGTTTTTTCGACTATTTTTTGGAACTTTGGAGACATCATGCCTCGTCGGTGTGTTGTCGGAGGGTGTAACAACACTAACAGGGAGGGATTCAAGTTGCACCACTGGCAAGAAATCTGCTGCCAGACCCCCATTGAATTTACCAAAGTGTCTTCACATTTTACCGGCGATGCTAAGACAGACATGGCACAGAGATGTATGGATAACCTGCAGATGCATTTGCAACGATTTAAGTCAACAAAATCACAAAGGTGAGTTTTGTTGATGTTGTTGACTTATGTGCTAATCAGACATATTTGGTCACGGCATGACTGCCAGCTAATCGATGCTAACATGCTACGCTAATCGATGCTAACATGCTATTTACACTAGCTGTATGTACATTTGAAACTAGATACCCACATTTAATGCGAAACAAACACTTACCACTCGACGGATTTAAGTTGCTCCAGTGTCACAAGATGCAAAAGTCCTGATCGTTTGGTCCGCACATTTTACCGGAGATGCTAATAAGGCAGCCATGCTATGTGCCACTTCATTAGGTACACCCACACTATGGCCGAATAGCGTCAATAGCTATTCGCTCAATAGCTTCAATTTTTTCTTCAATTTCGTTTTCGCTATCTGCCTCCATACTCCGACCATCTATTTCAATAAATGCGCAATCTGTTGAATCACTTAAGCCGCTGAAATTAGCTAACTTCAATGAACCCAAAAATACCTTAAAATAAGTATATTCTCACTAATAACAACTGTACTACTATATGAGTAAGTATTTTCTATTGTTTCATTGAAAATAAAACAGCAAAGTCCATTTGGATGTCATCTGTTTGAAAGGGGAACATTATCACCAGACCTATGTAAGCGTCAATATATACCTTGATGGTGCAGAAAAAAGACCATATATTTTTTTAACCGATTTCCGAACTCTAAATGGGTGAATTTTGGCGAATTAAACGCCTTTCTGTTTAACGCTCTGGAGGGGATGACGTCAGAATGTGACGTCGCCGAGGTAACACAGCCGCCATTTTCATTTTCAACCCATTGTAAACATTGGGCCTCAGCTCTGTTATTTTCCGTTTTTTCGACTATTTTTTGGAACCTTGGAGACATCATGCCTCGTCGGTGTGTTGTCGGAGGGTGTAACAACACTAACAGGGAGGAATTCAAGTTGCACCACTGGCCCGAAGATGCAAAAGTGTCTGCCGCCAGACCCCCATTGAATGTACCAAAGTGGCTCCACATTTTACCGGCGATGACAGACATGGCACAGAGATGTATGGATAACCTGCAGATGAATTTGCAACGGTAAAGTCAACTAAATCACAAAGGTGAGTTTTGTTGATGTTGACTTATTTGCTAATCAGACATATTTGGTCGCGGCGTGACTGCCAGTTAATCGATGCTAACATCCTACGCTAATCGACGCTAACATGCTATTTACCGGCGGTGCTAAAGCAGACATGGCACATAGATGTATCGATAACCTGCAGATGCATTTGTAACGATAAAGTCACAGTAATCACAAAGGTGAGTTTTGTTGATGTTGACTGCCAGCTAATCGATGCTAACATGCTACGCTAATCGGTGCTAACATGCTATTTACCGGCGGTGCTAAAGCAGACATGGCACAGAGATGTATGGATAACCTGTAGATGCATTTGCAACTATATTACGTTTCCTTCCACCCACATTTAATGCGAAAAAATCACTTACCAATCGACGGATTTAAGTTGCTCCAGTGTCACAAGATGCGAAAGTCCTGATCGTTTGGTCCGCACATTTTACCGGCGATGCTAACGCAGCTATTCGGCCATGCTATGGCTATGAATAGCGTCAATAGCTATTCGCTCAATAGCTTCAGTTTCTTCTTCAATACTTTCATACTCCAACCATCTGTTTCAATACATGCGTAATCTGTTGAATCGCTTAAGCCGCTGAAATCCGAGTCTGAAACCGAGGTAATATCGCTATATCTTGCTGTGGTAACCGCCATGTTGTTTGTATTGGCAGCACTGTATGACGTCACAGGGAAATGGATAGTGGTTTCAAAGATAGCGAAAATAAGGCACTTTAAAGCTTTATTTAGGGATATTCCAGGACCGGTAAAATTTTGAAAAAAAATTCAAAAAATACAACAAGCCACTGGGAACTGATTTTTATTGTTTTTACCCTTTTGAAATTGTGATAATGTTCCTCTTTAACACTTTCAATGAGTTTACCCAAAGGGCAAGTTTAGTTCCAACATTAAATGGTGATCTTTTTTTGTTTCAGGTTCCTATGTAAAGTCCGACTGTATCACAGCACATACAAGGGGGCAGTGTGAGGAGTGCGACCATGAAACGTTTACCGAACATGCCAGCAGCTTGAAAAAATGTATCTCATGTGTCCAGTGTCGCTCAGGTATTTCTGCTTGTTGAAGTTCACTATTGAAAGTGCTAAGCCAGAATGGGAAACCTTCACACTTTTCAAAATGCTCTGTTTAAATGTATTCAAACCAGGTATCTTTTGTGTTTTTTTTTTGTTATGACAGATCAGGAAATCGTGAGGCCTTGCAGTCCTACTCAGAACACTGAATGTCAGTGTAAAGAAGGAACATTTTGTGCTCCTGAAGAAGCATGTGAGGTGTGCAAGAAGTGTTCAAGGTGACACTCCTGACTCTGTCTAATCAGGACCGATTAGAAAATAGCCATTTGCATTTACTTCTTTTTGTTTTTGGTTTGACCGAATCAAGGTGTAAAGAAGATGAAAAAGTTGCCAGGAACTGTACTGCTACCTCCAACACTGAGTGCAAGAAGATCCCCCCGCAGTCAGAGCCTCCCTCAAGTATACTATATTTGCTTGCACAAACATATTTTGTCATTTTTAAATTCAGTATTTTTGTAACTAAGCCGCACTCATGACATTTTAGAAGAAAATATTTTTTTCCTATGTTAGCCACACAGGACTATAAACTGCAGATATATAGATGTAGGTTGTGATATGTACATACATTTGTAAACACTAAGTTTGAAAAGTTTCTTGAAGTGAATCATTTCAACACGTCGTTTGATTTATTTGCTTAATCCATTACATCATTTAGCGGAAAAATCTATAGATAAACCACACCTTTTGTATAAATGACATTTGTAAAGTTACAAAAGATTTAAAGGCCTACTGAAACCCACTACTACCGACCACGCAGTCTGATAGTTTATATATCAATGATGAAATATTAACATTGCAACACATGCCAATACGGCCTTTTTAGTTTACTAAATTGCAATTTTAAATTTCTCGCGAGTTTCTTGTTGACAACATTTCGAAATGATGACTCGTACGCATGACGTCACGGACTGTCAGGAAATATTAGCGCTGCACCACTAGCGGCTAAAAGTCGTCTCCTTTAATCGCATAATTAGACAGTATTTTGGATGTTGTGAAGCAGAGCGGTCAAGCGAACATGTTTTCTCTACGCCAACCAGCATGTTTTTAGATGGGAAAATTGTGATATATATCTTACCGGAGACATCATTGGATTGTTCGTCATCCTGCAGCAGCTGTCATAAAAGGCAGCTGTGAGCTTGGCTCCTCGGCTTCTCTCTGAGACACTGCGTGTTCACCGCGGCCATCCGACCTTGAGGTAATACTTTACAATCTCACTAAAACACCATTAAAAACAATAAGCAGATAAGGGATCTTCCAGAATTATCCTAGTAAATGTGTCTAATTACATCTGAAGCGCTCACACTGCCACTGCCCGGAGCAGTCGCTTTTTTTTTCTTTCTTTTTTTTAAACTTTTTCTAGTCCTTCACTATCAATATCCTAATTCACGAATCTTTCATCCTCGTTCAAATTAATGGGGAAATTGTCGCTTTCTCGGTCCGAATTGCTCTTACTGCTGGTGGCTCCCATTATAAACAATGTGAATATGTGTGGAGCCCTGCAACTCGTGACGTCACGTCCACATACTTCCGGTAAAGGCAGAGCTTTTTATTAGCGACCAAAAGTTGCAAACGTTTTCGTCGATGTTCTCTACTAAATCCTTTCAGTAAAAATATGGCAATATCGCGAAATGATCAAGTATGACATAGAATGGACCTGCTATTCCTGTTTGAATAAGAAAATCTCATTTCAGTAGGCCTTTAGAGTTAGTATTTGCAGATGATACAACAGATTTTGTTCAGGAGAGAACACAGAATATAATACAAATAACATAAGAAATGAACAAATTAAAAAGATGGTTTGACAAAAACAGACTATCTTTAAATCTCAGCAAAACTAAAATAATATTTGGTAACAGTAGAAGGGAAAGTCGAACACAAATACAAATAGTCCATCCATCCATCCATCATCTTCCGCGTATCCGAGGTCGGGTCGCGGGGCCAGCAGCCTAAGCAGGGAAGCCCAGACCTCCCTCTCCCCAGCCACTTCGTCTAGCTCTTCCCGGGGGATCCCGAGGCGTTCCCAGGCCAGCCGGGAGACATAGTCTTCCCAACGTGTCCTGGGTCTTCTCCGTGGCCTCCTACCGGTTGGACGTGCCCTAAACACCTCCTGACCAGATGCCCAAGCCACCTCATCTGGCTCCTCTCGATGTGGAGGAGCAGCGGCTTTACTTTGAGTTCCTCCCGGATGGCAGAGCTTCTCACCCTATCTCTAAGGGAGAGCCCCGCCACCCGGCGGAGGAAACTCATTTCGGCCGCTTGTACCCGTGATCTTATCCTTTCGGTCATGACCCAAAGCCCATGACCATAGGTGAGGATGGGAACGTAGATCTACCGGTAAATTGAGAGCTTTGCCTTCCGGCTCAGCTCCTTCTTCCCCACAACGGATCGATACAACATCCGCATTACTGAAGACGCCGTACCGATCCGCCTGTCGATCTCACGATCCACTCCCCCCCCTACTCGTGAACAAGACTCCTAGGTACTTGAACTCCTCCACTTGGGGCAGGGTCTTCTCCCCAACCCGGAGCTGGCACTCCACCCTTTTCCGGGCGAGAACCATGGACTCTGACTTGGAGGTGCTGATTCTCATTCCGGTCGCTTCACACTCGGCTGTGAACCGATCCGGTGAGAGCTGAAGATCCCGGCCAGATGAAGCCATCAGGACTACATCATCTGCAAAAAGCAGAGACCTAATCCTGCGGCCACCAAACCGGAACCCCTCAACGCCTTGACTGCGCCTAGAAATTCTGTCCATAAAAGTTATGAACAGAATCGGTGACAAAGGACAGCCTTGGCGGAGTCCAACCCTCACTGGAAATGTGTCCGACTTACTGCCGGCAATGCAAATACAAATAGATTGAATACAAATTGAAAGAGTAAATGAAACTAAATTTCTAAGTATAATGTTTGATGATAGATTGAACTGGAAATCTCATGTAAAAAAACAACAACCATAAAGTAGCAAAGAAACACGTCGATAATGAATAAAGCAAAACATGTTCTAGACCAGTGGTTCTTAACCATGGTTTGATCGAACCCTAGGGGCTCGTTGAGTCTGCCTCAGCTGCCGCGGAGGTCAAAATACACCCGACTCATTGTGTACATAAAAACTTCTCCCTCCGAGCGTATTATGAACATCCCCAAACAATGTTCCCTCTAATTTTCCATCTGATTTGCAGGTGTGTAGTTTGTTGTGAGTTCATGCACTGTGTTGGTTTTGTCCTCTGAACAAGGTGATGTTCATTTTGTGCAACAGTAAAAAAACAACTTAATCTTGAATTTGAAAAACATTTTTATTTTTCACTAAAGAAGGGTTCGGTGAATGCGCGTATGAAACTGGTGGGGTTCGGTAACTCCAACAAGGTTAAGAATCACTGTTCTCGACCAAAAATCACTTCATATTCTCTACTGCTTGCTAGTGTTATCTGAGTTATTGTGTAGAAATATTGGGAAATAACTACTAATGTGCACTTCATTCATTCATGGTGTTACAAAAAAGATCAATTAGAGTAATACAATTATTATATTAATAATATGACTCTTGCTACTATGTTGGATCCACTTTGGACTGGACTGTCATCATTATGTTGGATCCACTGTGGTTTGGACTTTCACAATATCATGTTAGACCCCCTCGACCTGGGGCGGCATAGCTCGGTTGGTAGAGTGGCCGTGCCAACAACTTGATGGTTGCAGGTTCGATTCCCGCTTGTGCCATCCTAGTTACTGCCGTTGTGTCCTTGGGCAAGACTCTTTACCCACCTGCTCCCAGTGCCACCCACACTGGTTTAAATGTAACTTAGATATTGGGTGTCACTATGTAAAGCGCTTTGAGTCACTTGAGAAAAGCGCTATATAAATATAATTCACTTCACTTCACACTCGACATCCATTGCTTTGGGTCCCCTAGGGGTGGGGGGTTGCCCACATATGCGGTCCTCTCCAAGGTTTCTCATAGTCATCATTGTCACTGTCAACAACGGCCCACTGGGTATGAGTTTTTCCTTGCCCTTATGTGGGCTCTACCGAGGATGTCGTTGTGGTTTGTGCAGCCCTTTGAGACACTTGTGATTTAGGGCTATATGAATAAACACTGATTGATTATGTTGGATATAGAGAACATACAAACCCTTTTAATTTGCTGAATCAAAAATACTGAAATTCCACCACATAGTGAATTTGCAAACAGCTAAAATTATACACAAAGCAAACTATAATCTGCCATCCAATAATATACAACAATTCTTAACAAAAAAGAGGAGGAATATAATCTAAGAGAAAAATGTAATTAAAACATTTGTACGCACGTACAACACTTATAACCTTCAGTATATCAGTATGTGGAATTAAATGATGGAATGGATTAAGCAAAGAAACCAATGTCTTAATATGATCCACTTCAAGAAACTCTTGAAACTTAAAGTTTTTACAAAGTACAACAAAAAGATAAACATTCTGAATTTATTTCCTCCATCCATTGATTTTCTGGATCATCGTATTTATTTTACCATATGAAATATAACTTCATCAATTATTTATTTATTTATCTTTATTGTTTTAATTATGGAGCGTATTGTGAATAAATTGAGAACAGGAAGTGAACAAAAGTTTTAGCAATTGGTATGTAAAGGAAAAGGGGTCTGATTAAATAAGCTCTTCTTCTTCCTACTCCTTTTCGAACATGTTTAATTGAGAAACTGGAAATTGTGATGTATCATATTGCACCCCAAAAGGGAATAAGCGGTAGAAAATGGATGGATGGATGGATGTTGTATGCATGCATGTGTGATGTATCGTGTTGTATGCATGCATGCAGTTCCATCCATCCATCCATTTTCTACCGCTTATTCCCTTTTGGGGTCGCGGGGGGTGCTGGCGCCCATCTCAGCTACAATCGGGCGGAAGGCGGGGTACACCCCGGACAAGTCGCCACCTCATCACAGGGCCAACACAGATAGACAGACAACATTCACACTCACATTCAAACACTAGGGACAAATTTAGTGTTGCCAATCAACCTATTCCAAATAAACCAAACTCAAGCCGCAGGAGTCAAAGCTTTGGAAAAAAAGTAGCATTTCATAGTCCAGATAATATGGTATTATGGATAGAATGGTGGCCCTGGGATGAAGTGGCGACTTGTCCAGGGTGTACACTGCCTTCCACCCTAATGCAGCTGAGCTAGGCGTCAGCAACCCCAAAAGGGACAAGCGGTAAAAAATGGATGTATGGATGGATACAATGGTTTATGAAAGAATCGGAACCGTTTGAAGCCGCTCCATTCAAAGTTTCAAAGAAAAAGACTAACTCTTAGAGGTACCGTATTTTTCGGACTATAAATCGCAGTCTTCTTCACAGTCCAGCGGGGGGTGAGACTCGGCCAAACCAAAAAATTAAATATAATTAAACTTTTTTTTTTTTTTTTTTTTTTTTACTTTTTTTATTTATTTTTTTTTTTTTTATAGTTTGGCCAAGTCTCACCCCCGGCCAAACTACAAAAAAACCCGCGACTTATAGTCCGAAAAATACGGTACATAGAGAATGTGTAGGTGTGCTCTATGCGGGCATAGACTTACACTTAATTTTATTGTCATTCAAATTTCAACTTTACAGTACAGATAAGAACGAAAATTCGTTGCATAAGCTCATGTCAACTGAAGTTAAAATCTCTTTTGTAAAATACAAATTTTTCCTGAAGTTAAGAGCGCATTGCCTTCCATGACCAAGCTCATAAGTCAAAACACTCGTATCTTAAACAAAACTGCATGGAAGTAATTATACTAAAAGTGCAAAACACCAAATGTTGGCAGCTCATTAACTATACACTACATGACATCATTGATTAAAGAACTGGTAATGGTAGATTATTGGGACTGTCAGGGGGGGAGGGGTTAAAAAAAACCCTGAACCGAGCTGAAAACTGAATACAAAACAATAAGATCCAAACTTAATGAGTATGTATGTACAGTGGGGCAAAAAAGTATTTAGTCAGCCACCGATTGTGCAAGTTTTCCCACTTAAAATGATGACAGAGGTCTATAATTTTCATCATAGGTACACTTCAACTGTGAGAGACAGAATGTGGAAAAAAAATCCAGGAATTCACGTTGTAGGAATTTTTGAGAATTTATTTGTAAATTATGGTGGAAAATAAGTATTTGGTCAACCATCCAAAGCTCTCAATGATCGAAGTAGGTTTTGGCTCAAAATCTCACAATACATGGCCCCATTCATTCTTTCCTTAACACGGATCAATCGTCCTGTCCCTTTAGCAGAAAAACAGCCCCAAAGCATGATGTTTCCACCCCCATGCTTCACAGTAGGTTTGGTGTTCATGGGACGCAACTCAGTATTCTTCTTCCTCCAAACACGACGAGTTAAGTTTATACCAATAAGTTAT
Organism: Nerophis ophidion; assembly: GCF_033978795.1. Classification (NCBI taxonomy): domain Eukaryota; kingdom Metazoa; phylum Chordata; class Actinopteri; order Syngnathiformes; family Syngnathidae; genus Nerophis; species Nerophis ophidion. The sequence goes on from NC_084617.1 coordinate 67,838,913, forward strand.
ATTTTGGTTTCATCTGACCACATGACATTCTCCCAATCCTCTGCTGTATCATCCATGTATCCATTTTGGTATAAACTCAACTCGTCGTGTTTGGAGGAAGAAGAATACTGAGTTGCATCCCAAGAACACCACACCTACTGTGAAGCATGGGGGTGGAAACATCATGCTTTGGGGCTGTTTTTCTGCTAAGGGGACAGGACGATTGATCCGTGTTAAGGAAAGAATGAATGGGGCCATGTATCGTGAGATTTTGAGCCAAAAACCTCCTTCCATCAGTGAGAGCTTTGAATGGTTGACCAAATACTTATTTTCCACCGTAATTTACGAATAAATTCTTTAAAATTCCTTCAATGTGAGTTCCTGGATTTTTTTTTTCACATTCTGTCTCTCACAGTTGAAGTGTATCTATGATGAAAATTACAGACCTCTGTCATCATTTTAAGTGGGAGAACTTGCACAATCGGTGGCTGACTAAATACTTTTTTGCCCCACTGTACATATCTTGCAAGTAAGACACTAAGCTGCATACATATTAGGCCTAAAATGTTTGTATGGGATTTCATAAACTTATTAACTCAATGATTTAAACATATCTCCAGTCATTTTAAAATCCCTTTCATAAATACAGCAAAATAGTAATAATGGTATTTGTTGTGTTTCCTCTAACCAGAACATGTTCTCTATGTCACTCTGGCTATAATCGCCGTTGGTTCAGCATTGGTGTTTGGGGGAATTTGCATGTACAAGAAGAGTTCCAGATCAGCAGGTAAGATTAAAACTCATAAGTCAAATGTGTGCTTTTTGGTTCATTTTTTATTTCATTTAAATAGAAACTTGTAAGTGCGTTCAAACAATTTGAATGTGTTTTGCATAATAATAAATGGTTGCTTCATTTGATAAAATGAATGGTGTTCTTTCTTTTCAGGCACACAGCAAAACCTGGAGAAGGATCTGGTGAGTCATGTCAGCATTACTTTGGGAACACTTCAAAGGGACCAATAATGATTCTATTCTACATTCAACTCAGATCCTTGTGGTTTAGATAATATGTAGTGCAGGGGTCACTAAGGCGGTGCTCGCAGGTCGCCCGTAAGGACCAGATGAGTCGTCCGCTGGCCTGTTCTAAAAATAGTTCAAATAGCAGCACTTACCAGTGAGCTGCCTCTATTTTTTTTTAATTGTATTTATTTACTAGCAAGCTGGTCTCGCTTTGCTCGACATTTTTAATTCTAAGAGAGACAAAACTCAAATTGAATTTGAAAATTCAAGAAAATATTTTAAAGACTTGGTCTTCACTTGTTTAAATAAATTCATTTATATTTTTACTTTGCTTTTTATAACTTTCAAAAAGATAATTTTAGAGAAAAAAATACAACTTTAAAAATGTTTTTAAGATTTTTGAACACATATAACTTTTTACCTTTTTAAATTCCTTCCTCTTCTTTCCTGACAATTTAAAATTCAAAGCCCACCAGGCTGCACCAAACTTTTTGGTGCCTTGTTGACACAGAAAAGTACAGTTGTGTATGCGCAGCAGCTATGAAAGTTGCAAGCATGTTTGGTTCAACTTATCTTTGTGAAAAACCCTTTTCTGACATGAACTTCATCAAGAACAAACACAGAACACGCCTCACTGATGCAAATCTGCAAGCCTCCCTCAGAGTTGCAGCGTCAAGTTACACACCAGAGTACAACAAACTGGTTGACAGCATGCAATGCCAGGCTTCCCACTAACTGACAAAGAAACAGATAACAGATTTGGTGTCCAGTTCAAAGTTTGACATGATTTATTTAAAAATTTGAGGGTTGACTTTTGGATTTTACATGAGTTATTTGTACAAACATGGTGCAAAGTAATTCATGATTTGTTAAAAAATGTTAGTGGCTAGCTAGTTAAAATGGGATATTGTGATTTCACAAGACTGTCTTAGAAGTGATCATTTGAAAATGTTCAATTTCGAAAATGTGCACATAGAGAAAATATAAAAATAAAGTGTTGCATATTGATATTTATCTGTTTCTATATATATTTATTGTGAGAAATCATTAAGATGATCAGTGTTTCCACAAAGATAAATATCATGAATTATTAATAATAACATAGAGTCTAAGGTAAATTGAGCAAATTGGCTATTTCTGGCAATTTATTTAAGTGTGTATCAAACTGGTAACCCTTCGCATTAATCAGTACCCAAGAAGTAGCTCTTGGTTTCAAAAAGGTTGGTGACCCCTGATGTAGTGGATATGCTCTGGTGTCAATTTTGCTCTACAATCACATTGATAACCCACTTTTTGCATTAGTCTGTAGAGCCGTTACCTTAGAGATTGCCCTTAATTAAATGTAAAAAAAAAATAAATCTTTGAAGACAAACTTCCCATTTTTTTTTATTAATTATTTTTCCCAGACGCGTTTGAAAATAAACTTACCTACTCAGTGGTTAGAGTGTCCGCCCTAAGATCGGTAGGTTGTGAGTCATACCAAAGACTATAAAAATGGAACCTATTACCTCCCTGCTTGGCACTCAGCATCACGGGTTAGAATTGGGGGTTAAATCACCAAAAATGATTCCCGGCCGCGGCACCGCTGCTGCTCACTGCTCCCCTCACCTCCCAGTTAATCAAGGGTGATGGGTCAAATGCAGAGGACAAATTTCACTACAACGAGTGTGTGTGTGACAATCATTGCTACTTTAACTTTAACAAACATAGCCTATAGATGTACAAAGCCCGTTTCCATATGAGTTGGGAAATTGTGTTAGATGTAAATATTAACGAAATACAATGATTTGCAAATCCTTTTCAACCCATATTCAATTGAATGCACCACAAAGACAATATATTTAATGTTCAAACTCATAAACTTTATTTATTTTATTTTTTTTTGCAAATAGTTAATTTTGAATTTCATGGCTGCAACATGTGCCAAAGTAGTTGGGAAAGGGCATGTTCACCACTGTGTTACATCATCTTTTATTTTAACAACACTCAATAAACGTTTGGGAACTGAAGAAACTAATTGTTGAAGCTTTGAAAGTGGAATTCTTTCCCATTCTTGTTTTATGTAGAGCTTCAGTCGTTCAACAGTCCGGGGTCTACGCTGTCGTATTTTACGCTTCATAATGTGCCACACTTTTCGAAGGGAGACAGGTCTGGACTGCAGGCGGGCCAGGAAAGTAGCCGCAGTCTTTTTTTTTGCAAAGCCACGCTGTTGTAACACGTGCTGAATGTGGCTTGGCATTGTCTTGCTGAAATAAGCAGGGGCGTCCATGAAAAAAACGGCGCTTAGATGGCAGCATATGTTGTTCCAAAACCTGTATGTACCTTTCAGCATTAATGGTGCCTTCACAGATGTGTAAGTTACCCATGCCAAGGCACTAATGCACCCCCATACCATCACAGATGCTGGCTTTTGAACTTTGCGTAGATAACAGTCTGGATGGTTCGCTTCCCCTTTGGTCCGGATGACACAATGTCGAATATTTCCAAAAACAATTTGAAGTGTGGACTCGTCAGACCACAGAACACTTTTCCACTTTGCATCAGTCCATCTTAGATGATCTCGGTCCCAGAGAAGCCGACGGCGTTTCTGGATGTTGTTGATAAATGGCTTTCGCTTTGCATAGTCGAGCTTTAACTTGCACTTACAGATGTAGCGACAAACTGTATTTAGTGACAGTGGCTTTCTGAAGTTTTCCTGAGCCCATGTGGTGATATCATTCAGAGATTGATATCGGTTTTTGATACGTTACTGTCTAAGGGATTGAAGGTCACGGGCATTCGATGTTGGTTTCTGGCCATGCCGCTTACGTGGAGTGATTTCTCCAGATTCTCTGAATCTTTTGATGATATTATGGACCGCAGATGTTGAAATCCCTAAATTTCTTGCAATTGCACTTTGAGAAACATTGTTCTTAAACTGTTTGACTATTTGCTCACGCAGTTGTGGACAAAAGGGTGTACCTCGCCCCATCCTTTCTTGTGAAAGACTGAGCATTTTTTGGGAAGCTGTTTTTATACCCAATCATGGCACACACCTGTTCTCAATTAGCCTGCACACCTGTGGGATGTTCCAAATAAGTGTTTGATGAGCATTCCTCAACATTATCAGTATTAATTGCCACCTTTCCCAACTTCTTCGTCACGTGTTGGCATCAAATTCTAAAGTTAAACTTTATTTTTTTGGCAAATAATCATTATCAGTTAGAACATCAAATATGTTCAACATTTGTACAACATTCAGTACACCTGCCCACTCTCGGATTGAAACAGAGCTGAATAACTAAGAATCTGCTTTTACAGCAATTGTCACACGCCCGTGTTATTGTGCATGCTACAATTTAGATGAGAATGATGCTTTATCTTACCTTTTTCAAGGACTCTCAAACCTAGAAAATGTTGCAATGGAGTTTAGTAACTTATCCTGACCAAACAGACCCGTGTAAAATGTTGTAGACAGAACATAACATGGAACTATATTAGAGCTCCCAGAGCAGATATGAGATGAGGAAAAGTGACCAGCTAATGTGTAAGTCAGTGAAATAGAAAATCCTCATGGGTCATCTTTAAGATGACTTATGAGCTGAGTTCAAAAAGCCAAGGAGATTTGGTGGCGGGTATGCAAATGTGTTTTTAACATGTTACAGCAAAACGTGCAGCCCACCAGCAGCCATCCAAACCAAAGTGTGAGATGCCCCAGTCTGTACTTCTTCCAGTCAGCGGTGAGAAGTCCACAGCCAGCCGTCATGGTGGATGAGTGTCAACACTTGTGTGAAAGCATCACCAGCTCTGCCAGTAACTCTCAGCAAAATCTAACCATGGTGCACAAAGTGAGCAACAACCTTCACTTTTTTGCTTCTTTCCAAGCCTTTCACTTGCTTCTTCATGCTTCTACGTACACTCTTTTTAACAGTCCTGACAATGTCCTATTACTTGCTTCTTCATGCTTCTATGTACACTCTTTTTAACAGTCCTGACAATGTCCTATTACTTGCTTCTTAATGCTCGTACGTAGTGTCCAACACTCTTTAACAGTCCTGACAATATACTGTTGCACACACTTATCAATCAATCAATTCCTTTGTCATTGTCATAACACTTAAAGACCTACTGAAATGAGATTTTCTTATTCAAACGGAGACAGCAGGTTCATTCTATGTGTCATACTTGATCATTTCGTGATATTGCCATATTTTTGCTGAAAGGATTTAGTAGAGAACATCGACGATAAAATTCGCAACTTTTGGTGCTGATAAAAAAGCCTTGCCTGTACCGTAAGTAGCAGACGATATGCGCGTGACATCACGGGTTGTGGAGCTCCTCACATCTGAACATTGTGAGAGAGCGATTCGGACCGAGAAAGCAACGATTTCCCCATTAATTTGAGTGAGGATGAAAGATTCGTGGATGAGGAAAGTGAGAGTGAAGGACTAGAAAAAAAAAAAGACTATACAGTGGGAGCGATTCAGGTGTTATTAGACAAATTTACTAGGATAATTCTGGAAAATCCCTTATCTGCTTATTGTGTTACTAGTGTTTTAGTGAGATTATATGGTCGTACCTGTACAACCTGAAGGTCGGCCCCGCACCAGTCGCCTGGTGGTGGCGATGCCCATCTCTGCCCTTCGCAAGGAACCCTCTTCGAAACACGATCTTTCGAAAAAATCGCTGCATAATACACTGTACTTTGTGTGTGTGGTCCAATCCAACCGTGTTCGCTTGACCGCTCTGTTCCATATTAAAGCTTCACCGTCATCTTTCGGGAATGCAAACAATAAAACACCGGATGTGTTTGTGTTGCTGAAGGCGGCCGCAATACACCGCTTCCCACCTACAGCTTTCTTCTTTGACGTCTCCATTATTCATTGAACAAATTGCAAAAGATTCAGCAACACAGATGTCCAGAATACTGTGGAATTATGCGATCAAAACAGACTAGTTATAGCTGGGAACGATGCTGGAACAAAATGTACTCTACAATGAGTGACGTCACGCGCACGCGTCATCATACCGCGACGTTTCAGCAGGATAGTTTGGCGCGAAATTTAAAATTGCAATTTAGTAAACTAACCCGGCCGTATTGGCACGTGTTGCAATGTTTAGATTTCATCATTGATATATAAACTATCAGACTGCGTGGTCGGTAGTAGTGGGTTTCAGTAGGCCTTTAAGTCATACATGTCAACGAGATTTTGTTTGAGCTTTGTCTAGCGGCATAGAAACTGCATTGATGTGCAGGTTGACTATAGTTTACAGTTTAGCATTGTCAAGAAGATTGCGAACAGAGGAGCGTGGGTGTGCGAACAGTCAGATGCCTGATGGGTGTTGCGTGGATGTTGCAGCAATGTAATGTCCAGAGCACAATTATTGAGGCGGTGAAGAGTGAGGTAATAAGATGGTCCGGGGAAGCAAAAGGGTAAGCTGGTCATTTAGCAATCTCACAGCCTGTGAGACATTCTGGTGGTCCTGGCACGAATCGATCTATACCTTTTTTTTTTTTTTTTTTTTTTTTTTTTTTTTCCCAGAGGGTAGCAGGTTGAACAGGCCATGTACTGGGTGGTATCTGTCCTTCAGGATGTTTCGTACGCTCTTTAAGCAGCGAGCTGTGTACATGGCACTCATCCCTGGGAGTATCGTCCTTGTAATTTTTCCCCGCCGTTTTAACCACTCACTGGGTTCGCTTTAGTGCAGCTAGCAAACCACACTAAAAAGCCGTAAGTTAGGACACTGCTGATGACACAATCTTAACAGTTTACTGTTGATTTCTGCGGAATGTTTGCGCGTTTTAGTTTCCCTCCAAAAAACAAAACACCTTGTTTGTAGGGGTGTGGGAAAAAATCAATTCGAATTCGAATCGTGGTTTTCACGTTGTGCGATTCAGAATCGATTTTCATTAAAAAAATATATATTTTTTTTTTTCGATCCAACAAAACAATACACAGCAATACCATAACAATGCAATCCAATTCCGAAACCAAACCTGACCCAGCAACACTCTGAATTACAATAAACAGAGCAATTGAGAGGAGACACAAACCAAAAATAAATTTTAACAACAGTATCTATATTAGTTATAATTTCAGCATAGCAGTGATTACAAATCCCTCTGGCATTATCATTAGACATTTATAAAAAAAGAACAATAGTGTCACAGTGGCTTACACTTGCATCGCATCTCCTAAGCTTGACAACACAATGTGTCCAATATTTTCACAAGATAAAATAAGTCATATTTTTGGTTCGTTTAATACAGGGGTAGGGAACCCATGGCTCGAGAGCCAGATGTGGCTCCTTTGATGACTGCACCTGGCTCTCATATAAATCTTGGTTGACATTGCTTAACACGATAAGTCATGAATAATTCCGCTGGTAATCACAATGTCAAAAATATTGTTAAAAAAATAAAACATTCTCATGCATTTTAATCCATCCATCCGGTTTCTACCGCACCTGTTAAATAGGTCGCATTAATGGTAATAAGTATTTTATTTATTGTTGGTTAGCTTCAGAATAACAATTTTATTAAAAAGAATAAGATACTTATTATACTCTAAAAATGTTGGTCTTACTTAAAAATGCACGCATTTAGTTGTATTCAGTCATAAAAAAATATTATATGGCTCTCACGGAAATACGTTTTAAAATATTTGGCTTGTATGGCTCTCTCAGCCAAAAAGGTTCCCGACCCCTGGTTTTATAGTTAAAACAAATTTAGATTACTGCAATCAGTTGATAAAACATTGTTCTCTACAATTATAAAAGCTTTTTACAAAAATCTACTACTCTGCTTGCATTCTGCAGACTGGGGTAGATTCTGCAGAATGAATGAATAGAGAATCCTTTTGAATCGTGCAAAAATCGATTTTTGAATCGAGAATCGTGTTGAATTGGAAAAAAAAATCGATTTTGAATAGAATCGTGACCAAAGAATCGATATTGAATTGAATCGTGGGACACCCAAAGATTCACAGCCCTAGTTGTTGGGCCTTTCCGACTGGAGAAGCAGTCTTCATGTCCCAGCATAGATCTTCTGTTATGGTCACCCCTAAAAATTTGACCCTTTCCATGAGATTGCTATTGATTAAAAGTGGGGGGGTGTTTTTTCTGCCCTTTCCTGCTGAAGTCTACAATTAGTTCTTTGGTTTTGTTAGTGTTAGAACCAGGTTGTTTTTAGCACACCATGAAGCCAGCTGTTGGACCTCTGCACTGTATGCTGTCTCATCTTTGTTACTGATGAGCCCGAGCACTGTGGTGTCTGCATATTTGACAGTGAGATTGGATGTTGAAGTAAAAGTAAAATTTATGACTTTTTAGGGACTGGCACACAGACGTACAGTGCGCCAATAAACCTTAAAGGCACTGCCTTTGCATGCCGGCCTAAACACATATCTACGGCTTTTCACACACAAGTTAATGCAAGGCATACTTGGTCAACAGCCATACAGGTCACACTGAGGGTGACCGTATAAACAACTTTAACACTGTTACAAAATATGCGCTACCTTGTGACGCCACACCAAACAAGAATGACAAACACAAACACTCAACCTCCTCATGCTCTCTCAGGGAGAGCAAGTCCCAAATGCCAAGCTGCTGTTTTGAGGCATGTTAAAAAATATAATGCACTTTGTGACTTCAATAATAAATATGGCAGTGCCATGTTGGCATTTTTTTTTCCATAACTTGAGTTGATTTATTTCGGAAAACCTTGTTACATTGTTTAATGCATCCAGCGGGGCATCACAACAAAATTAGGCATAATAATGTGTTTTTACTCCACGACTGTATATATCAGTATCGGTAATTAAGAATTTGACAATATCTGAATATCGGATATCGGCAAAAAAGCCATTACCGGACATCTCTACCTTTAAGCATAGTCCACAAATGTTCGATTCAGTTGAGGTTGACGACTTCCAAAAATATTTATTCTTAGTTTGGTTCGGAACTATATGCTATCCAATAGTTGTTTGGTTTGGGACTATACCTTATCAAATAGTTGTGCTTAAAAATCCTTTGGAACACTTGCGTGTATTAATATCCTTTACGTTATTTTTTACACCACATTTTAAGAATTTAAGTCAATCTGATTAATAAAGTGAAGTTAAAAAACTATCCCACTATGTGATGAAAAATAACAGCACAGACATCACGGTCTGGAAAGTGGCAGTGTTATTTATGTTACTTTCCTGAAAACATTTCCATTTCAACCCTCTCGGCATGCAAATTTGACTCGAAGCTGTTTGTGTAAGATTATCACATGTGTTGTGTAATCCAGTGCCTTGTCTTGTCTTTCAGGACGAACAGCCATTTTCCAAAGTGATGCCTGTAAATGGTATGTCTTTACAATTATTTCTACACTCACCCACACTTGGTACAGCTGCTTAAAAGAAAACCCTTTGATCATGTATGTGAAATGCAAGAGTGATTCTTGGCAGGTGTAAACAGGTTGGACTGGACCACAAGTCTTTAGTTGGGAGGAGATGTGAAGGTGTGATCACATCCCACTTGTTTGATTTCAGGAGATTAATTAAGAGAAAGAGACCAGTCAATGAGTCATTTACAATATCAAGCTTCTTGACCATTTTTCACATTTAATGAGGTACTTTCGGGTTATTTCTAGCTGCAAATTATAATCAGCAAAAAAGGAATACATTTACCGTATTTTTCGGATTATAAGTCGCAGTTTTTTTTCATAGTTTGGCTGGGGGTGCGACTTATACTCCGAAGCGACTTATGTGTGAAATTATTAACACACTACCGTAAAACAGGGGTCACCAACCTTTTTGAAACCAAGAGCTACTTCTTGGGTACTGATTAATGCGAAGGGTTACCAGTTTGATACACCGTTAAATAAATTGCTTGAAATAGGCAATTGGCTCACTTTACCTTTAATAAATAAATGTGTATATATATATATATATATATATATATATATATATATATATATATATATATAAAAAATGGGTATTTCTGTCTGTCATTCCGTCGTACATTTTTTTTCCTTTTACGGAAGTTTTTTTTGTAGTGAATAAATGATGAAAAAAACACCTAATTGAACGGTTTAAAAGAGGAGAAAACACGAAAAAAATTAAAATAAAATTTTGAAACATAGTTTACCTTCAATTTCGACTCTTTAAAATTCAAAATTCAACCGAAAAAAATGAATCGAAAAACTAGCTAATTTGAATCTTTTTGAAAAAGAAAAGAAAATAATTTTTGGAACATCATTAGTAATTTTTCCTGATTTAAGATTAATTTTAGAATTTTGATGACATGTTTTAAATAGGTTAAAATCCAATCTGCACTTTGTTATAATATATAACAAATTGGACCAAGCTATATTTCTAACAAAGACAAATCATTATTTCTTCTAGATTTTCCAGGACAAAAAATTTAAAAGAAATTCAAAAGACTTTCAAATAAGATTTAAATTTGATTTTACTGATTTTCTAGATTTGCCAGAATAATTTCTTTGAATTTTAATCATATGTTTGAAAAAATATTTCACAAATATTCTTCGTTGCAAAAGCGAAAATGAAGAATTAAATTAAAATGTATTTATTATTCTTTACAATAAAAACAAACAAAATACTTAAATTGATTTAAATTGTCAGGAAAAAAGAGGAAGGAATTTAAAAGGTAAAAAGGTATGTGTTTAAAAATCCTAAAATCATTTTTAAGGTTGTATTTTTTCTCTAAAATTGTCTTTCCGAAAGTTATAAGAAGCAAAGTAAAAAAATAAATGAATTTATTTAAACAAGTGAACACCAAGTCTTTAAAATATTTTCTTGGATTTTCAAATTCTATTTGAGTTTTGTCTCTCTTAGAATTAAAAATGTCGAGCAAAGCGAGACCAGCTTGCTAGTAAATAAATACAATTTTAAAAAATAGAGGCAGCTCACTAGTAAGTGCTGCTATTTGAGTTATTTTTAGAACAGTCCAGCGGGCGACTCATCTGGTCCTTACGGGCTACCTGGTGCCTGCGGGCACCGCGTTGGTGACCCCTGCCCTAAAATATCAAATATTGTTTATTTCATTCGCGGAAGAGACGAAGAAAATGTCAGCAATCGTCACACACACGTCAACCAATAAGATTTCGGCAGAGAGGTTCATGGCAGAAGTGCATTGTGGGTCATGGGATGCTAACTGCTATATGCTATATGCTACTGCCGCAGCTATTAAAATGGATCATTTCATCGTTGGCGGTAACTTATAAAAACTGAGAAGGGCTGAACAAAAATGGCACTGAAAAGGAAATCATGTACTGCAGATTACAAGACAGGCGGATCGGTGCGGCGTCTTCAGTAATGCGGACGTTGTATCGATCCGTTGTGGTGAAGAAGGAGCTGAGCCGGAAGGCAAAGCTCTCAATTTACCGGTCGATCTACGTTCCCATCCTCACCTATGGTCATGAGCTTTGGGTCACGACCGAAAGGATAAGATCACGGGTACAAGCGGCCGAAATGAGTTTCCTCCGCCGGGTGGCGGGGCTCTCCCTTAGAGATAGGGTGAGAAGCTCTGCCATCCGGGAGGAACTCAACGTAGAGCCGCTGCTCCTCCACATCGAGAGGAGCCAGATGAAGTGGTTCGGGCATCTGGTCAGGATGCCACCCGAACGCCTCCCTAGGGAGGTGTTTAGGGCACGTCCAGCTGGTAGGAGGCCACGGGGAAGACCCAGGACACGTTGGGAAGACTATGTCTCCCGGCTGGCCTGGGAACGCCTCGGGATCCCCCGGGAAGAGCTAGACGAAGTGGCTGGAGATAGGGAAGTCTGGGCTTCCCTGCTTAGGCTGCTGCCCCCGCGACCCGACCTCGGATAAGCGGAAGATGATGGATGGATGGAGATTACAAGCTGGACGTAGTGAAATATGCAGCAGAAAACAACAAGAGGAAGTGGCACATACCTTTTTAGAGTTGGCAGAGTTGTTTAGAAGCGACATCGAGGAAGAAGATTTCATGGGATTTATCGATTAGGAGTGACAGATTGTTTGGTAAACGTATAGCATGTTCTATATGTTATAGTTATTTGAATGACTCTTACCATAATATGTTACGTTAACATACCAGGCACCTTCTCAGTTGGTTATTTATGCCTCATATAACGTACACTTATTCAGCCTGTTGTTCACTATTCTTTATTTATTTTAAATTGCCTTTCAAATGTCTATTCTTAGTGTTGGGTTTTATCAAATAAATTTCCCCCAAAAATGCGACTTATACTCCAGTGCGACTTATATGTTTTTTTCCTTCTTTATTATGCATTTTCGGCCGGTGCGACGTATACTCCGGAGTGATTTATAATCCGAAAAATACGGTAGATATTTTACTGATGACTGGTTTGAGTCAGGGCTTCACGGTGGCAGAGGGGTTAGTGCGTCTGCCTCACAATACGAAGGTCCTGCAGTCCTGGGTTCAAATCCAGGCTCGGGATCTTTCTGTGTGGAGTTTGCATGTTCTCCCCGTGAATGCGTGGGTTCCCTCCGGGTACTCCGGCTTCCTCCCACTTCCAAAGACATGCACCCTGGGGATAGGTTGATTGGCAACACTAAATTGGCCCTAGTGTGTGAGTGTGAATGGTGTCTGTCTATCTGTGTTGGCCCTGTGATGAGGTGGCGACTTGTCCAGGGTGTACCCCGCCTTCCGCCCGATTGTAGCTGAGATAGGCGCCAGCGCCCCCCGCGACCCCAAAAGGGAATAAGCGGTAGAAAATGGATGGATGGATGGATGGTTTGAGTCATTTCAAGGGTCAGAGGCACACTTAGGAAGTCAACCTGGATTGGGGTTCTCTGCATTCAGCTTTTTAGACTCCTTTTTTGCAAGCGAACGATGTGAATTGATGAGAAACAGGGAGGGTTCTAAAACAGAATATAATCCAATAAATACAACCGGGAGGGTTCAAAAGCAGAATATAATCCAATAAATACAATGTCACTTTTTTTTGCCAATGAAAATTAAATTGGAGAATGTCGATCTGGAAATAGAGTTTAGAGCTGTTGTGTCAAAATCAGGAAATACAATCGTAATCAAAATAATTTCAGTTGTCATATCCACAATTAAATGCAATTTGAACATTGCCAACATTGAAGCCCCATCTCACATCTTCAGTAAGACTATTCCACATTTTAGGAGCATAAAAGTTTCACCATGTTTAGTCTTGACTCTCGGCACCAACAGGAGACCCATACTTGCCAACTCTCCCGAATTTCAGAGCCCCTCCTGAAAATCTCCCGGGGCAACCGTTCTCCCGATTTCCACCCGGACAACAATATTGGGGGCCTGCCTTTAAGGCACTGCCTTTAGCGTCCTCTACAACCTGTTGTCACATCCGCTTTTTCTCCATACAAACAGCATGCTGGCCTATTCACATAAAATATGCGGCTTTTGCACACGCATAAGGGAATACTTGGTCAACAACCATACAGGTCACACTGAGGGTGGCCGTATAAACAACTTTAACTCTGTTACAAATATGCGGCACATTGTGAACCCACACCAAACAAGAATGACAAACACATCAGCACCGTAACACAACAGAACAAATACTCAGAACCCCTTGCAGCACAAACTCTTCCGGGACGCTACAATATACACAACCCCCGCACCACCCTCAAGGTTGGCAAGTATGAGGAGACCTCCCTGAGGTTCTCAGAGCTCCAACACGTCAAATGGACTTTAGCACAAGACTTGAACACAAGGAGTGCAGTTTTAAAGTCATTGGGGTAACATGCTGGTATATGCTAGTTCTAGTCGGGACACGAGCAGCAGCATTTTGCAGGTAGTGCAGCTGGCTTAGAGAGTCCAGTGACAAAGTCATTACAGTAGTCTTCATTTGGCATGGATGAGTCTTTCTACACATTATTCCTCTTATTTTGTCATTTTTTTCAGGTGGTAAAAAGCTGCTGATGTTCTTCATGTGATATTTAACCTTATTAATAGGTTTCAGGTACAAGGTCTCCAGGTGGGGTGACTTCATAGTTTCTTTGCTCCTGTGGGCCAAAGACAATTTACAGTGTAGCATGCAGCAAGATGCTCTTTTTAACCATGTAAATCAGGGGTGTCCAAACATTTTCCACTGAGGGCCACACACAGAAAAATCAAAGCAAGCGGGGGCCATTTATTTAAAAAAAAAAACAATCCAATATATGTATAAAAAATATACATTTAGGCCTCCACTCAGGCTTGATCCCGGGGACCCTAAAGGGTTTTGGTAAAAATTGTTAAAAATGTGTCATTATTCAGTATTATTTTTTTTATTCAAGTTTTAAATCCTTAGATCAACATCAAGTCTGTCAATATGACGTTTTTAAAGATTTAAGTTGTATGCTCTTTTTGTCAAAGAAAACTGTTTTTTTATGGAAAAAAACACAAAATATGCAATATTTCCAGCCGATAAAATTTTTGAGTAGAATATTTTAGATTATATAATTGGAGCTGTAAAAAGGTCAACAACTCATAACACCATTGATTTTAATTCACTTTTATTTTTTGTGCAATGACACTTAAAAACAAAACACACTGATCCAAAGGGGTCCAACTCATTAAAGTGTTAAAAAATATATATATATTTTTTTTTTACTGTTTACTTTTAACACAATGGTCTCGAGATAAACTTCAGATCTGTTCGTCTAAGATTTTTTGTAGTCTATTTTTGTTTGTTCGTTTTAGGCCGTTCTTTGGAAAAAAAAAACAGCTCAGTTTTCTATATGGCAAACACAAACCTTGAATAGGTCAATAATTCGTAATGAAATTGATTTTGATTCACTTATTATTTTTTTAAAGAAAGAAACGGCCTGCATGGCAGCTTTGTGTTATTAGAGTAAACATAGCAAAATGTTCCTCTTATATTTTACATTTGCTCTTTCATACCACTTTTTATTTTTTTTCCATAGTATTTTTAAAATGTGCCGTGGGGCCGTTAAAAAAATGACCTGCGGGCCGCACTTCGGACACCCCTGATGTAAATGAAATGACCCAAGCCCGTTATCTAAAGGCAAGTCTTTGATTCCAGGTGTCCAGTCTCTACGGGAGTGCTTCCAGTATTTCGAGGACGTCGACTGCGATTACCACAAGAAATTCTTCCGCCAGCTTTGCATGAACGACAACGTGATCAAAAGCAAGATCCATCTCCCGTATGATGACAGGATTCACGAGTTGCTGAACATCTGGTTGGAGCGAGAGGGGAAAGAAGCCAGCTTGAATGAGCTCCTGAGCGCACTTTTGGAGTGTGACCAGAAGCAAACAGCTGAGATGATCAAGAAGAAAGCCTTGGAAGAAGGTCATTACATTTTAGAGAATAAATAAAGCTCTAATTATTGGAAGGTTTTTTTTAGTCGGTTTGACGGGTTTTACTCTAATTCCGGATAATCCTGATCGAAAGACTGCATGAGCAATATATTTATCTTGTACAGCAGTGGTCGCTAAAATCATTTTTTTTTAAAATAACTACAATGTGCATTTGCAGTGTATTTATTTTGGAAATGGAATTGTTTTAATCTATTACTAATGTATTGTCATGTCTGTACTAATATTACTATAGTTGAGTACTGCTGATGAATTGCAAGATCTCACAGTTGTAATAATTGTAACAGCACAGTTGTAATAGTTAGTACATTGTAGTTGTTACAGCACAGTTGTAATAAGTGTTACAGCACAAAGAGCAACAAATTGAACCAAAGTGCACTTCTGAGCTCCCACTTGAATGCAAAATGTTTGCTGTTGAAATCATGACACTGCAGTTTTACACGAAATGAATATGTTTTATTTTGACTGCTTAATAGCTGTGATTGCTTTTCTAACAATTGCTTTTTTCAAGTGTGTCTTTATTTCAACCTCAGGAATTATTTATTGTAAGACGAGCAAAGACACATTTCACTTGGTCAGGAATGTGATGTTTATGGTAATTAATGCTGCTTTACTCTGCACAATGACTTAGTGTTGGAACAAATGTACAACCTCACTGGGAGTCAAAACGTACTTCATGAAGTTTTTCGAGGTTTCCTATATATTTCTTCTCCGTTGCAAATATGTATGAAATGCACTTTGGATATTTTTGCTTGAGTCAGTTACTCCGTCCATCCTCCTCCGCTTATCCGAGGTAGGGTCACGGGGACAGCAGCCTAAGCAGGGAAGCCCAGACTTTCCATTTTCTTTTCAGTTACTTCACCCTCACTAAATATGTATTCCTAACTACTTAAGTAGTACAATTTGAGTCCTTATGAGGTGTTCAGCATTAGATTGGAATACTGCTGTATTTTGAGTATTTTTTATTTCAAAGTTCAGAAGATATATTAAAGTATTTCTTACTGTTTTGCATACTGTGTTCTTTTGTGTGAGTGCATTGTGTGATTTTTTTTCTTTTTTTGTGGCATAATCAAAATATTGGAACCATTTCAGTTTCAGTAATGCAGTGAAACTGTTCACAGTTCTGTAGTTCATGTCACCATTGAGAACCTGAAGAATCAATTGGAAACTGACACTAGACTCGCACTTAATAGTACGATGGATCTCTTTCTCCATGACATCTGACTACAGTAAGCGATTATTAAGCTTTTGTACTTATATACTTTTATGTTATTTCTCTATAACATCAGACTACAGTAGGCCATTATTAGGCTTTTATACTTATATACTTGTAGCCGAGGGTACTGGGTTCGCCTATACTGCGTACTTATCAAATACAATAATACACTGGAGACATTAGAGCAGGTCAAGTAGCCACCACTTCTTTAATTTAATAAAAAGGGTTAGTGGCCACATGCGTGGACAGCGCCATTTAGCACTTATTTCCAAAATTGTGTACACTACTGAATTGGGGTCTTATGGCTGCTTATGTGGACTCTTATACTGCCATCTGGTGGTGTCGGAAGAGTATAACATACAATGGAATTTGGAAACTGGCTTTTTAAAAAAAACATTCTTCACCTTTTTTTTAATTGTATATTTTTAATAAACCATAAGTTTCAACATTTACAAACAGTTGAAAATAAAGTAAATACAAAAACAGCACACAGCAGTACAAACACAGTAACAAAATATATATATATGTATATATGTATATATATATGTATATATATTCATATATTTATTTATATGACATTGGGCGCAGTGAGAGTGTGGCCGTGCGCAACCCGAGGGTCCCGGGTTCAATCCCCACCTAGTACCAACCTCGTCACATCCATTGTGTCCTGAGCAAGACACTTCACCCTTGCTCCTGATGGGTGCTGGTTAGCGCCTTGCATGGAAGTGTGTGAATCTCTGTGTGAATGGGTAAATGTGGAAGTAGTGTCAAAGCGCTTTGAGTACCTTGAAGGTAGAAAAGCGCTTTACAACTACAACCCATTTATCATTTAGCACTTTGTTTATTTTATATATATATATATATATATATATATATATATATATATATGTATATATATATATATATATATATATATATATATATATATAAAATAAACAAAGTGCAAAGCCATAGGCTCACTCAATCTCAGTAAATCCTATTTCTTCACCTGACTTGGCCTTAAAAAAGGCGGGCATGACGTCATCCAGTAGGTGTCGCTGCAGATGTCGTCCAGCAGGTGTCGCTGCGGTCACGCGGAAGTGGAAAAGCCCCACCGGCGTTTACTTTACAAACACGGAAATGCTTCAACGTTGAAAATTTTGCACTTATCTTAAATATCGTATCACCTGTATAAACGTAAATATTTATAACAATTTAATTTTCTGTGCTCATGTTGAATACGTGAATAACATAATAATTTTATTTGAATAATATAATATTATTACTCACCGGAAGCTATTTTATTTTGACAGGACTTCATTTGCAGAGCACGTCGTTTTTCGTTACATGTCGCCTTATTTCAACAACAATAATGAACGGTGTCGCAAGTAAATGGAGGTAAGGTAGGGGCGTGTTACATATATCATTTCATTCGACGTGTGTGAAATGTTCTCGGTGGACGTAAATTAATGATGGAAGCGAAAACTACTTGTCTCACTCGACCGACTTCCGTGTTGTTGAGGTGACTCATGCACACATCGCTGATCTGAGTTCGAGCCCGCAGTCTACAACTGAAAGTACGCAGCAGGCCAACTTTTCACTCGTAGATGTAAATCAAGGCTTGAGGAAGGTAAGTCAAGGTCCATGGATCATGAGTGCTGGCAATGATTCATTCATATATCTTAAAAGTTGAGTGGTGACCCCATAGGGCTCCAAAGCATCAAGGACAAGGTAAGGCTACTTAACTTGGATTTTTTTTTTTTTTTTTTTACACACTAATAGTTTTTCCACTATCCTGCTTAAAATGAAACCATGGAACACATTGTTTTTTTTGTTTTTTTTTAAATACATTTCAACAAATATATAAATATATACAGTTGTGATCAAAATTACTCAACCCCCACACAATGTTGATGTTTTAGCAAGTTGGACATTTATTCCCTATTTTGTTTATAGTCATATCAAATAAAAATGCATTAAATAGACAAATGCAACTTCAATTACAACATTATATTTTGTAACATACCAAACAGTGTCATTTCTCTTAATATCTCATTGACAAAATTATTCAACCCCTTGAAGATCATAACTCTTAAGAACAGTATTTGAATAAGGTCTTTTCAATCAGGTGTTGAAAACACCTGTAGATGTGATTAGAACCATAACGAGCAACAATTAAACTGATTGAAAAAGACTGTGACGCTCAGCTTCTTGTAGATGGTCGATGGTGTATTTGCAACATGGTGAAGTCCAGGGAGTGGTCAAAGAAGTCAAGAAAGGAAATAATTTCTCTTCATAAGAAAGGATATGGATATAAGAAAATAGCAAAGACATTACACATTCCAAGATACACAGTTGGGAGCATAATTCACAGGTTTAAAGCTAAAGGCACAGTGGAAACACTACCTGGGCGTGGTAGAAAGAGGATGCTGTGTGCAACTGCTGTTTGGTATTTGAAGCGTACAGTGGTGAAAAACCCCCGGGTAACAGCTGAGGAACTACAACAGGACATTGCAGAGGGGGGAACGCAGGTTTCGTCCCAGACAATAAGGCGCGCACTACGAGATGAAGGCCTCCATGCCAGAACTCCCAGGCGCACCCCACTTCTGACGACCAGGCACAAGGAAAAATAGACTCCAGTATGCCAAAAATCATCTGGACAAACCCCAAAGGTTTTGGGAAACTGTTCTATGGAGTGATGAGACCAAACTCAAACTCTTTGGGCCTATGAATCAACGTTATGTCTGGAGGAGAAAAAATGAAGCTTACAAAGAGAAGAACACCTCGCCTACTGTTAAGCATGGTGGGGGGGTCAATCATGCTCTGGGGCTGTTTCTCTGCCTCAGGTACCGGGAATCTCCAGCGCGTTCAAGGCATTATGAATTCTATTTCCTAGCAGGATATATTAGCTGCAAATGTCATGAAGTCAGTGACGAAGCTGAGGCTTGGGAGACGTTGGACCTTCCTACAGGACAACGATCCCAAGCATACCTCCAAATCAACATCAGAGTGGTTGCAGAAGAAGGGCTGGAAGACTCTGGAGTGGCCTTCACAGTCGCCAGACCTAAATCCTCTAGAAAAGCTGTGGTGGGACTTGAAGAAGGAAGTTGCAGCTCGCAAGCCCAAGAATATGAATGAACTGGAGGCCTTTGCCCAAGAGGAATGGGCTAAAATACCTGTAGATGGTTGCAAGAAGCTTGTGTCCGCTTATGTATCACCTTTGAAGGATGTCATTACTGCCAAAGGGTGTTCTACTAAGTACTAAAGATGCATGGAACTAGGGGGTTGAATCATTTTGTCAATGAGATATTAAGAAAAATGTCCTTTTTTGGTATTTTGTAAAATACAGTGTTACATATTAAGTTGCATTTGTCTATTTGACACATCTTCATTTGATATGACTATAAACAAAATACGGAATAAATGTCCAACTTGCTAAAACACCAAAATTGTGTGGGGGTTGAATAATTTTGATCACAACTGTAATAAACAAAGTGCAAAGCCATAAGCTCATTCAGATTCATTAAACAACTTCAATTTGGAACACAGCATCATCGTTTTCACAGCTTTTTAGTTTTTAGAGGTAGAGAGTGTTTTAATGTAAAGTTCAAAATCTTTTTTAGAGGCACAAAAGATAGGTCGGGTATTAAGAAACTTACATTTATGAATATAAAACCTAGCCAATAAAATAATGAGGTTGCAAAGGTAGAATTCCTTTTCAAATTTGTGTTCATACAGTGTAAAACCAAAAATCACATCTTTAAAGCAAAGCACAAATTTGCCATAAATATTGTCCAGGATGAAGCGACAGATGCCCTGCTATAGTGATCGAGTGTTTTCACAAGTCCAAAACAAGTGGTTAACAGTCTCTGGGTGCATGTTGCAAAAGATGCAGGTAACATCAATGTCCGTCTTGTATTTAACCATTCCAGTCTTTACAGGGTAATAACGATGAAGGATTTTAAAAGATATCTCTTTGACTTTATTGGTGAGTAAATACCTTCTAGGTAGGGACCACGTTTTGACCCAGCAGATGTCATTTACAACAGTATTCCAGAGGGAAATTACATAGGAGACAGACACACAATCATTTTGGAATAAGCTGCGGATTGTTCTGTTAGTTTTTTGATCAAAGTTTCCCCACAGGAGTGTCAAGTGGATCATTCACAATTTTTACAGCAGAAAGAGGAGGTGTGTAAGCCCTGTACAACATAATAACACCTGTTTGGGAGTCACAGGTATCTTAAAAAGGTTGAGAAATTCACGGTGGCAGAGGGGTTAGTGCGTCTGCCTCACAATACGAAGTTCCTGCAGTCCTGGGTTCAAATCCAGGCTCGGGATCTTTCTGTGTGGAGTTTGCATGTTCTCCCCGTGAATGCGTGGGTTCCCTCCGGGTACTCCGGCTTCCTCCCACTTCCAAAGACATGCACCTGGGGATAGGTTAATTGGCAACACTAAATGGTCCCTAGTGTGTGAATGTGAGTGTGAATGTTGTCTGTCTATCTGTGTTGGCCCTGCGATGAGGTTGCGACTTGTCCAGGGTGTACCCTGCCTTCCTCCCGATTGTAGCTGAGATAGGCGCCAGCACCCCTCGCGACCCCGAAAGGGAATAAGCAGTAGAAAATGGATGGATGGATGGATAAAAAGTTGACCTTCCTTATTGAAAAGCTGACTCACTAAAATAATGTTATTGTTAAACCAATTGTTGAGGAAAAGAGATTTCCTTTTGTAACATATGTCTTTATTGTTCCAGATGAAATATTTGGTAGGTGAAAAATTGTATTTGTACATGGAACACATTGTTATTGCTTAAAAATACTTGTTGGTGACATAGGTCTGTAATGTTAAAAATACGTTACGTTAACTGTTTAATTCCTCTATTTCATGACCCTATCTTGACCTGAGATAACACAAATAGAGTTTTAAAGGCCTACTGAAACCCACTACTAGCGACCACGCAGTCTGATAGTTTATATATCAATGATGAAATATTAACATTGCAACACATGCCAATACGGGTTAGTTTAATAAATTAAAATTTTAAATTTCCCGCAGAGTTTCCTGTTAAAAACGTCGTGGAATGATGACGTGTGACGTCTCGGTTTGAAGGGGACACATTAGCGCAGCACCGCTTGCGGCTAAAAGTTGTCTCTTTTCATCACGCAATTACACAGTATTCTGGACAACTATGTTGCTGAATGTTTTGCACGTCACTGGTTGTAGAGCTCCTCACATCTAAACATTGTTTACGATCATGGCCACCAGCAACTAGAGCGATTGAACCGAGAAAGCGACAATTTCCCCGTTAATTTGAGCGAGGATGAAAGATTTGTGGATGAGGATAGTGAGAGTGAAGGACTACAAGAAAAAAAAAGGGCAGTGGGAGCGATTCAGATGTTACACACATTTACTAGGATAATTCAGGAAAATCCATTATCTGCTTATTGTGTTAGTAGTGTTTTTTGGTGAGATTATATAGTCATATATATAGTTATGGAGTGACCGCCAGTGTCTCTGAGGGAAGCCACGGAGGAGCCAAGAGAGTCGCAGCTGCCTCTTTGACAGCTGCAGGAAGAATGACACTAGCTCCGCTCATGTCTACGGTAAGAGCCACTTATTACCACAATTTTCTCACCGAAACCTGCCGGTTGACATGTGGTAGAGAACCATGTTCGCTTGACCGCTGTTTTCCATAGTAAAGCTTCACCGTCATCTTTAGGGAATGTACAAACAAAATAAAACACCGGCTGTGTTTGTTTTGCTACAGCCGACCGCAATACACCAACATCTGTCTTTTTTGTAGTCTCCATTATTAATTGAACAAATTGCAAAAGATTCAGCAACACAGATGTCCAGAGAATTGTGTAATTATGCGATTAAAGCAAACTACTTATAGCTTGGATCGGGCTGGAAGAACATGTCCGCTACAACCGGTGACGTCACGCGCACGCGTCATCATTCCGCGACGTGTTCAATAGGATACTTCGCGGGAAACTTAAAATTGCAATTAAGTAAACTAAAAAGGCCGTATTTGGCATGTGTTGCAATGTTAATATTTCATCATTGATATATAAACTATCAGACTGCATGGTCGGTAGTAGTGGGTTTCAGTAGGCCTTTAATTTAAGAATATTTTTAACATATTGAGCAAAAATTTCTCTTTTTGTTTTTCTACCAAGAGAAGAGCACTTGTTATTAGTGAGAATATACTTATTTTAAGGTATTTTTGGGTTCATTGAGGTTAGTTAATTTCACTTGTTTTGGAGAGTCTTGACAAGCCACTTTGTCTTGTTCTATTGGCTGATAATTTTGCTTAGTTCAAATAAAATATTCCTCATTTTTGTATATTTTTTTCTTCTTTTTGAACACTGACTTTTTACAGTGTGGATGGATGTTTAAAACGGGATTACCATGAATTGATTTACGTGGACCCCGACTTAAACAAGTTGAAAAACTTATTCGGGTGTTACCATTTAGTGGTCAATTGTACGGAATATGTACTGTACTGTGCAATCTACTAATAAAAGTTTCAATCAATCAATCAATTGAGTTGCTTATTATGTGGGGTTAGGGCGGGGCGATAAGGCCTTTTATTAATATCTCCATATTTTAGGCCCTGTCACGATACACGATATATATCTCGATATTTTGCCTTATCCTTGAATGAACACTTGATACTAGAGATGCGCGGTTTGCGGTCTCATCCGCGGAGTCCGCGGGTAAACCGCGGGTCGGGCGGTTGACATGACGAAAAAATACATTTTAATTAGATTCGGGCAGGTGGCGGTTGAACCATCCGGAGATATTTGATATACATGGTTCTGGGATCGGTTTCCCTTGCCATTCAAAGAGCCATTTAAGGCCCGTGTCATAAAGCGGAGAAGTCAATAAGAGACGCTATTATTCTATTGAATGACTGCCGGCAGTCACCCAGATATTAAATATTAGTGCGTGCTATGAAGCCATTGGCTTTGTCGCCTTCTACATCATACACGATCTGCTTGTCAGTCCAGCATCATATTGAGTGAGGCTTCCCGCAGCAACACGCACACGACTGCAAGGCATACTGGGTGACACAGAATACACTAATGGTTGTGATATAAACACTTTTAACACTCCTAGTAATATGCGCCAAGCTTTGAAGCCACACCATGCGTCGGGTTGGGGGCGCGGGGGTGTAGAATATATTCAGGTGTGTCATGAATACAAAGGATTATGGGTATTAGTTGTGTTGCGTTTATGTTGTGTTACTATGAGGATGTTCTCCCGAAATGTGTTTGTCAATCTTGTATTGTATGGCTTCACAGCGTGGCGCATATTACTAAGTGTTAAAGTTGTTTATATCACAACCATCAGTGTACTCTGTATCACCCAGTATGCCTTTCAATCTCATACGTGGGATTGCAGAAGCTGCACACATGTTGCTGGACCAACAATCGGTTCGTACATGTAGTTGAAAGTGTCAAAGGCAATAGCTTCACAGCACGCCCATATTCTTGTCACCGGGATGAATGCTATTGAATAGTCGCGAGAACGTTAGCGGCTCCAATTGTCTTCATTACTCTGTGGAACAGGTTTAAATAGTTCTGTGAATGGTAAAGGTGGCCAACCTCTGATGTGATTTTAGCGGGCGGTTGGCGGGCGGGCACGGTCCTGATAAAATGTTGGTTCGGGTCCTGATAAAATGTTGGTTCGGATGGACGGCGGGTGGAAGACGATTTTGGTGATGCGGATGATATAATTGCCTATCCGCGCATCTCTACTTGATACA
>NC_084617.1:67868178-67993178 GCF_033978795.1 Nerophis ophidion
GCTGCCCGGTACCAATCGAGCCGTTGGGGACCACTGGGTTAGAGTATACAAACTAAGACAATGTCTATTAACAAACCTCGTCATTCAACACCAAATCTTACAAAAAGTACGGGGTACCACTATTTTGCTTATATTGGGCCATAGTTTGGGTTTCTGCTTTGGAAATTCAGATTTGCAAAACATTATTTGAAGTAACATTTAGTTTTCACTGGGCATTGAAGGACAAAAGGTATTCAAAGTTGTTGTCGTACTTCAGTGCTTTCTCAGATTTGTTTTTCACCAAGTACCACCCCAGAAAAAACTTGGCTCTACAAGTACAAACATAATGACAACATTAAAATACAGTAGTTTAATAGACCTAAGTATTCATTAAGTACCACCATAATGACAACATTAAATACAGTAGTATAGAAGACCCAAGTATTCATTAAGTACCACCATAACAACCAACATTACAACACAGTAGTGTAGTAGACCCAAGTATTCATTAAGTACCACCATAATGACAACATTAAAATACAGTAGTGTAGTAAAGCTAAGTATCCATTAGGTACAACAATAATGACAACATTAAAATACAGTTGTGTAGTAGACTTAAGTATTCATTACGTACCACCATAATGACAACATTAAATACAGTCGTGTAGTAAACTAAAGTATCCGTTAAGTAAAACAATAAGGACAACATTAAAATACAGTAGTCATGTAGTAGACTTAAGTATTCATTACGTACCACCATAATGACAACATTAAATGCAGTCGTGTAGTAGACCTAAGTATTAAGTACCACCATAATGACAACATTAAATACAGTAGTGTAGTAGACCCAAGTATTCATTAAGTACCACCATAATGACAACATTAAAATACAATGGTGTAGTAGACTTAAGTATTCATTACGTACCACATCAATGACAACATTAAATACAGTCGTGTAGTAGAGTTAAGTATTCATTAAGTACCCCCATAATGACCAACATTACAACACAGTAGTGTTGTAAACCTAAGTATCCGTTAAGTAAAACAATAATGACAACATTAAAATACAGTAGTCGTGTAGAAGACTTAAGTATTCATTACGTACCACATCAATGACAACATTAAATACAGTCGTGCAGTAGACCTAAGTATTCATTAAGTACCACCATAATGACAACATTAAATACAGTCGTGTAGTAGACCTAAGTATTCATTAAGTACCACCATAATGACAACATTAAAATACAGTAGTGTAGTAGACCCAAGTATTCATTAAGTACCACCATAATGACAACATTAAAATACAGTAGTGTAGTAGACCAACGTATTCATTAAGTACCACTATAATGACAACATTAAAATACAGTAATGTAGTAAACGTAAGTATCCATTAAGTACAACAATAATGACAACATTAAAATACAGTAGTGTAGTAGACCTAAGTATTCATTAAGTACCACCATAATGACAACATTAAAATACAGTAGTGTAGTAAACATAAGTATCCATTAAGTACAAAAATAATGACAACATTAAAATACAGTTGTGTAGTAGACTTAAGTATTCATTACGTACCACCATAATGACAACATTAAATACAGTCGTGTAGTAAACTAAAGTATCCGTTAAGTAAAACAATAAGGACAACATTAAAATACAGTAGTCGTGTAGTAGACTTAAGTATTCATTAAGTACCACCATAGTGACAACATTAAACACAGTCGTGTAGTAGACCTAAGTATTCATTAAGTACCACCATAATGACAGCATTAAATACAGTAGTGTAGTAGACCCAAGTATTCATTACGTACCACCATAATGACAACATTATAATACAGTAGTGTAGTAGAGCTAAGTATTCATTAAGTACCACCATAATGACAACATTAAAATACAATGGTGTAGTAGACTTAAGTATTCATTACGTACCACATCAATGACAACATTAAATACAGTCGTGTAGTAGAGTTAAGTATTCATTAAGTACCCCCATAATGACCAACATTACAACACAGTAGTGTTGTAAACCTAAGTATCCGTTAAGTAAAACAATAATGACAACATTAAAATACAGTAGTCGTGTAGAAGACTTAAGTATTCATTACGTACCACATCAATGACAACATTAAATACAGTCGTGTAGTAGACCTAAGTATTCATTAAGTACCACCATAATGACAACATTAAATACAGTCATGTAGTAGACCTAAGTATTCATTAAGTACCACCATAATGACAACATTAAAATACAGTAGTGTAGTAGACCCAAGTATTCATTAAGTACCACCATAATGACAACATTAAAATACAGTAGTGTAGTAGACCGACGTATTCATTAAGTACCACTATAATGACAACATTAAAATACAGTAGTGTAGTAAACGTAAGTATCCATTAAGTACAACAATAATGACAACATTAAAATACAGTAGTGTAGTAGACCTAAGTATTCATTAAGTACCACCATAATGACAACATTAAAATACAGTAGTGTAGTAAACGTAAGTATCCATTAAGTACAACAATAATGACAACATTAAAATACAGTTGTGTAGTAGACTTAAGTATTCATTACGTACCACCATAATGACAACATTAAATACAGTCGTGTAGTAAACTTAAGTATCCGTTAAGTAAAACAATAAGGACAACATTAAAATACAGTAGTTGTGTAGTAGACTTAAGTATTCATTAAGTACCACCATAGTGACAACATTAAACACAGTCGTGTAGTAGACCTAAGTATTCATTAAGTACCACCATAATGACAACATTAAATACAGTAGTGTAGTAGACCCAAGTATTCATTACGTACCACCATAATGACATTATAATACAGTAGTGTAGTAGAGCTAAGTATTCATTAAGTACCAACATAATGACCAACATTACAATACAGTAGTGTAGTAAACCTAAGTATCCCTTAAATAAAACAATAATGACATTAAAATACAGTAGTCATGTAGTAGACTTAAGTATTCATTACGTACTGCCATAGTGACAACATTAAACTCAGTCGTGTAGTAGACTTAAGTATTCATTAAGTACCACCATAATGACAACATTAAAATACAGTACTGTAGTATACCTAAGTATTCATTAAGTACCACCATAATGACAACATTAAAATACAGTAGTGTAATAGACCTAAGTATTAATTAAGTACCACCATAATGACAACATTAAAATACAGTAGTGTGGTAGGCATAAGTATCCATTAAAAACAAGACAGAGCTTTTATTTAAGTATTTCATATTTCTGGCTACTGTAAATTAGTTTTCACAGTTACACTGTTTGAAAATAAGAAAATAAAACCTTGCATTTTTATCAAAAGATTATTTGGCGTACCACTAGATGCAGATGTACATGTATATGTGCCACTAGATGTAGATGTACATGTAGATGTATGGTACCACAGTTTAAGAATCACTGTTGTATGGAACCATTTTGTCAGTGTGTATGCTGCCTTCCACAAGGTGGCAGCAGAGTAAAGTGTGGGATCAGTTTAAAGTACACGACAAGGTTATAGTGTCCATCCATCCATTTTCGTGTTTGTCCTTATAAAGTTTATGTGTTGCCATTAAACCAACATACCGTACTGGCTCGTATAAACACGCGGGTCAATTTCTCACAATAAGATTAATTTCCCTTTTTTGTTTTCCTCAGCTAACGACCACATATTTTCAATATACTATTCCTGCTTTTTGTTAGCTCACGTCTCATAATGTGTCGCAAAATTAAAACATTCGTCCATCACCATTGCGTTTCTGTTCAATTCGGACAGCCTTTGAAAGCACCATTGCTGCCTTCAGGGAACGGTTGGGTTCTCGAGCCATCATCTCCGTGCGTGTGACCACGTCGCGGCGCCCAGTGACGTCATCGTAAAGGCGGGCGTCGAGGGACCGTCCAGATGCTGACGAAGAGAGGAAAAGTGTTGGGAAAAAGGGAAAAGACGCTGCGGACAACTTTTGTTCACACTTTGTTCACCACCGCAGCCTGCTCGGCGCCGCCAGCAACAAGCAAAGTAAGACCCTTGAAATATGCTTGAGACTTTTATATAAGTACATTCAGCATGAGGCTTTATTATATAAGTACATTCAGCATGAGACTTTAATATATAAGTACATTCAGCATGAGACTTTATTATATAAGTACATTCAGCATGAGACTTTATTATATAAGTAAATTCAGCATGATACTTTATTATATAAGTACATTCAGCATGAGACTTTATTATATTAGTACATTCAGCATGAGACTTTATTATATAAGTAAATTCAGCATGATACTTTATTATATAAGTACATTCAGCATGAGACTTTATTATATTAGTACATTCAGCATGAGACTTAAATATATAAGTACATTCAGCACGTATATAAGTACATTCAGCATGAGACTTTATTATATTAGTACAAGCAGTATTAGTTTTTAATATATAAGTACATGCAATATTAGTTTTTAATATATAAGTACATTCAGCATGAGACTTTATTATATAAGTACAAGCAGTATTTGTTTTTACTATATAAGTACGTGTAATATTAGTTTTTAATATATAAGTACATGCAATATTAGTTTTTAATATATTAGTACATTCAGCATGAGACTTCAATATATAAGTACATTTATCACGTATATAAGTACATTCAGCATGAGACTTCAATATATAAGTACATTCAGCACGTATATAAGTACATTCAGCATGAGACTTTATTATATAAGTACATGCAGTATTACGACTTGTCCAGTGTGTACTCCGCCTACCGCCCGATTGTAGCTGAGATAGGCGCCCTCGCCCCCCGCGACCCCAAAAGGGAATAAGAAAATGGATGGATGGATGCCATGCAGTATTAGTTTTTAATATATAAATACATGCAGTGTTAGTTTTTAATATATAAGTACATTCAGCATGAGACTTTGATATATAAGTACATTCAGCCTGAGTATTTTATATAAGTACATGCAGCATGAGACTTTAATATATAAGTACATGCAGCTTGAGACTATAATATATAAGTACATGCAGCATGAGACTAATATATAAGCACATGGCCCTGCGATGAGGTGGCGACTTGTCCAGGGTGTACCCCGCCTTCCGCCCGATTGTAGCTGAGATAGGCGCCAGCGCCCCCCGCGACCCCAAAAGGGAATAAGCGGTAGAAAATGGATGGATCAATTCAGCATTAGACTATAATATATAAGTACATGCAGCACAAGACTTTATTATATAAGTACATGCAGCATCATACTTTAATACATAAGTACATGCAGCATGATACTTTAATACATAAGTACATGCAGCATGATACTTTAATACTTAAGTACATGCAGCATGATACTTTAATATATAAGTACATGCAGCATGATACTTTAATATATAAGTACATGCAGCATGATACTTTAATATATAAGTACAAACAGTATTAGTTTTTAGTATATAAGTACATGCATTATTAGTTTTTAATATATAAGTACATTCAGCATTAGACTTTAATACATAAGTATATGCAGCATGATACTTTAATATATAAGCGTTGTACGTGTTATTAGAAAACCTTTGACAAAGTGACGTGTGTTGAATGTGAAGCGATGGCAGTGTACTTTTACTTGTAAACATCTGAGTCATGATGCAATACTTGATGTCACGCCAAACAGCCACGCATCTGCTAGCTGGCCTTTATTTTTTTTAACTTTTTCAATGAATCACATATTAAAAAGTTGCACATTAACTAGCATGTGCATCCAAATGAGTTAAAGTTGTGCAATTAGTGCTTGGAACTCGAGCGAGGGTCTGCATTGTTGTCTGGTGTTGAACACACCAATGGGAGAGGATTGATTAAGCTTTAGATAATTTTTATTGAAAGTAATTTTTTTATTTTACTGTATCAACACATTGCATTTATCTTAGGTTTTTACAAAAAGAAAAAGACATGGTTTAAAACTGTTTAAAAGTCACTGTGACGCTTCGCTGGCATCGTGGTGCGGGTTCGTTCTCTCAAATGGTGCAGTCGGACTTGGACACAGTGTGAAAGTAAGAAATGATGATTTTTTTCTACTAAGAAAACAGCCTAGGAACAAAAAAATTGCACAAGGCACTAAAGGCAAAACAAACAGAACTAGCATGGGAGCTAGAAAGAACTAAAGGCACTAGCATGAGAGCTAGGGAACAAGCAAAGGAATAGCGTGGAAGCTAACAAGTACAAAAATAGTCTCTTAATCACAAACGGGAATCAGCGTCGTCACCTGTTGCATGGAACAGAAACTAAAATGCGAGGATGAGTAACGGAAAAAGGCAGGCTTGTATAAGGACAGTAATTAGGAGGCAGGTGAGCGTCAAAAATAAAAGACAGGTGACACTAATACGTGACTATAGCAACGAAAACAAACAGGAAGTGCCACCAGGAACTAAGGACGACAAATACTCAACAGGATGTGATACAAAACCAGAAAATGAGAAGCGGATCATGACAGTCACAGCGGGGTTAGGAGGAGCTGGAGCCCCGTCAGAAGTCAGTTTAGCCCTTATTGATATTTATCATATCGATACATTTTGGAATATATCTAAAGTTATGTAAGCAAAGTCAACTTTCACTACCTATCAATACCTGCTGTTGCATATTAGAGATCTGCATAAGTCCCAAAAATGTTCAATCAAAGTGTGGAGGGCAATGCGGAGATGTTTATAAAACAATCTTGCCTTCCTTCCGACTTCCACCTTTAATTCACACCACTTGTGACGTCAGACACATCACATTTTTTTTTCTTCCTAGTTTTTGTTGCTCTGCGGCACTTCTCCCTGGCGAATGGCGACTAGGGAGAATGTCTGCCGCTGCTTTTCGCCCACCGAGACAAAGATTGGGAATGACTGGAAAGAGGGGCTCGCTGCGTTCAGTTCATAAACTCTCTCAGGTCCTGAGGGCCGTGCACAGAGTTTAGACGTCCTTCTCCCTGTTTGAAGCGAGAGACCAACAAACTCAAAGTTTTTGACTCCCTTAGTTTCTGGGTTTGTTTTAGTTTCCATGGGGATTAATTGGGTTCACCTGCCTCTGTTTATTGGTCGGCATGCTCAGCTGCTGTCAACCACTAATCAGAGAGCTATTTATCCATCTTGCTGGCTTCATTGTTTGCTACACAAAACCTGTTACGTTATTTCTTGTCTCCTAGTTTGTACTTCCTGTGCTAAGTGGTAGCCTTAGTTTACCGTGCGATCGGCACGCTTTTCTTTCTGCTTGTTTTGTGTTTTTTAGTACGTGTTTAATTTTTAAGATTAAATCATGTTCTTAACTGCACGCTTTGTCCGGAGTGGTCTGTCTGCATCCCGGGGGAACAATCCCCGCAGTAAGCTGCGACCCCCCTGCTGTGACACTCAACAATTTAGACAACTCACTCAAATGCAGGTGACTGCTGGGAAAAAAAACAACTTGTAGTTACGTTGTCACACTAATTAAAACCTCAATGTCGAATTGTGTAGTTTATGTTGATGATAATAGGGAGGGATGTATGATACTTTTTTCAACTTCTTGCTTCACAAGACAGATGTGAGGCTCTTTCTCACCAAACTTATTGGTGAATGACATCATCATTTTGGACCTTCATAGGAACATACAGTAACCAGTCTATGGGGTCAGAATCATATTCAGGTTGGTCGGGGATCAATGAACAATTCATTGATGAAACCGTTGTGTTCTGTAAATACGGGATCAATGAACAATTCATTGATGAAACCATTGTGTTCTGTAAATACGGGATCAATGAACAATTCATTGATGAAACCATTGTGTTCTGCAAATATTAAATGTATTGTCTTCTCATTGTTTTCAGATCTAAACAACATGCTGGTCATCCAGTACCTGACCTGCTGCAGTCTGTTAGTGCTACTAAAGACGGTTCTTGCCCAGTATGAGCACCCGGGCTACCCAGAACCACAGCAGGAGCAGTACTCTGCCCCCCAGCTGGCACCCGACACGCCCAGGATTCAGCTTCGGCTGGCCGGGGACAAGAGGAAGCACAACGAGGGCCGTGTGGAGGTCTTCTACAACAACCAGTGGGGAACCGTCTGCGATGACGACTTCAGCATCCACGCCGCCCAGGTGGTGTGTCGAGAGCTGGGATACGTGGAAGCAGTATCGTGGTCACCCTCGTCCAAATACGGGAAAGGAGAAGGTATTTGATCGCAAAATAGGTTCATATATTTGTGAAAAACCCCAATAAAGTTAAAGTACCAATGATAGTCTCACACACACACTAGGTGTGGTGAAATGTATCCTCTGTATTTGACCCATCCCCTTATTCACCCCCCTGGGAGGTGAAGGGAGCAGTGAGCAGCAGTGGCCGCGCCCGGGAATCATTTTTGTTGATTTAATCCCCAATTCCAGCCCTTGATGCCGAATGCCAAGCAGGGAGGTAATGGGTCCCATTTTCATAGTCTTTGGTATGGCTCGGACTCACAACCTACCGATCTCAGGGCGGACCCTCTAACCCAGTGGTTCTTAACCAGGGTTCGATCGAACCCTAGGGGTTCGGTGAGTCGGTCTCAGGGGTTCGGTGGAGCCTTCACTCAAGCCACACCCGACTCATCATGTACATAAAAACTTCTCCCGCTCGCCTGTATCGATTGGGGACATCTCTACGCTGCTGATCTGCCTCCGCTTGAGATGGTCTCCTGCGGACGGGACTCTCGCTGCTGTCTTGGATCCGCTTTGAACTGAACTCTCGCGGCTGTGTTGGAGCCACTATGGATTGAACTTTCACAGTATCATGTTAGACCCGCTCGACATCCATTGCTTTCGGTCCCCTAGAGGGGGCGGGGGGGGGTTGCCCACATCTGAGGTCCTCTCCAAGGTTTCTCATAGTCAGCATTGTCACTGGCGTCCCACTGGATGTGAATTCTCCCTGCCCACTGGGTGTGAGTTTTCCTTGCCCTTTTGTGGGTTCTTCCGAGGATGTTGTAGTCGTAATGATTTGTGCAGTCCTTTGAGACATTTGTGATTTGGGGCTATATAAATAAACATTGATTGATTGATTGATTGATGTTAGGGATACGATAAACAGCAGAACCCAAACTGATTAGCAGGTGTGTAATTTGTTACGAGTTCATGCACTGTGTTGGTTTTGTTCTTTGAACAAGGTGATGTTCATGCACGGTCATTTTGTGCACAAGTAAAAGATCATATAACTTTGTCTTGAATTTGAAAAACATTTTATTTTTCACTAAAGAAGGGTTCGGCGGATGCACATGTGAAACTGGTGGGGTTCAGTACCTCTAACAAGGTTAAGAACCACTGCTCTAACCACTAAGCCACTGAGAATAAGTTGGACAATGTTGACCTTTTTATGATGGCCTTTTTTAAACTTCCACATTTTGCTGTTTATTGGAGAGCTGCCGGCAGCAAGAAGAGCGCTCAATCAAGAGTAGAGGTGGCCATCATTTAGCGATTTGGCACTCTCATCAGTTAAAATGCACTTTAGAAAATGCAAATATTTGTCGAATAATTATATAAATTAACTAAGGGTACCACTTTAGTATGGGGAACATATTCACCATTAATTAGTTGCTTATTAAATCATGCAAATTAGTAACACATTTGCTTATTAGTCATTATTGTGTACTTATTAATGCCTTATTATATACCCTAACCCCAACCCTAACCCTAACCCTAACCAAATAACTCTAAATTAAGACTTTGCTACTTAGAATATGTTCCCCATGTCGAATAATTAAAAAAAATAAATAATAATTAAGGGTACCACTTTAGTATGGGGAACATATTCACCATTAATTAGTTGCTTATTAACATGCAAATTAGTAACATGTTTGCTCTTTATTAGTCATTATTAAGTACTTATTAATGCCTTATTCTGCGTGGCCTTTTATACCCTAACCCTAACCAAATAACTCTAAATTAAGTCTTTGCTACTTAGAATATGTTCCCCTAGTGTCCAAATAACTAAAATAAGTCTTTGTTACTTAGAAGATGTTCCCCATGTCGAATTATTATATAAATTAAATAATAATTAAAGGTAACAGCATTCATTTCATGCTTATTAACATGCAAAACTCCTAATTCATCCATATTAGGTACTTTATTAATGCCTTATTCTGAATGGCCTTATTATACCCATACCTCTAACCCCAACCCTAACACTAACCATAAAGAAATAACTCTAAATCAAGTCTTTGCTACTTAGAATATGTTCCCCATGTCAAATAATTATATAAATGAAAGAATAATTAAGGGTAAAACTTTAGTATAGGGAACGTATTCACCATTAATTAGTTGCTTATTAACATGCAAATGAGAAACATATTGGCACCTAATTAGTCATTATTAAGTACTTTATTAATGCCTTATTCTCCATGGTCTTATTGTACCCTAACCCTTTAACCCCAACGCCAACCCTAACCCTAACCAAATAACTCTAAATTAAGTCTTTGTTACTTAGAATATGTTCCCCACGTCGAATAATTATATAAATTAAATAATAATTAAGGGTACCACTTTAGTATGGGGACCATATTCACCATTAATTAGTCTCTTATTAACATGCAAATTAGTAACATACTGGCTCTTAATTAGTCATTATTAAGTACTTATTAATGCCTTATTCTGCATGGCCTTATTATACCCTAACCCTAACCAGATAACTCTAAATTTTGTTAGGGGGGGGTTCTGTACAAAGACTGCATTTTAATTTAGTGTTGTTTTGATATGTCATCTTAGTGACATCATGCACAAAAGTGCACTAACAGCTTCTTTTAAAATTTCTCTGACAATCTTGCACTTTCTGTTTTGAAATTCCATCTTTGTGCCACTGCTTAATAACTGTTTAATTAATACAGTCTTGCTAAATTGACTTAGTTGGGATTTCCCTCTCTGCATGAAACTTTAAAATGAGCGTACATTAATGCAGTATGAAGAAGAATGTTTTAATGTAGACACATAGAATCATCATACTGCTGTGATTATATGCAACAAGTGTTCATTCAAGGCTAAGGCTTAATATCGAGATATATATCGATATATCGTGACATGGCCTAAAAATATCGAGATATTAATAAAAGGCCCATATGTACAGTACAGGGCAAAAGTTTGGACACACCTTCTCATTCAAGTTTTCAAGGCTATGTACATTGTAGATTGTTACATCAAAACTATGAATGAATACATGTGGAGTTATGTACTTAACAAAAAAAGGTGAAATAACTGAAAACATGTTTTATATTCTAGTTTCTTCAAAATAGCCACCCTTTGCTCTGATTACTGCTTTGCACACTCTTGGCATTCTCTCCATGAGCTTCAAGAGGTAGTCACCTGAACTGGGTTTCAAATCACAGGTGTGCTTGAAGAAGGTGTGTCCAAACATTTGGCCTGCACTGTACAAACTACTGTTATTTTGGTACTTATTGGACTAAATATGGTACGTACTGGTATGCCAATAAAGTTCCTTGTTCAACCATGTCTCCTGTTCCCAACAGGACCCATATGGTTTGACAATCTCCACTGCACGGGCAAAGAGAAGACCTTGTCACTGTGTCCCTCCAATGGCATTGGTGTTTCTGACTGCAAGCACAGTGAAGACGTGGGTGTGATGTGTAGCGACAAGAGGATCCCTGGATTTAAATTTGTCAACACCCTGCCCAACCACGTGGAGGTAAAGCATGATCATAATTCATTTGTCGGCTTTTCAGAACATTTTGGACAGTCAGAAAGCTAATAAGAAAACATTATTTGACTACATCTGCTCAAACATCTGAAATTGACAAGTTTATGTTTAAAATCAGCTGCTTTAGCATCTTAATGATCCGTCTTTTGTAACTATCATAATCACCTTTGTGTCACACCCAGCAATTTCACAATGTTAAGACAGTTTTTGCTGTAAATGTGTAATTATTGTACCGGACTGTTATTAATCCACCCTTGTGGGCGCTCCCATATAAACTAAATTATAGAGACCACCTCTTTCCATGTCACGTAGACCACAAGACGTGTTTTAAAATGTAAATGTACGTTAGGTCATCTAGCAGTTCTAAAATGATTACATGTAATTGTGGAATCATCGATATGACTAATACACTCGTGCGTAACTGTGCCAGTTTGCACAATAATTCAGAACGTAATGTAGACCGTGGAATGGTCTTAGTTGCATCTGAAGATCCTGGCCATATGAAGCCATCAGGAGCAGATCATCTGCAAAAAGCAGAGACCTAATCCTGCAGCAGCTAAACTGGATCCTCTCAACACCCTGACTGCGCCTAGAAATTCTGTCCATACAATTTATGAACAGAATTGGCGACAAAAGGCAGCTTTGGCAAAGTCCAGTCCTCACTGGAAACGGGTCCGACTTACTGCCGGCACTGCGGACCAAGCTCTGACACTGATCTTACAGAGAGCGGACCGCCACAATCAGACAGACCGATACCCCGTACGCTCTGAGCACTCCCCACAGGACTTCCCGAGGGACACGGTCAAATGCCTTCTCCAAGTCCACAAAGCACATATAGACTGGTTGGGCAAACTCCCATGCACCCCCAAGGACCCTGCCCTGAGCTGTGCTGGTCCACAGTTCCATGACCAGGACAAAAACCACACTGTTCCTCCTGAAGCCATCAGGACCAGATCATCGGCAAAAAGCAGAGACCTAATCCTGCAGCCACTAAACCGGATCCCCTCAACACCCTGACTGCGCCTAAAAATTATGTCCATAAAAGTTATGAACAGAATCGGTGACAAAGGACAGCCTTGGCGAAGTCCAGTACTCACTGGAAATGTGTCCGACTTACTGCCGGCAATGCGGACCAAGCTCTGACACTGATCGTACAGAGAGCGGACCGCCACAATCAGACAAACCGATACCCAGTACTCTCTGAGCACTCCCCACAGGACTTCCCGAGGGACACGGTCGAATGCCTTCTCCAAGTCCACAAAGCACATGTAGACTGGTTGGGCAAACTCCCATGCACCCTCAAGGACCCTGCCGAGAGTATAGAGCTGGTCCACAGTTCCACGACCAGGACGAACACCACACTGTTCCTCCTGAATCCGAGGTTCGACTATCCGGCGAGTTCTAAAATGATTACATGTAATTGTGGAATCATCGATATGACTTACACATTTGTGTGTAACTGTGCCAGTTTGCACAAACATTTGTTGAATGTTCTTAGTTGGATTTGAAGATCCTGGCCATATGAAACCATCAGGACCAGATCATCTGTAAAAAGCAGAGACCTAATCATGCAGCTACTAAACCGGATCCCCTCAACACCCTGACTGCGGCTAGAAATTATGTCCATAAAAGTTATGAACAGAATCATGACAAAGGGCAGTCTTGGCGAAGTCCAATCCTCACTGGAAACGTGTCCGACTTACTGCCAGCAATGCGGACCACGCTCTGACACTGATCTTACAGGGAGCGGACCGCCACAATCAGACAGACCGATACCCCGTACTCTCTGAGCACTCCCCACAGGACTTCCCGAGGGACACGGTCGAATGCCTTCTCCAAGTCCACAAAGCACATGTAGACTGGTTGGGCAAACTCCCATGCACCCTCAAGGACCCTGCCGAGAGTATAGAGCTGGTCCACAGTTCCATGACCAGGACAAAAACCACACTGTACCTCCTGAAGCCATCAGGACCAGATCATCGGCAAAAAGCAGAGACCTAATCCTGCAGCCACTAGACCGGATCCCCTCAACACCCTGACTGCGCCTAGAAATTATGTCCATACAAGTTATGAACAGAATCGGTGACAAAGGACAGCCTTGGCGAAGTCCAGTACTCACTGGAAACGTGTCCGACTTACTGCCGGCAATGCGGACCAAGCTCTGACACTGATCGTACAGGGAGCGGACCACCACAATCAGACAGACCGATACCCCGTACTCTCTGAGCACTCCCCACAGGACTTCCCGAGGGACACGGTCGAATGCCTTCTCCAAGTCCACAAAGCACATGTAGACTGGTTGGGCAAACTCCCATGCACCCTCAAGGACCCTGCCCTGAGCTGAGCTGGTCCACAGTTCCATGACCAGGACAAAAACCACACTGTTCCTCCTGAAGCCATCAGGACCAGATCATCGGCAAAAAGCAGAGACCTAATCATGCAGCTACTAAACCGGATCCCCTCAACACCCTGACTGCGTCTAGAAATTATGTCCATAAAAGTTATGAACAGAATCGTGACAAAGGGCAGTCTTGGCAAAGTCCAGTCCTCACTGGAAACGGGTCCGACTTACTGCCGGCAATGCGGACCAAGCTCTGACACTGATCATACAGGGAGCGGACCGCCACAATCAGACAGACCGATACCCCGTACTCTCTGAGCACTCCCCACAGGACTTCCCGAGGGACACGGTCGAATGCCTTCTCCAAGTCCACAAAGCACATGTAGACTGAAGGACCCTGCCAAGATTATAGAGCTGGTCTACCGTTCCACGACCAGGACGAACACCACACTGTTCCTCCTGAATCCGAGGTTCGACTATCCGGCGAGTTCTAAAATGATTACATGTAATTGTGGAATCATCGATATGACTTACACATTTGTGCGTAACTGTGCCAGTTTGCACAAACATTCAGGACGTAATATAGACTGTTGAACGGTCTTAGTTGCATCTGAAGATCCTGGCCAAATGAAACCATCAGGACCACATCATCTGAAAAAAGCAAAGACCCATACAATTTATGAACAGAATCGGTGACAAAGGTCAGCTTTGGCGGAGTCCAATCCTCACTGGAAACGTGTCTGACTTACTGCCGGCAATGCGGACCAAGCTTCGACACTGATCTTACAGGGAGCGGACCACCACAATCCGACAGACCGATACCCCGTAGCCTCTGAGCACTCCCCACAGGACTTCCCGAGGGACACTTCCCCAAGTCAACAAAGCACATGTAGACTGTTTGAGAGTATAGAGCTGGTCTACCGTTCCACGACCAGGACGAAAACCACACTGTTCCTCCTGAATCCGAGGTTCGACTATCCGGAACTACAGTAGTTCATGTCAAAAGCAAAGGTTCCTGCTGTGGAAAAAGGCCTCTAGACTGTCTGATTGAAGTAAAAGTCCTTTCCACGTAGCCTGAAGGTTTAACTCGTATTTGTCAAGCGTCACTGCCGTAGTTCTTTGTCTGGACATTTGAAGGCCCTGCGGATTTCTGGGCTGGTCAAAAAGTATTATTATCTCTTTGGTCAAGAAGTAGGACCCTCCATCTTATCTCTGTGTTCACTGTGCAGGCCCCATGAAGACACATTCCAATGTTATGAGAACACTGAGCTACCAGAGCCAGGACCAGATTCAGGGGTTCTCACTTGAAAGGCAACTGTAGTATTTGAACTTTTGTTCCTGGTGACTTCTGAATTTGCTGCAGCCAGATGTTTTGTCCACTTTGAAACAAAACAGTGTAGCAGCAAACGCACCAAACAGGTTGAGTATTTCAAGATGATGGTTGCCCAAGAGGATGCCAGTGCCCAAAACATTGTCCTATCATTTGGACAAAGTAGACACATTGATGATGACATTTAGACACACTCTGGTGTGCAATGATGACATTTAGTCACACAGGTGTGCAATGATGATGACTGTGAACGACTCTCACCGTCGTGCGGGTTCCAGGGACCACCAAGGAAGGACATGACTTTGAGCAGTGTTGACTTTCTTTATTTTCTAATAAGAAAATTATTTTTCGGGTTTCTTTTCAGTCGCCCGCGTCGTCTGCCTCTCGCTCTCCCTCTCGCTCTCTTCCGGGTTGCATGCGCTTAGTCTCGTTCCGTCATTGTTTCTTCACCTATCTCCCCGACATTCACGGCTGCCGCCCTTTTAAACAGTGCGAGAGGATTCATTAATCCTATACAGGTGCGCGATCCACGCACCTGATCTCGATTCTGGCGTGGCTTCCGGCAGGCCCCGCCTCGCCGCTCGCTCGCCATCTCAGTCTCCTCACTGCCATCTTGGGCCCTGCCTCTCTGTCGGACTGTCGGCTCCGCCTCTCCACAAACACATTTAGACACACTCTGGTGTGCAATGATGATGACATTTAGACACACTCTGATGTGCAATGATGACATTTAGACACACTGGTGTGCAATGATGATGACTGCGAACGACTCTCACCGTCCTGCGGGTTCCAGGGACCACCAAGGAAGGACATGACTTTGAGCAGTGTTGAAGTCTTTTTCGGGTTTCTTTTCAGTCGCCCGCGTCGTCTGCCTCTCGCTCTCCCTCCCGCTCTCTTCCGGGTTGCATGCGCTTAGTCTCGTTCCGTCGTTGTTTCTCCACCTCTCTCCCCGACGTTCACGGCTGCCGCCCTTTTAAACAGTGCGAGAGGATTCATTAATCCTATACAGGTGCGCGATCCACGCACCTGATCTCGATTCTGGCGTCGCTTCCGGCAGGCCCCGCCTCGCCGCTCGCTCGCCATCCCCGCCTCCTCGCCGCCATCTTGGGCCCTGCCTCTGTCGGACTGTCAGCTCCGCCTCTCCACAATGACATTTAGACACACTCTGGTGTGCAATGATGATGACATTTAGACACAGTCTGGTGTGCAATGATGACATTTAGTCACACAGGTGTGCAATGATGATGACTGTGAACGACTCTCACCGTCGTGCGGGTTCCAGGGACCACCAAGGAAGGACATGACTTTGAGCAGTGTTGACTTTCTTTATTTTCTAATAAGAAAATAATTTTTCGGGTTTCTTTTCAGTCGCCCGCGTCGTCTGCCTTTCGCTCTCCTTCTCGCTCTCTTTTGGGTTGCATGCGCTTAGTCTCGTTCCGTCGTTGTTTCTCCACCGCTCTCACCGACGTTCACGGCTGCCGCCCTTTTAAACAGTGCGAGAGGATTCATTAATCCTATACAGTTTCGCGATCCACGCACCTGATCTCGATTGTGGCGTCGCTTCCGGCAGGCCCCGCCTCGCCGCTCGCTCGCCATCCCCGCCTCCTTGCCGCCATCTTGGGCCCTGCCTCTCTGTGGGACTGTCGGCTCCGCCTCTCCACAATGACATTCAGACACACTCTGGTGTCTAAAGATGATGACATTTAGACACACTCTGATGTGC
This sequence comes from Nerophis ophidion, assembly GCF_033978795.1. Classification (NCBI taxonomy): domain Eukaryota; kingdom Metazoa; phylum Chordata; class Actinopteri; order Syngnathiformes; family Syngnathidae; genus Nerophis; species Nerophis ophidion. The sequence continues at coordinate 67,885,219 of NC_084617.1, forward strand.
AATGATGACATTTAGACACACTGGTGTGCAATGATGATGACTGTGAACGACTCTCACCGTCGTACGGGTTCCAGGGACCACCAAGGAAGGACATGACTTTGAGCAGTGTTGACTTTCTTTATTTTCTAATTAGAAAATTACTTTTCGGGTTTCTTTTCAGTCGCCCGCGTCGTCTGCCTCTCGCTCTCCTTCCCGCTCTCTTCTGGGTTGCATGCGCTTAGTCTCGTTCCGTCGTTGTTTCTCCACCTCTCTCCCCGACGTTCACGGCTGCCGCCCTTTTAAACAGTGCGAGAGGATTCATTAATCCTATACAGGTTCGCGATCCACGCACCTGATCTCGATTCTGGCGTCGCTTCCGGCACGCCCCGCCTCGCCGCTCGCTCGCCATCCCCGCCTCCTCGCCGCCATCTTGTCATCACAATGACATTAAGACACACTCTGGTGTGCAATGATGATGTCGTACACTTACAGCTTCTATGCCACTGGCTGTTTAGTATGCTGTTTAATGTTGACACTCCAGCTGACCAGTCAACCCCAAAATAAAAACCTTGTGAGTCAAGGGGGAGGTAAAAGATGACCCCTTGCATGTATGTGTTGATGACCTTTGACATCTGTGGTCATGTTTGCTCTGTCAGCGTGTCCCCGTCTTGCATTTTTGTCATTAACAAGGCAGTGTAGCTTCTACAAATCTGCTGTGGTGCATTCATACTCCTAAATATTTACCTTTTTGTGTATTTTTGTTGCTTCAACATTTTATCGTGCATACAGATTTAACCATAAATAAGAAATCTGACCAGCGGCCAGAGTTTTTTTTTGCCATTTTTCCACTTTTTTCACGTGTCACTTTCCTTTTAATTGACGCCTTGCAACCATAAGAGTCTGACTGATGGATGTGTTCGAAGCTGCAAATACACTTAGCTCATTTGCAGTTGTATAAATGTCACCGTGACACGCCCGCTGATGGCATCATATAACTACCTAACAATGTCTGGTGTAAGAGCCTTCACTTTACCCAACAATGTCGGTAAAAAAAAACATTGGGAAATAAAAACAGAATACAATGATTTACAAATCCCTTTCAACTTATATTCAATTGAATAGACTGCAAAGACAAGATACTTAATGTTCACACTGAGAAGCTTTGTTATTTTTTGCAAATATTAGCTCATTTGGAATTTGATGCCTGCAACGCGTTTCAAAAAAGCTGGCACAAGTGGCAAAAAAGACTAAGAAAGTTGAGTAACGCTCATCAAACACTTATTTGGAACGTCCCACAGGTGAACAGGCTAATTGGGAACAGGTGGGTGCCATGATTGGGTATAAAAAAACAGCTTCCATGAAATGCTCAGACATTCACAAACAAGGATGGGGCGAGGGTCACCGCTTTGTCAACAAATGCGTGAGCAAATTGATTACGAACAACATTTCTCCACCAGCTATTGCAAGGAATTTAGGGATTTAAGGATTTCACCATTTTCATCAAAAGGTTCAGAGAATCTGGAGAAATCACAGCGCTGCACGCAAGCGATGATATTACGGACTTTGGATCCCTCTGGCGGGACTGCATCAAAAAGCCACATCAGTGTGTAAAGGATATCACCACATGGACTCAGGCACACTTGAGAAAACCATTGTCAGTAACTACAGTTGGTCGCTGCATCTGTAGGTTTGGTTGCTATCAGCACTTCAGTCATCAACAATTGTATCATCTGAGAAATGGACTTTGAAACAGTGTAGGTCTGACTTGGTAGGATATTTACAGCGAGCAGTGAACATAGTGAGCTCAGAAAGCATAAGAACAAGTATATACATTAGATTATTTACATTTGATTATTTACAATCCGGGGAGAAGGGTTGTGGAGAGGGGAGAGTTGTTAAGTCTAGGGTTGAAGTTGCCTGGAAGTCTTCTTTTAGTGAGGTTTTGAAGCAGGATAGAGATGCACTTACTTTTACACCTGTTGGGAGTGCATTCCATATTTATGTGGCATAGAAGGAGAATGAGTTAAGATCTTTGTTAGATCGGAATCTGCGTTTAATGTGGTTGTGGAGCTCCCCCTGGTGTTGTGGTTATGGCGGTCATTTACTTTAAGGAAGTAGTTTGACATGTACTTCGGTATCAGGGAGGTGTATCGTATTTTATAGACCAGGCTCAGTGCAAGTTGTTTTACTCTGTCCTCCACCCTGAGCCAGCCCACTTTGGAGAAGTGGGTAGGAGTGAGGTGTGATCTGTGGTGGAGGTCTAGATTTGAGGGTTTTGGAGGTACTGGGGTACCAGGAGGTGCATGCGTAATCGAAAAAGGGCTGAATGAGAGTTCCCGCTAGAGTCTTCATGGTGCTTTTGTTGACCAGAGAGGAGATTCTGTGGAGAAATCTTGTTCGTTTTAATCCTTTTCGATTACCTTGGTTGCCATTTTATCACAGGAAAGATTAGCCCCTAATTTACAATCAATTTATATGTTGGTTTTATAGTCCAAGTTTCAGCAGCAGACTTGATGGATAAACGACAATCTCAGAACAAGTACAACATGATAATGGATGACAATGACAAGTCAGTATACATACACCAATATGGTTATAATAGCGTTGAGTGACCATGAGATTTGCTCCATCTTGCCTGGGTATCTTTCGTCTTCTGAATTCTTGTCTGGTGTGTTATGTCCCTTATTCCACAGTGAGTTCTTTTGCACCTGTGTCCCACAGTTGAGATAGTCCAAACAGCTAGTCATGTTTTTGATAGTTTCCCAACAACACATTTTTTTTACCGCAAGGTTAAACACTCTAGACTACAACAGTGTTTTTCAACCACTGGTCACACCAGATACAGTCTGGTGTGCCGTGGGATATTATGTAATTTCACCTATTTGTGTTAAAAATGTTTTTTTGCAAATCAGTATTTATAGTCCGCTTATTATGTGTTGCTGTTGAGTGTCGGTGCTGCCTAGAGCTAAGCAGAGTAACTGTAATACCCATCTATATTACAGTAACTATTTGCTTTGTAGATGTTGGAAACAGCGGGAGGCAGTGTGCAGGTAAAAAGGTGTCTAATGCTTGAACCAAAAAATTTACAAAAGGTGAGTGCCCCTAAGAAAAGGCGTTGAAGCTTAGGGAAGGCTATGCAGAACGAAACTAAAACTGAACTGGCTACAAAGTATACAAAAAAAAAAATGCTGGACGACAGCAAAGACTTACTCTGGGGCAAAGACGGCGTCCACAACGTACGTCCGAACATGGCATGACAATCAACAATGTCCCCACAAAGAAGGATAAAAAAACAACTGAAATATTCTTGATTGCTAAAACAAAGTAGATGCGGCAAATATCGCTCAAAGAAATACAGAAAAAAATAGAAAAAGACACCAAAATAGGAGCGTAAGACAAGAACTAAAACACTACACACAGGAAAACAGCAAAAAAGTCCAAATAAGTCAGGGCGTGATGGGACAGGTGGTGACAGTACACCTACTTTGAGACAAGAGCTATATTGCTACATAGTCGGGTACGGTTTAAAGTCATATCCAACAATTGCTACGACTTTTTACCGTCAACCGAGTTTCGTTTTTTTAATGATTTCTGCTGGTGGTGTGCCTCCACATTTTTTCAACGCAAAAAATGTGCCTTGGCTCAAAAAAGGTTGAAAAACTCTTTAATTTCTCCCCTCACATTTTCCCCCAGTTTCACCCCCGCTATATTGTTACCCTGCACTTTTCTTTAAACAGGTCCTAACTTGATTGTCTGTTAAGTTAAGTTAACTTAAAGGCCTACTAAAATGAGATTTTCTTATTTAAACGGGGATAGCAGGTCCATTCTATGTGTCATACTTGATAATTTCTCGATATTGCCATATTTTTGCTGAAAGGATTTAGTAGAGAACATCGATGATAAAGTTCGCAACTTTTGGTCGCTAATAAAAAAGCCTTGCCTGTACCGGAAGTAGCAGACGATGTGCGCGTGACATCACGGGTTGTGGAGCTCCTCACATCCTCACATTGTTTACAATCATGGCCACCAGCAGCGAGAGCGATTCGGACCGAGAAAGCGACGATTTCCCCGTTAATTTGAGCGAGGATGAAAGATTCGTGGATGAAGAAAGTGAGAGTGAAGGACTAGAAGAAAAAAAAAAAGACGAGGGCAGTTGGAGCGATTCAGGTGTTATTAGACACATTTACTAGGATAATTCTGGAAAATCCCTTATCTGCTTATTGTGTTAGTAGTGTTTTAGTGAGATTATATGGTCGTACCTGAAAGTCGAAGGGGTGTGGCCGAGGGAAGCCACATTTCTCGACGAGGCAAGGCAGCCGGGTTGAGATATTTTTTTTTTTCCGCTCCTGCACGGTGTAAGCTTTTGACGGTCGGAGGCGGCCGTTGGGAGGAGGCAAGAGAGTCCGCAGCTGCAGAAGGAACGACGCAAGCTCTCCGCTCATGTCCACGGTAAGAGCCGACTTAATACCACCATTTTCTCACCGAAACCTGCCGGTTGACATGTGGTAGGGGAACCATGTTCGCTTGACCGCTCTGTTCCATAGTAAAGCTTCACCGTCATCTTTCGGGAATGTAAACAAGGAAACCAGTTAACACCGGCTGTGTTTGTGTTGCTGAAGGCAGCCTTAATACACCGCTTCCCACCTACATCTTTCTTCTTTGACGTCTCCATTAATAATTGAACAAATTGCAAAAGATTCAGCAACACAGAAGTCCACAATACTGTGTAATTATGCGATTAAAGCAGACTACTTATAGCTGTGATCGGTGCTGGATCAAAATGTCCGCTACAATCCGTTACATCACGCGCACGCAGGATAATTTGTGCGAAATTTAAAATTGCAATTTAGTAAACTAAAAAGGCCATATTGGCCAATATTTCATCATTGATATATAAAATATCAGACTCTGTGGTCGGTAGTAGTGGGTTTCAGTAGGCCTTTAAAGTACCAATGATCGTCAAACACACACTAGGTGTGGCAAAATTATTACCTGCATTTGACCCATCACCCTTTATCACCCCCTGGGAGGTGAGGGGAGGGGTGAGCAGCAGGGGTGACTGCGCCCGGGAATCATTTTGGGTGATTAAACCCCCAATTCCAACCCTTGATGCTGAGTGTCAAGCAGGGAGGTAATGATGTACAACTCTACCTCTGCCTACATATTCAATATTGAAGTGCAACTTTATTTGCCAATATTTTTATTGAGCCAGACCAGGCAGACCGGGGTGGTGGTCCCTCTCTTTAAGAAGGGGGACCGGAGGGTGTGTTCCAACTATCGTGGGATCACACTCCTCAGCCTTCCCGGTAAGGTTTATTCAGGTGTACTGGAGAGGAGGCTTCGCCGGATAGTCGAACCTCGGATTCAGGAGGAACAGTGTGGTTTTCGTCCTGGTCGTGGAACTGTGGACCAGCTCTATACTCTCGGCAGGGTTTTTGAGGGTGCATGGGAGTTTGCCCAACCAGTCTACATGTGCTTTGTGGACTTGGAGAAGGCATTCGACCGTGTCCCTCGGGAAGTCCTGTGGGGAGTGCTCAGAGAGTATGGGGTACCGGACTGTCTTATTGTGGCGGTCCGCTCTCTGTATGATCAGTGTCAGAGCTTGGTCCGCATTGCCGGCAGTAAGTCGGACACATTTCCAGTGAGGGTTGGACTCCGCCAAGGCTGTCCTTTGTCACCGATTCTGTTCATAACTTTTATGGACAGAATTTCTAGGCGCAGTCAAGGCGTTGAGGGGATCCGGTTTGGTGGCCACGGGATTAGGTCTCCGCTTTTTGCAGATGATGTGGTCCTGATGGCTTCATCTGGCCGGGATCTTCAGCTCTCACTGGATCGGTGAAGCGACCGGAATGAGAATCAGCACCTCCAAGTCCGAGTCCATGGTTCTCGCCCGGAAAAGGGTGGAGTGCCATCTCCGGGTTGGGGAGGAGACCCTGCCCCAAGTGGAGGAGTTCAAGTACCTAGGAGTCTTGTTCACGAGTGAGGGAAGAGTGGATCGTGAGATCGACAGGCGGATCGGTGCGGCGTCTTCAGTAATGCGGACGTTGTATCGATCCCTTGTGGTGTAGTACCAACCCACAGAAAACTTCTAGAAGTAATACCTAATATTCATCGACAATGTCACGGTATGAACATTTGTTATTATAGTTATTGGGACCAAAATAATCACGGTTATTAGTTTTTTGGCGGTAATTTTCTGTGCTCAAAATGTTCAAAAACGATATTCAAATCAGCTTAGAGAAACCCTTTTTGTCACTGGTTTGCCGTCCTGGTAAAATATGTAAACCAGTGGTGTTAAAAGTATGGCCCATGGTCAAATTTGGGGAACCACTATTAAAACGACTCATATGGGAGAAACAGCTGAAATGTTCTTGCATATAATGAATAAAGACTCAAAATATTTGTTCTCGCCCAGAAAAGGGTGAAATGCCATCTCCGGGTTGGGGAGGAGACCCTGCCCCAAGTGGAGGAGTTCAAGTACCTAGGAGTCTTGTTCACGAGTGAGGGAAGAGTGGATCGTGAGATCGACAGGCGGATCGGTGCGGCGTCTTCAGTAATGCGGACGTTGTACCGATCCGTTGTGGTGAAGAAGGACCTGAGCCGGAAGGCAAAGCTCTCAATTTACCGGTCGATCTACGTTCCCATCCTCACCTATGGTCATGAGCTTTGGGTCATGACCGAAAGGATAAGATCACGGGTACAAGCGGCCGAAATGAGTTTCCTCCGCCGTGTGGCGGGGCTCTCCCTTAGAGATAGGGTGAGAAGCTCTGCCATCCGGGAGGGACTCAAAGTAAAGCCACTGCTCCTCCACATCGAGAGGAGCCAGATGAGGTGGTTCGGGCATCTGGTCAGGATTCCACCCGAACGCCTCTCTAGGGATGTGTTTAGGGCACGTCCAGCTGGTAGGAGGCCACGGGGAAGACCCAGGACACGTTGGGAAGACTATGTCTCCCGGCTGGCCTGGGAACCCCTCGGGATCCCCCGGGAAGAGCTAGACGAAGTGGCTGGAGATAGGGAAGTCTGGGCTTCCCTGCTTAGGCTGCTGCCCCCGCGACCCGACCTCGGATAAGCGGAAGATGATGGATGGATGGATTTATTGAGCCATTTTTTTTTATTTTACTTGTGTATATTTAAGTCCCCTGACCCCCCTCCTTCAGTTGAGATTTCTGGTGGCACATAAACACGCAAATATGAGTTGAATTTGGAGGAATAACAGGACAATGTTTGAACCTTTATTTTCTCATCTCCCCCCGCCCCACACACACTGGTTATACGTTCACCTCATGACCGACTACGACAACTCACATTTTCCTATCTTAGCTCATGCTTTTCCCCTCCCGCAGACGGAAATTCAAATCTTCCACTTCTCTCGGTTACCTTCCAGTTTCGTCCTAGTTGACACGTACGTTGCTGAGTCAGCCTTTCGTCACTGCTGAGTGATTTATGATTGGCACATTAGCCAATGTTTTTCCTCCCGAGGCATTACGTTTTGAATGCATATACAGTCGTGGTCAAAATTTACATTCACTTGTAAAGTAAAGTGAAGTGAAGTGAATTATATTTATATAGCGCTTTTCTCTAGTGACTCAAAGCGCTTTACATAGTGAAACCCAATATCTAAGTTACATTTAAACCAGTGTGGGTGGCACTGGGAGCAGGTGGGTAAAGTGTCTTGCCCAAGGACACAACGGCAGGGACTAGGATGGCGGAAGCGGGAATCGAACCTGCAACCCTCAAGTTGCTGGCACGGCCACTCTACCAACCGAGCTATACCGCCCCAAAGAACAAAGTCATGGTTGTCTTGAGTTTCCAATCATTTCTACATCTCTTATTTTTTTGTGATAGAGTGATTGGAGCACGTACTTGTTGGTCACAGAAAACGTTCATGAAGTTTGGTTTGTTTATGAATTTATTATGGGTTTACTGAAAATGTGAGTAAATCTGCTGGGTCAAAAGTATACATACAGCAATGTTAGTATTTGCTTACATATCTCTTGGCAAGTTTCAAGGCGCTTTTGGTAGCCATCCGCAAGCTTCTGCTTGAATTTTTGATCACTCTTGACAAAATTGGTGCCGTTCAGCTAAATGTGTTGGTTTTCTGACATGGACTTGTTTCTTCACCATTGTCCACTTTGGGAAGGCCATTCTGAAACTTTAATTGTAGCCGGATTTCTCCATTCCTTTACCACTTTTGACGTGTATTTGGGGGTCGTTGTCCTGTTGGAACACCCAACCGCGCCCAAGACCCAACCTCCGGGCTGATAATTTTAGGTTGTCCGGAAGAATTTGGAGCTATTCCTCCCTTTTTTTTTGTCCCATTTACTCCCTGTAAAGCACCGGTTCCATTGGCAGCAAAACAGGCCCAGAGCATAATACTACCACCACCATGCTTGACGGTAGGTGTGGTGTACTTGGGATTAAAGGCCCCACCTTTTCTTCTCTAAACATATTGCTGTTTATTGTGGCCAAACAGCTCAATTTTTGTCTTATCAGACATCACATGGACGGTATAGTTCGGTTGGTAGAGTGGCCGTGCCAGCAACTTGAGGGTTGCAGGTTCGATTCCCGCTTCCGCCATCCTAGTCCCTGCCGTTGTGTCCTTGGGCAAGACACGTTACCCACCTGCTCCCAGTGCCACCCACACTGGTTTAAATGTAACTTAGATATTGGGTGTCACTATGTAAAGTGCTTTGAGTCTCTTGAGAAAAGCGCTATATAAATATAATTCACAATTCACTAAAGAACATATTGTCATGGCTGTCTTGAGTTTCCAATCATTTCTACATCTCTTATTTTTTTGTGATAGAGTGATTGCAGCACATACTTGTTGGTCACAGAAAACGTTCATGAAGTTTGGTTTGTTTATGAATTTATTATGGGTTTACTGAAAATGTGGGCAAATCTGCTGGGTCAAAAGTATACATATAGCAATGTTAATATTTGCTTACATGTCTCTTGGCAAGTTTCAAGGCGCTTCTGCTTGAATTTTTGATCACTCTTGACAAAATTGGTGCCGTTCAGCTAAATGTGTTGGTTTTCTGACATGGACTTGTTTCTTCAGCATTGTCCACTTTGGGAAGGCCATTCTGAAACTTTAATTGTAGCCGGATTTCTCCATTCCTTTACCACTTTTGACGTGTATTTGGGGGTCGTTGTCCTGTTGGAACACCCAACCGCGCCCAAGACCCAACCTCCGGGCTGATAATTTTAGGTTGTCCGGAAGAATTTGGAGCTATTCCTCCCTTTTTTTTTGTCCCATTTACTCCCTGTAAAGCACCGGTTCCCTTGGCAGCAAAACAGGCCCACAGCATAATACTACCACCACCATGCTTGACGGTAGGTGTGGTGTACTTGGGATTAAAGGCCTCACCTTTTCTCCTCTAAACATATTGCTGGGTATCGTGGCCAAACAGCTCAATTTTTGTTTTATCTGACATCACATGGACGGTATAGCTCGGTTGGTAGAGTGGCCATGCCAGCAACTTGAGGGTTGCAGGTTCGATTCCCGCTTCCGCCATCCTAGTCACTGCCGTTGTGTCCTTGGGCAAGACACTTTACCCACCTGCTCCCAGTGCCACCCACACTGGTTTGAATGTAACTTAGATATTGGGTTTCACTATGTAAAGCGCTTTGAGTCCCTAGAGAAAAGCGCTATATAAATATAATTCACTTCACTTCACTTCATGGACAAAGATAAGACCTTCTGGAGGAAAGTTCTGGAGGAAAGCACCTTATTCCAGTGAAACTTGCCAAGGGACATGTAACCAAACATTAGCATTGCTGTATGTATACTTTTGACCCAGCAGATTTGCTCACATTTTCAGTAGACCCATAATAAATTCATAAAAGAACCAAACTTTATGAATGTTTTTTGGGACCAACAAGTATGTGCTTCAATCACTATATCACCAAAAAAAAAAGAAGAGTTGCAGAAATTATTGGAAACTCAAGACAGCCATGACAATATGTTCTTTACAAGTGTATGTAAACTTGACTATGACTGTATTTATGTACGTATATTCTGGGGATTTATGTTTGAAAACTATACAGGATACTAATACTCGCTCCTAATTAAGTCACCATATTTTTCGGACTATGAGGCGCAGTGAAAATCCTTTCATTTTCTCAAAACTCGACAGTGTGCCTTATAACCCCGTTTTGTCTAATGTACGGAATCATTTTGGTTGTGCTTACCGACCTTGAAGCTATTTTTGTATGGTACTTGGTGAAATGATAAGTGTGACCAGTAGATGGCAGTCACACATAAGAGATATGTGTAGACTGCAATATGATGGCAGTACACAACGCCAACATTTTATATGCCATCCATCCATTTTCTACCGCTCATTCCCTTTCGGGGTCGCGGGGGGCGCTGGCGCCTATCTCAGCTACAATCGGGCGGAAGGCAGGGTACACCCTGGACAAGTCGCCACCTCATCGCAGGGCCAACACAGATAGACAGACAACATTCACACTCACATTCACACACTAGGGCCAATTTAGTGTTGCCAATCAGCCTATCCCCAGGTGCATGTCTTTGGAAGTGGGAGGAAGCCGGAGTACCCGGAGGGAACCCACGCATTCACGGGGAGAACATGCAAACTCCACACAGAAAGATCCCGAGCCTGGATTTGAACCCAGGACTGCAGGAACTTCGTATTGTGAGGCAGACGCACTAACCCCTCTTCCACCGTGAAGCCATTAAAAATACAGAACATTACACACGGCGCTCAAAAATCAATCAAAATGTTTTAGTAGGACCTTGGTAGGCGATGAAGTTTTTATGGATTGTACCGTGCTTCAACATAGGAGTATTATTATGGTGTGTGTATAAGGTAAGACATATCTGCCGTTTTGTTTCACGATATTATGCAAAAGCAACTTTTTTTACCTTCTGGTACCTGCTGATCTGTATTTGGGATCTGCATAAGTCCTGAAAATGTGCGCGCCTTTGTAGTCCGTGCCGACACCATGGTCGATAAGCTTCTTCTTTTTCTCTATCTTCTTGTTAAGGAACAGTCATCCTCTGCTCTTGCCATTTCTAATATAAAGTAGTTTAAAGTTCTTACTTATATCTGTCAGTGGACTTGCTATTAAAGCGCTAAAACATACCGGTGTAGTGAGTTTACTTTATTCACCCAAGGATTTTTAGTTATTAGGGAGTTCTGGTCGGACGGTTTTTCACGGTACACATTGTTGTTGCACTAGGGAGGCACGGATGAGGAGATGCTGCTCCGTTATTGAATGAAGTAAAGTCTTATTGTCATTAAAACAGTTAGCTCCATCCTTTAACACTTCTTCGACACCCGTCCTTGCACGCTACACCGCTACAACAAAGATGACGGGGAGAAGAAGCTGCCGAAGGTGAGCCATGTAAATAAGACCGCCCACAAAATGGCGCATCTTGAAGCGACTGTCAGAAAGTGGCCTGAAGATGATCCGTAAAACGTCATCTATGGAACATTTTGACCAAAGAACCACCATTACATGTTATGTAGACCACATAAAAATCATAATAATATGACCCCTTTAATGCACCTTCTAATGCAATGCGCCTTATGGTCCAGAAAATACTTTAGTTTCCGCTCTAGCTCTAAGACTTATGGGTAATGTGGTTACTCTACAAGTACAGTACCAACCCACAGAAAACTTCTAGAAGTAATACCTAATATTCATCGACAATGTCACGGTATGAACATTTCTTATTACAGTTATTGGGACCAAAATAATCACGGTTATTAGTTTTTTGGCGGCAATTTTCTGTGCTCAAAATGTTCATAAACGATATTCAAATCAGCTTAGAGAAACCCTTTTTTTCATTAGTTTGCCGTCCTGGTAGAATATGTAAACCAGTGGTGTTAAAAGTATGGCCCATGGTCAAATTTGGGGAACCACTATTAAAACGACTTGTATGGGAGAAACAGCTGAAAGGCTCTTGCATATAATGAATAAAGACTCAAAATATTTGTTCTCGCCCAGAAAAGGGTGGAATGCCATCTCCGGGTTGGGGAGGAGACCCTGCCCCAAGTGGAGGAGTTCAAGTACCTAGGAGTCTTGTTCACGAGTGGGGGAAGAGTGGATCGTGAGATCGACAGGCGGATCGGTGCGGCGTCTTCAGTAATGCGGACGTTGTACCGATCCGTTGTGGTGTAGAAGGAGCTGAGCCGGAAGGCAAAGCTCTCAATTTACCGCTCGATCTACGTTCCCATCCTCACCTATGGTCATGAGCTTTGGGTCATGGCCGAAATGAGTTTCCTCCGCCATGTGGCGGGGCTCTCCCTTAGAGATAGGGTGAGAAGCTCTGCCATCCGGGAGGAACTCAAAGTAAAGCCGCTGCTCCTTCACATCGAGAGGAGCCAGATGAGGTGGTTTGGGCATCTGGTCAGGATGCTACCCGAACGCCTCCCTAGGGAGGTGTTTAGGATACGTCCAACCGGTAGGAAGCCACGGGGAAGACCCAGGACACGTTGGGAAGACTATGTCTCCCGGCTGGCCTGGGAACGCCTCGGGATCCCCCGGGAAGAGCTAGACGAAGCGGCTGGGGAGAGGGAAGTCTGGGTTTCCCTGCTTAGGCTGTTGCCCCCGCGACCCGACCTCGGATAAGCGGAAGAAGATGGATGGATGGATGGATATATGCTTTAATGTTTCCTTAGCCATTTTATGAGCTTATTTCATGACAATTACCATGATGACAACAACAACAACCCCCACACCTCTGTTGCCTTTTGTACTTTTGACCCAACATCCGGGTTGCAACCACGTGGCCTTTAGGCACTTCTCATAAAGTCTGAAAAAATAGGTCCGGATCAAAAAATATGACCAAAAATCCTGCTGGCTTTGCTCGGTAATGTTATTGTTGTTTTAGATGCGTATGCCAAATGAAAAGAGATTTTTATTTACTTATTAATTATTCTGTGTACCGGTTCACGGTTTCTTATCTGTTTACACTTAGTGCTTTTTAATAGATATTAACATCAGTTCATTGGAATGTGTTTTTTTTTTCCTGCATCCGGATAAATAATGTTTTTTCTTATATTTTAATCCTTTCATCTATTTTCAAGAAAATTCAAACACAGTTGTGCACGATTACGAAACAGACCAAACTGTGGATGCTCCCCCTTAAAAAGCACACAGCGACATGGCAGAACTGTTCCGCTTGTGAGCGTGCTTGAGAGAGCTGTTGAAGGTTTCTATTAGAAACACATGTTTTTAAAACGGCACGCTCTGGTTTTTTTTTTTTTTTTTGCTGGAAAATGTTACTCCGCTGCAGAAAAGGTCTGTTGGGTGAAAGCACGTCACAGGAAAGAGGCCTGAAATACTTTTGTCGTCATTATCTATACGACAACGTACACATGGCAGTGACCCAGACTTACCCAGCCTATAAATTTAACATGTTCTTTATGGAAGTAATGAATGAAGTGTAAACTGATCTATGATCTAGTGATCTCATCTCACTGAGAAGACACTTGGGAAAATAATCACCACCTTCAACATGTAGCCGGCTGCTTTGCATTATTTCTGCAGCGTAGAGAGCAACATGTGGAAATATGCACTGAATTTTCAACCCCACATACCGCAATTGGTATTCCCGGGGCTCCGTTTTGGGGCTTCTGCTCTTTGGTTTATTCACCATATTTTCTATTTATAAGCCACTGCTTTTTCCCCAACGCTTTGAACCCTGCGGCTTATTAAGTGGAGTGACCGTACTTGCCAACCTTGAGACCTCCGAATTCGGGAGAAGGGGGCGGGGTTGAGGTGAGTGTGGGCGGGGTTTATATCTTAGCGTCCCGAAAGAGTTAGTGCTGCAAGGGATTCCGGGTATTTTGGGGACGGCGTGGCGAAGTTGGGAGAGTGGCCGTGCCAGCAATCTGAGGGTTACTTGTTCAATCCCCACCTTCTACCATCCTAGTCACGTCCGTTGTGTCCTTGAGCAAGACACTTCACACTTGCTCCTGACGGGTTCTGGTTAGCACCTCGCATGGCAGCTCCCGCCATCAGTGTGTGAATGGGTGAATGTGGAAATACTGTCAAAGCGCTTTGGGCTCCTTTTAAAAGGGGTAGAATCTTCTATTTAATCTTTTATTTTTTTTCTCCCATTCCCCTCCTTGTTTAGCTGTATCTCATCTTTTTTGTAAGGGGCGCTGAAAGCCGGCAGACCCAGCAGCGATCCTGTTCTGTCTCCCTGTAATGTTTGTCTGATCTTGAATGGGATTGTGCTGAAACTTTTAATTTTCCTGAAGGAAATCTCCTGAAAGAATAAATAAAGTACTATCTAATCTAATCTAATCTAGAAAAGCGCTAAGTACAACCATTTACCATTTATTTGTTCTGTTGTGTTTATGTTGTGTTACGGTGCGGACGTTCTCCCGAAATGTGTTTGTCATTCTTGTTTGGTGTGGGTTCACAGTGTGGCGCATATTTGTAACAGTGTTCAAGTTATTTATACGGCCACCCTCAGTGTGACCTGTATGGCTGTTGACCAAGTATGCATTGCATTCACTTGTGTGTGTCGGCACAGCCCGAGGGTCAAAAAAGGACCCATGTGCGTTAATCAGGAACATAAAGGGGAACATTATCACCAAACCTATGCAAGCGTCAATATATACCTTGATGTTGCAGAAAAAAGACCATGTAATTTTTTTACCTATTTCCGAACTCTAAATGGGTGAATTTTGGCAAATTAAACGCCTTTCTGTTTATCGGTCTTTTAGTGATGACGTCAGAACGTGACGTCACCGAGGTAACACACCCGCCATTTTCATTTTCACATTACAAACACCGAATCTCAGCTCTGTTATTTTCCCTGTTTTCGACTATTTTTTGGAACCTTGGAGACATCATGCCTCGTCGGTGTGTTGTCGGAGGGTGTAACAACACTAACAGGGAGGGATTCAAGTTGCACCACTGGCAAGAAATCTGCCGCCAGACCCCCATTAAATTTGCCAGAGTGTCTGCACATTTTACCGGCGATGCTAAGACAGGCATGGCACAGAGATGTATGGATAACCTGCAGATGCATTTGCAACGATTAAGTCATCGAAATCACAAAGGTGAGTTTTGTTGATGTTGTTGACTTATGTGCTAATCAGACATATTTGGTCACGGGATGACTGGCAGCTAATCGATGCTAACATGGTACGCTAATCGATGCTAATATGCTATTTACGCTAGCTGTATGTACATTTGAAACTAGATACCCACATTTAATGCGAAACAAACACTTACCAATCGACGGATTTAAGTTGCTCCAGTGTCACAAGATGCGAAAGTCCTGATCGTTTGGTCCGCACATTTTACCGGCGATGCTAATAAGGCAGCCATGCTATGGGCCACTTCATTAGGTACACCCACGCTATGGCCGAATAGCGTCAATAGCTATTTGCTCAATAGCTTCAATTTATTCTTCAATTTCGTTTTCGCTATCTGCTTCCATAGTCCGACCATCTGTTTCAATACATGCGTAATCTGTTGAATCGCTTAAGCCGCTGAAATCCGAGTCTGAATCCGAGCTAATGTCGCTATATCTTGCTGTGGTAGCCGCGATGTTGTTTGTATTGGCAGCCCTGTATGACGTCACAGGGAAATGGATGGTGGTTTCAAAGATAGCGAAAATAAGGCACTTTAAAGCTTTATTTAGGGATATTCCGGGAGGTGTAAAATTTTGAAAAAAACTTCAAAAAATACAACAAGCCACTGGGAACTGATTTTTATTGTTTTTAACCCTTTTGAAATTGTGATAATGTTCCCCTTTAAAAAAAATGGTGCTTTTATTGAAATTTATAGTTAACGCGGCCCGAATGCAGGCCCAATGGAGCAGCTGGTGGCGTCTGCAGGCCCGCTAAAGTAGTGGGTGGCGTCTGCAGACCTGGAGCAGCAGGGGCTGTGCAGGAGGTGGCAGTGGGACTGGCGGCGGCCGTGCAGTAGGTGGCTGCCTCGCTGGACGTAGGACAGGCGGCAGAGGTTGTGTCGGAGGTAGCGGCCTTGGTGGGCTTAGCTGTGCCTCTCCAGTCGCACAGCTACTAGCACTAGCCGCCCTACTCCCCTAGGGAGCAGATTCAAGACGTTGTTTCTGGTTAGAGGAAGGAGCGTTTGACCCACAAACTTAGCGGGAGCACAAACCAAGGGTGGGTGGGCTTTGGGAACCTGGGAGGCTGGTCTTGGTGCATGGTTTAGCATCTGCATGCTTGCAGGACAGCGGGCTACGTCAACATTACAAAAAAATCCATGCTTGGAGCTTCACCAGAGTGTCTTTGTGAGCAGCAGAGGGAAAGTCTTTGCGGTGCACGTCACCTTGTGGGGGCATAGCCCAGCGCCTCGGTGCTTGTGCTCTCGTGCGTTCTTAAAGAGTTCGGTTGGCAATGTCCCGCCTGGACTGCACTGGTTCGCAGCCCAGAACCTGAAAAATTCTGCAGGTTGCCGTTTGGGATCCCATACTCGACCATAGTCTGAGAGAAGGGCTACGCTCCGTGACAACGCCAACTTCCACCTTTGTCTGTGACGCGCTGGTTCAGAACTCGAGCAAAAAGTGTCTATTGCATGGGTGTCAAACTATGGCCCGCTGGCCACATTTGGCCCGTCATGTAATTTATTTTGGCCCTTGAGACAATATTAAATTAACATTAGAGCTGGCCTGCCGGTATTATACAGCGGCGATGCATTCACCGCTAATTCTAATACTTGCCAACCCTCACAATTTTCCCAAGAGACTCCCGGCAACCATTCACTTGAATTTCTCCCGATTTCCACTTGGACAACAATATCGGCGGCGTGCCTTAAAGGTACTGCTTTTAGCGTCCTCTACAACCTGCCGTCATGTCCGCTTTGCCGCCATACAATCAGCGTGCTGGCCCAGTCACGTAATATATGCGGATTCTACACACACACAAGTGAATGCATCGCATACTTGGTCAACAGCCATACAGGTCACAATGAGGGTGGCCGTATAAACAACTTTAACACTGTTACAAATATGCACCACACTGTGAACCCACACCAAACAAGAATGACAAACACATTTCCGCACTGTAACACAACATCAACAGAACAAATACCCAGAAGCTCTTGCAGCACTAACTCTTTAGAGACGCTACAATATACACCCCCGCTACCAACAAAACTCGATTTTGCATGTCACTATAAAGTTATATAAGCCTTGCTTGTTCAATATCCAATGCAAAACTTGTTTGGGTCCCTATTAAAAGGTTAAATTGTTCAACTTTGGCCCGCGGTTTTGTTCAGTTTAGAATTTTGGAACACTCTGTATTTGAGTTTGACACCCCTGGTCTATTGGGACCAGACCGCAATCTTGCCCCCACATCATAGTCTATAGAACCTCAGCAGGGGGAAAGCTGAGCCTCTGCCTCCATTTCAGCTCAAAACAACCGCTCATATTCCTCGTCCGTGATTTCCTCAGCGGGAACTGCTGGATAACTTTAATGTCTTGGTTAGGACTTACTGTGACGCTCTGGTCGCACAGCGGCCATATTCGGCGTGTTCCTAAGATGCAGGAAAGCTGAGGAGGCAACATGCAGGTAAAATTCTATTTAATTTGATGAGAAAAACAAACAAAAAGACGAGTGCTACTTGGGAAGGCACCAAAAACAAAACTAATACTGAGAGACTGCAAAACAACAAAACCGAATGCTGGAACGCAGCAAACCCCCCACCCCAACCCCACGCCCTCCCTGCGTGGTTGAGGTGGGCAAGGTTTGGTGCTCGCTGGGTGTATAACATAGTTAGGAAGTGTCATGGATGCAAAGGATTCTGGGTATTTGTTGAGTTGCGTTTATGTTGTGTTACTGTGAGGATTTTCTCCCGAAATGTGTTTGTCATTCTTCTTTTGTGTGGGTTCACAATGTGGCGCATATTAGTAGGAGTGTTAAAATTGTTTATATCACAACCGTCAGTGTACTCTGTATCACCCAGTATGCCTTCCAGTCGTGTGCGTGCATCTGCGGAAGCCTCTCACAACATGTTGCTGGACTGTCAAGCAGATTTTACATGTTGTAGAAGGTGTTTAAGGCAATGGCTTCATAGCATGCCCTTATTCTTGTCATCTGGATGACCACCAGCAGATATTGGCGAGAACAGTTGCGGCTCCCATTGTCTTCCTCATTTTGTGAAACGGGTCGAAATGGCTCTTTGAGTGGTAAAGGTTGCCGATCCCTGTTCTAAGGAATTGGACCCTGGGGACACAGGGGCATGTCTGGATGACTCGCCTTCATTTTTCCAGTGGTTAGCTCCGAGCTACGAAACCGCTTCATTATGAGGCTGGCTGTGGCGTGGTCTTTCTGACGTCACCTTTTGTGTGGGCAAGGTCTTTCTGGCGTCAATTTTTCTCCGAACTCAGTTTGTAGACGATCAATGAGTCCATACAAAGCGAAGTGCCGGAGTTTGATTGATTGATTGATACTTTTATTAGTAGATTGCACAGTACAGTACATATTCCGTACAATTGACCACTAAATGGTAACACCCGAATAAGTTTTTCAACTTGTTTAAGTCGGGGTCCACGTTAATCAATTCATGGTAGATTCAAGAAATACAAGGCTGACTTACTCGTGTAAACGTTTGTCCGAGGAGGTGGACCTTAAACGCCGGTTTAGTGTGGCTGAAACGGGTCTTAGACTAAATAATTATTAGTTTAAGGGGTTAAACGACTTAGTGTAGACGTGACTTTACGCTGTGAATGCGAGGTGTTATGTATAAAGTGTGATTCGTTCTCAAGAAGAAAAAATGTCTACAGAGACCCAAGATTACATGTCTGATTTATTCAAGTCCTTGTACATTTAGGTTGAAAACATGCATGGCTATCTCGCTCTGGAGGGCCTCTTCATGCTTTGTATGTCAGCCATAAATGGCTTTTCCGTCTGTGCTAGTTTCTCCCAAACCGAGGAACAGGAAAGGCATCTCTCCCGGGAGAGTGCCGAGCGAAACAAGACACATATGTTTGTAATCGGCCCAACTGCTCTTTTTTTTTATGTGAATCCACGTGAGAAGCAGCTGATATCCAGACAGGACAGTAATTAGTCCACATTAAATGGGCGAGAATATCTGGTTCTTTTTCTAGACTTTTTACACAAGTTCCTTGTGCAGACAATGTGATGTTTGGCAGGGATCTTGTTTACGTCTTCTGACTTCCTTTGTTTTCTCCACTGGACTCCGGCCAGGGCGCCCTTCGCACTTGCACATGTCTGCCACTGAGTGGACCGAAGACATCACCACACGCTCTTTTTTTACTCTCTGCACTGGCAAAAGTTGTTATCGTTGGCGGGAAATAGCAAAAATTTCGAATATGTATTTCTCAATCCCCTGGCATTGGTTCCTTCTTGGAGGGAAATGCCTAATTAGTAAACTATGCCTTCTCAATGGTAAATGGGTTGTACTTGTATAGCGCTTTTCTACCTTCGAGGTACTCAAAGCACTTTGACACCATTTCCACAATCACCCATTCACACTCACACACTAATGGTGGGAGCTGCCATGCAAGACCCTAACCACGACCCATCAGGAGAAAGGGTGAAGTGTCTTTGATTGATTGATTGAAACTTTTATTGGTAGATTGCACTGTTGAGTACATATTCCGTACAATTGACCACTAAATGGTAACACCCGAATAAGTTTTTCAACTTGTTTAAGTCGGGGTCCACGTTAATCAATTCATGTCTTGCTCAAGGACACAACGGACGTGACTGTTACGGTTTAACAGAGGGAGATGACGGCTCAGACACTAGGGGGCGGTAATGTTCAATGATTTATTTTATATATATATATATATATATATATATATATATATATATATAGCCATCCATCCATCCATTTTCTACCGCTTATTCCCTTTCGGGGTCGCGGGGAGCGCTGGCGCCTATCTCAGCTACAATCTGGCGGAAGGCGGGGTACACCCTGGACAAGTCGCCACCTCATCGCAGGGCCAACACAAATAGACAGACAACATTCATATATATATATATGTATAAATAACAAACAACACTGGGGCGGTTTAGCTCGGTTGGTAGAGCGGCCGTGCCAGCAACTTGTGGGTTGCAGGTTCGATTCCCGCATCCACCATCCTAGTCACTGCCGTTGTGTCCTTGGGCAAGACACTTTACCCACCTCCTCCCAGTGCCACCCACACTGGTTTGAATGTAACTTAGATATTGTGTTTCAATATCTTTACATAGTTTCACTATGTAAAGCGCTTTGATTCACTAGAGAAAAAGCGCTATATAAATATAATTCACTTCATTTCACTAACGATACTTAAACTAAAGAATGGAATGTGTGACCAAAATCCAAGAGTGTGTGTGGTGTTTAACGTTGTGTATAATTAACTGGTGTGGGTTGCCGTGATATTGGATGGGGAAGCAGACAAATCCACAGGGGGCTAGGCAAAAGGATATCCGTGATCCAAGTGAGGTCCTTGGGGCTGAGAGAGAGAGGCGACAGGGTCCATGTCCAGGCATGAGTCGAGGATCGAGGGAGGCAGTCGAGATCCAGGGCAACTAAAGGAAAACACTGCGGGCTCAAGGGAGAAGACAGGGGACAAATGAGGCCCTGGAGAGGAAACAAGGAGAGAGAGCATAAAGCTTGTCGCTTACGGTTCACCATTGAGAAACTAAGTTCCGGGAAGGTTCCTAAGGTCCACTGGTCCTTATACCGCTCACCCTCATCAGTCCCAGGTGTGCAGATTGTTTATCGTCTACAGGCTTGTCGCTGCATGGACGTGCAGCGCTCAGCGCGAGCAGGGGCATGTCCGAGTGCGCTGTCAGCAGAGGTCCCGGCAAGAAAAGCGGGTTCGAGTCCGCGCCGTGACAGTGACGAGGTTGGTTGAATGTGGGGATCGAACCAGGAACCCTCAGTTTGCTGGCACGGCCACTCTCCCAACTTTGCCACGCCGTCCCCTTTAACAAAAAACAAATCTCAATACTTCAGGGATGTCCAAAGTTCAGACCATTTTCAGATCACAAACCTTTTTCATTGGCCTTGCAAAAAATGTAATCAATGTATTTTTATTATTATTTGCTTGGTCATCGTTAACACATGTTTGATTCAATCATTCATTCATTCATTCATTCATTCTCGGGGTTTTGGACGTAGAAGACGTGGAAGCCCTGAGATCGGTAGGTTGTGAGTTCAAACCCCGGCCGAGTCATACCAAAGACTATAAAATTGGGACCCATTACCTACCTGCTAGGCACTCAGCATCAAGGGTTGGAATTGGGGGGTTAAATCACCAAAATGATTCCCGGGCGCGGCCACCGCTGCTGCTCACTGCTCCCCTCGTCTCCCAGGGGGTGATCAAGGGTGATGGGTCAAATCCGGAGAATAATTTTGCCACACCTAGTGTGTGTGTGACAATCATTGGCACTTTAACTTTAACTTAGGGAGACGGCGTGGTTCCTCGTTCAATCCTCACCTTCTACCAACTTCGTCACGTCCGTTGTGTCCTTGAGCAAGACAAAAAAAAAGGGTTATACATATGACTCTGGAGCAAAACATATGCAAAATATACACCAAAAGCATACACCAATACATGTTAAGGAAAGCAAGACAGTGTGTTAAATGTAGATTAGAATCCTCATAGTTCGCTATGAAGCTGAAAATGAACTGTTCATTTACTGATCCACTGGTACGCATTCTAATAATTTACTGTTGAGATTATTTAGCATCGGACCTTTTAAAGGCCTACTGAAATGAGATTTTCTTATTCAAACAGGGATAGCAGGTCCATTCTATATGTCATACTTGATCATTTCGCGATATTGCCATATTTTTGCTGAAAGGATATAGTAGAGAACATCGACGATAAAGTTCGCAACTTTTGGTCGCTATTAGAAAAAGCCTTGCCTGTAACAGAAGTATGTGCGCGTGACGTCACGGGTTGCAGGGCTCCTCACATATTCACTTTGTTTAGAATGGGAGCTACCAGCAGTAAGAGCAATTCGGAACGAGAAAGCGACAATTTCCCCATTGATTTGAGCGAGGATGAAAGATTTGTGAATTAGGATATTGATAGTGAAGGACTAGAAAAAAAAAAAGAAAAAAAGCAACTGCTCCGGGCGGCGGCAGTGTGAGCGTTTCAGATGTAATTAGACACATTTACTAGGATAATTCTGGAAGATCCCTTATCTGCTTATTGTTTTAATGGTGTTTTAGTGAGATTGTAAAGACATACCTCGAGGTCGGATGGCTGCGGTGAACACGCAGTGTCTCAGAGAGAAGCCGAGGAGCCAAGCTCACAGCTGCCTTTTTGACGAATAATCCAATGATGTCTCCGGTAAGATACATATCACAATTGTCCCATCCAAAAACATGCTGTTTGAAAACATGTTCGCTTGACCGCTCTGCTTCACAACAAACAAAGAAACACCGCCTCTGTCTCGGTGCTATAAACAGCTGCAATCCACCGCTTTCCACCAACAGCATTGTTCTTTATAGTCTCCATTATTAAATGAACAAATTGCAAAAAATTCAGCAACACAGATGTCCAAAATACTGTGTAATTATGCGATTAAAGCAGACGACTTAGCCGCTAGTGGTGCAGCGCTAATATTTCCTGACAGTCCGTGACGTCACAGGACGTTTTCAACAGGATACCTCGCGGGAAATTTAAAATTGCAATTTAGTAAACTAAAAAGGCCGTATTGGCATGTGTTGCAATGTTAATATTTCATCATTGATATATAAACTATCAGACTGCGTGGTCGCTAGTAGTGGGTTTCAGTAGGCCTTTAACAACACTAAAGTTTGATCAGACTGAGAAGTTACAAGCAGCACAATAGTTGGCCGATCATTGCCAAAAGTGGAAGCAGAAATACGATGTTTGGTATGCAACATTAGAGGTTAGATTGAGGTTTAGCATGGAAATAAGCATCATATAAACGTGTTCTTTCCTGTTCATCAATGTATTCCCTACAGAATCTTGATATTCAAGTTGAAGATGTGCGCATTCGAGCCATTTTGTCATCACTACGCAAGCGGATCCCCGTGACAGAGGGCTATGTGGAGGTGAAGGATGGCGGTAAATGGAAGCAGATCTGTAATACCGAGTGGAGCCAGTTTAACAGCAGAGTCATCTGCGGCATGTTTGGATTCCCTTCGGAGAGGAAGTTTAATACCAGAGTCTACAAGTAGGTATTTCTGTGCTAAAATACATTGTGTGGTGATGTTGACCAGGGTTGTTGTTGGTCATTCAGAGCTTGAAATTAGGTTTCATTTCCAAAGGCACGTCACATGTCAACACTGTGGTGTTTAGGTCGGGCCGAGCACAGATTCCATTGATTTAAATGTATTTCAAAGGGCTGGGATGAGTGTTTTGAGTTACGAGCTGGTGGTGCAATGCAATCTGCTCGTAAATCGAGGTACTACTGTTGTTAAGAAGTGCGCAAACTGTGACTGCGTCCCTGGGTCTGAGACCGGGGATATTACCGGAGATGCCTTCCTCAGAGCCACCTCGACAGTAGTCAGGAATAACTACAATGGTTGCAATTAGGGTTGGGGATCATCAGAATGTGTACAATTCCGGTTCTGATTCCGGTTGTTGGTTTCGATTCCGAATATTTTAGGAGGTAGGGTCGAAAAATGTACTATTCTCACGGGGATTTTTTATAAATAAATGTTTTAATTGAATTTGACAGGTATTACAATGTACAATAGAACAGTCAACACATTTTCCCCTTTTTTTCCCACCCACTTCCAAGAACAACAACCCAACCCACACCCCATACAGACATAAACCCCCCTCCCCCCAGGTCCTACATAAGTTAAAAGGTACAGTCACAAAAGGAAAATAATTATCAATCAATCAATCAATGTTTATTTATATAGCCCCAAATCACAAATGTCTCAAAGGACTGCACAAATCATTACGACTACAACACCCTCGGAAGAACCCACAAAAGGGCAAGGAAAACTCACACCCAGTGGGCAGGGAGAATTCACATCCAGTGACAATGCTGACTATGAGAAACCTTGGAGAGGACCTCAGATGTGGGCAACCCCCCCCCCCCCCCCCCTCTAGGGGACCGAAAGCAATGGATGTCGAGCGGGTCTAACATGATACTGTGAAAGTTCAATCCATAGTGGCTCCAACACAGCCGCGAGAGTTCAGTTCAAGCGGATCCAAGACAGCAGCGAGAGTCCCGTCCACAGGAGACCATCTCAAGCGGAGGCGGATCAGAAGCGTAGAGATGTCCCCAACCGATACAGGCGAGCGGTCCATCCTGGGTCTCGACTCTGGACAGCCAGTACTTCATCCATGGTCATCGGACCGGACCCCCTCCACAAGGGAGGGGGGGACATAGGAGAAAGAAAAGAAGCGGCAGATCAACTGGTCTAAAAAGGAGGTCTATTTAAAGGCTAGAGTATACAGATGAGTTTTAAGGTGAGACTTAAATGCTTCTACTGAGGTAGCATCTCGAACTGTTACCGGGAGGGCATTCCAGAGTACATCACTTTCTTCTCAACATAGGCAGATAGTAAATATACACCCGGAATAAATATTAAAACAAATATACAAAAAGAAGCTGGTTTATGAAAGGTGAACTTTTCATGTGTCCTGTAGCGTCTTTAATTTAACTATGTAGTCAACCATACAGCCCCAAACAAAATAAAACTTCTCAGGTGCCCCCCTAAGATTGAACTTTATTTTTTCCAGATCTAAATGCATCATAAGATCTTTAAGCCATAAGGAGGCTTTGGGGCAGAAAGGTGACTTCCACTCCAGCAAAATTCTCCTACATGCTAATAAGATTAGATAGTACTTTATTTATTCTGTCAGGAGAGTTCCTTCAGGAAAATTACAATTTTCAGCACAATCCCATTCAAGATTAAGGATGCAAAGGCGATACTATCCTTAAATTTTCTCCTTATTTGGGGATCTGAGACCGTCCCAAAAATAGCCATTTCTGCACATGGTGTCCGATTTAAATCCAGTGCCTTAGCAAGGTGTTTGAAAATAGTTGTCCAATAATCCAGCAAATGGGGACAAGACCAAAACATGTGCGTCATGTTCGCAGGTGACATGTGACATCTGTTACAAGTATCCGAGATATTGGGATATATTTTGGAAAGTTTGGAGTTAGTGAAATAAATACGGTGGACAACCTTAAATTGTAACGGGGCTTTTTTTAACCCCTAACTAGATATCAATATTTGAACTTGAGTATAAAGGTCATGACGTTTCTTCGCACAGGAATAAACTTTCGGTATATTTTTACACAAGATATTAATTATGACAATTTCATAATATCAATATAATTTATTTCACATTTAAATTGTATACATATATATATATAGAGGGGGTGTGAGAAAAAATCGATTCGAATACGAGTCGCGATTCTCACGTTGTGCGATTCACATTTTTTAAAAAAATGATATTTTTTATATATATATTTTTTTATTTTATTTTTTTTTATCAATCCAACAAAACAATACACAGCAATACCATAACAATGCAATCCAATTCCAAAACCAAACCTGACCCAGCAACAGTCAGAACTGCAATAAACAGAGCAATTGAGAGGAGACACAAACACGAAACAGAACAAACCAAAAGTAGTGAAACAAAAATGAATATTATCAACAACAGTATCAATATTAGTTATAATTTCAGCATAGCAGTGATTGAAAATCCCTCATTGACATTATCATTAGACATTTATAAAAATAATAAAAAAGAACAATAGTGTCACAGTGGCTTACACTTGCATCGCATCTCATAAGCTTGACAACACACTGTGTCCAATATTCTCCCAAAGATAAAATAAGTCATATTTTTGGTTCGTTTAATAGTTAAAACAAATTTACATTATTGCAATCAGCTGATAAAACATTGTCCTTTACAATAATAAAAGCTTTTTTAAAAATATCTACTACTCTTCCAGCATGTCAGCAGGCTGGGGTAGATCCTGCTGAAATCCTATGTATTGAATAAATACAGAATCGTTTTGGATCGGTAAAATACCATTTTTGAATCGAGAAACGCGTTGAATCGAAAAAATTGATATATAATCGAGTCACAACCCCAAGAATCGATATTGAATCGAATCGTGGGACACGCAAAGATTTGCAGCCCTTATATATATATATATATATATATATATATATATATATATATATATATATATATATATATATATATAGATGGATAGATAGATAGATAGATATACACCAAAAGTAGTGAAACAAAAATATATAAATATATATGTGTATATATTAGGGGTGGGCAAATTAGTGCGTTAATTATGAGTTAACTCATCAATCTATTAACGCCGACAATTATTTTATCGCACATTTCCGTATGTTGTTTACATGCTTTTATTTTGTTAACGCCTTTTCTTAACAAGATGGCGTCGCCCGGCGTCGAGGGGCTCTTGGTAAAGATGGAACATTTGGCAAAAATACCGGACAATTCTGCACATTTCATGGCTGGCTTACAGCGTGGTCACTCCGGGATCACTTACGACCGCCAGACAATTCTGGATGTGGATAGATCGGGCCGTTTTGGACTGAATGAGGCGTGCTTGCTAGACCGGCTAACTAGCATGGGAATACTTTGCCGGCTACATCCAGCGGCCTGTGAAGCAGCGGAGTATATGTGTTGTCTGTTTATTTATGAACAATGCAGACGAGGCGTGTTGGCTGAGTTCTTAACATTTGCTTTCAGAGCGTGCATATCACAACATACAAGATGCCGTCATGGCGACACAACCTATAGCGGGCTACCGCGCATGCTCGTCACTCCTGTTGCATGCTGGGTAGGGTAGTTCTTTTTTCCCCTGGCTCATAACATCACAATATAGTACCATGTATATGCGTTCAGTTTATCAAACAATCGGAAAATTCCCATCATATCAATTCCTAGATATGGTCATAATTATTTTAAGTGCACTACGCAGAATAAACACAACATTATTAATATTGCTACTACGGATAATTTGATCAAAAATTCCCTAAAACAGCCCACTACCTATGACATAGGTTTTTTAAACATAAGATCCCTGATAAATAAAAATGTTCCTGCTGTTACCTCAGAAATTGCCTGTTCAGATGTTATGATTGTGGCTCAGAGATTTGTATGTATATTATATTTATTTTCCATAACAAACAGGATAACTTAAATACTCTGGCAGTGGTAGTAATAATCTTAAATGTTTGTATTTACATTTTTTGAGTTGATTTTCATAAAATATGCTATTTAACTACTACTGTTTAACAAGGACTGATTTAAATTGTGTTTGCACAACAAATGTTTTGGCGCTTTTGTTCACGTGGGAGAATATTCCAATAAAGGTGCACTACACACTACTTTTGAATTCATTATTGGGCTTTGCGTATACAATGCAGTTAATCGCGATTAATCAGAGAAATAGTGCGATTAACTTCGATTAAAATTTTTAATCGTTGCCCAGCCCTAGTAATGAATAATTCCACTTGTAACCACAGTGTTAAAAATAACGTTCAAAATATAAACAATTCTCATGCATTTTGAATCCATCCATCCGTTTACTACCGCACCTGTTCTAGGAGTTGCGTTAATGGTAAGAAGTTATGTATTTAATATTGGTTAGTGTGGGGCTTGCCCTCCCGGGGGTTCTTCAGACCACCAAGCAGCGACATGAGAGCCTGTTTCAGGGTTACAATATTGTTTTATTTTTAAATAAGTCTCTCAGTTGCTTCCTAGCAATTGTCTTTTCCTCTTTCGTTCTCGCTCGCGCTCTGGCTCCAGCCCCAACCCCGTCTCTCCTCCTGGCTGCTGCTTATAACAGAGCGACAGCTGATTAGATAACAAGGCAAAGGTGGGCCATCTACGCATCTGTCGCTGATTTCGAGGCCGATCCTGGCAACACCCCGCTTCGCTGTAGGCCCGCAGGCCACGCCCCCGCACACAGTTAGCTTCAGAATAACAATGTTATTACAAAGAATAAGAGACCTATTATACTCTAGAAATGTTGGTCTTACTTAAAAATGCAAATATTTAGTTGTTCAGTGTTGAAAAAATTTTTTATATGGCTCTTACGGAAATACATTTTTAAATATTTGGATTCTTGGCTCAGACAAAAAGGTTCCCGACCCCTGTATTAGTCCATGGAGCACAGTGATGACATTCCACAAGAAAACCGGTCAGCCAATCAAAGATCAATCAATCAATGTTTATTTATATAGTCCTAAATCACAAGTGTCTCAAAGGGCTGCACAAGCCACAATGAAATCCTCGTTTCAGAGCCCACATAAGGGCAAGGAAAAACTCACAACCCAGTAGGATGTCAATGAGAAGCCTTGGAGAGGACCGCAGATGTGAGTGACCCTAGGGGAGACCGGATGCAATGGACGTCGAGTGGGTCTAGCATAATATTGTGGAAGTCCAGTCCATAGTGGATCTAACATAATAGTGAGAGTCCAATCCATAGTGGGGCCAGCAGGAGACCATCCCGAGCGCAGACGGGTCAGCAGCGCAGATTTAATGAGCTACAGGAATTTGTGGAAAGTACTTGCTGTGTCCGACATGTGACAACAATCCCGTCTGGCCTTACTCACATCGGAAGAATTATTAAGAAGTCTGCTCAAGCTGACAGATTTGGAACACTGGTGCAATGATTACAATTGAAGATGTGCTATGCTAATGGACTCCTACCCCCCAGAAAATGAGTGCTATAATGAAATCAAAAAGTGCTACAACCAAGTTTTAGTTGAAGAATGTGCATATTTATCCGGTTGGTAGAAGTTTTTGATTAGTTTTCTATACTGGTTGTTCTTATTGAGGTGGTTGTTGAGTGGAAGTCTAGTCCTTCTGTGAAGCGGGGTTCGTCCTGAACAAGTTGCCATTCAATCCCAGAGCATATGTCATCGGCGATCACTCGAACGAGTATGACGATCCTCCTGGTTGGGGTGTTTGGTGACTTTGTTTAACGTGGGGAGATTGGTGCACAGACAGTCACCACACGATCCTTGACAGAATCAGGTCAGGGTCCAGTAGCATGGAGTCCAAGACGACTGGGGACCCTTTTATGCTGCAGCCTTCTTCCGCCTTTGTGATAGTTTTTAAATCTACCGTCTTTCGCCTGCTCCGCCGTTGAGGTCTTCACCGTATCCCTGGCTAAGGGGCAGTCAGGTACTAGGCCTTTGCCAAGGGCCAACCGGGGTAACAGTAGTAAAGGGGTTAACCTCCTAGTGCCCCAAGACCCTATAGAGGAGCCTCCACTGCCGGATGCACTTTAACGTCATGCCCAGAGCATATATATACCATTCTCACTTCACAACAATAGGGAGCATTTACACCAATAAGCACAACACCCGGCTACCCTAAGTCATCAATGGCTTGAATGTTTGGGACTGAGTGTGATGAAGAAATCAAATCTCTGCAGAACATTCGGAGTGATGCACACTCATTAGCCTATTTAGATTTGAGCACTTAAGCAGCTTGCTCTTCAAAACACAGCAGCCTCGAGCCTTTTCAAGAATTTTCTTTCTTGCTACTCTACAGAAATTTAAATTCAGAGATTCATTGATAGCATGGATTAAGGTTCTTATATCGTTTCCCCAAAGCCTCAATTAGAACTAACAACCACAGCAGCAACATAACATCAGCAAACAAGATATGTACAAATATGATAAAAAGTAAATATTATTAACACATAAATGACACTGAACGTAATTACACTACAAATGGAACAATTAAAAATACCAATGACATAGCACTATTGATAATGAATAATAATAATTACCCCTATTATCAACAATACAATTGTTTCAAATGCAACAATACATGTATGTAATGATAACTTGAAATACAAAAGAAAGCAGATAAAATGAATTGATTAACGTGGACCCCGACTTAAACAAGTTGAAAAACTTATTCGGGTGTTACCATTTAGTGGTCAATTGTATGGAATATGTACTGAACTGTGCAATCTACTAATAAAAGTATCAATCAATCAATCAATCAATGAGGGGAAGAAAGAGAACTGTATTAACCTTATAGATTGTTATAGTAAGAATAGGTTAAGCTTTGTCAGTGTGCCAGGTTTTACCCAGTTTCTCGTAGGGTATCAACAGTAATATATGTTTAATGAAACATGATTATATGTTTCATAGGATTATAGGCATGAGTGTATGTATGTATACGTACAGTATGTGTATATGTATGTTTGTACAGTGAATGTATATGTACATTAAGTGTATTTGTACAGTATGTGTATATGTATGTATGTACATACGGTGAATGTATATTTACAGTATATATATATATATATATGTATGTTTGTACAGTTAATGTATACGTTGTGTATTTTTGTACAGTGAATGCATATGTACAGTATGAGTATATGTACTGAATGTGTATATGTATGTATGTACATACAGTGAATGTATTTATACAGTATGTGCATATGTTTGTACAGTGAATGTATATGTACAGTATGATTATATGTACAGTATGTGTATATGTATGTATACACAGTGAATGTAAATGTACAGTATGTGTATATGTATGTTTGTACACTATGTGTATATGTACATTAGTGTATATGTATGTATGTATGTATGTACAGTGAATGTATATGTTCAGTATGAGTATGTGTACAGTATGTGTGTGTGTATGTATGTATGTATGTACAGTAAATGTATATGTATAGTATGTGTATATTTATGTTGTGTAGTGGTTTGTGTTGTGGTTTGTGCAGCCCTTTGAGACACTAGTGATTTAGGGCTATATAAGTAAACATTGATTGATTGATTGAATGTATATGTACAGTATGTGTATATGTACATATATGTATATGTATGTATGTACCGTGAATGTATATTTACAGTATGTGTATATGTATGTATGTATGTACGTACAGTGAATGTATATATACAGTATGTGTATATGTGTGTTTGTACAGTGAATGTTTATCTTCAATATGAGTATATGTACAGTATGTGTATATGTATGTATGTATGTGTGTATGTATGTACAGTGAATGTATATGTTTAGTATGTGTATATTTATGTTGTACAGTGAATGTATATGTTCAGTATGAATATTTGTACAGAATGTGTATTTGTATGTATGTATGTATGTATTTGAAGTGAATGTATATGTACAGTATGTGTATATGTATATTTTCCTGAAGGAACTCTCCTGAAGGAATCAATAAAGTACTATCAATCTATATGTATGTTTGTACAGTGGATTTATATGTACAGTATGTGTATGTTTGTACAGTGAATGTATGTGTGTATGTATGTACCGTGAGTGTGTATGTATGTACTGCATTTGTGTATGTATGTAGGAGTGTAGGTATCTATGTACAGTATGTGGGTAAGTACCAATGTTTGCGCGTACGTATGTATTAATTAATTAATATGGGGCGGAATAGCTCGGTTGGTAGAGTGGCCGTGCCAGCAACTTGAGGGTTCCAGGTTCGATCCCCACTTCCGCCATCCTAGTCACTGCTGTTGTGTCCTTGGGCAAGACACTTTACCCACCTGCTCCCAGTGCCACCCACACTGGTTTAAATGTAACTTAGATATTGGGTTTCGCCATGTAAAGCGCTTTGAGTCACTAGAGAAAGGGCTATATAAATATCACTCATTTCACTTAATATATGTTTGTGTATATATGTGTAAATAATTGTATGTATGTGAATTTGTAAGTCCAATATATTTGTCTCCCAATGGTATTACTGTATCTATTCACGTCCATCTAAATGGATCTCTCCTCCCTCCTGCAGGATGTTTGCTCGCAGGAGAAAGCCAACATACTGGGAGTTCGCCGTCAACTGCACTGGCACCGAGGCCCATTTGTCCAGCTGCAAACTGGGACAGGTTGATTCCTTGAGTTCCAATGGGACCTGTGACGGCGGCTTGCCAGTGGTGGTGAGCTGTGTGCCTGGCAGGGCCTTCGCCCCGTCATCTACCACTGGATTCAAAAAGGCCTTTAAGCAAGAGGTACATTCTCACCAGACCTCTTGTCACGCTTGTTCTGCTTCGGGCATTAAAGCAAACCATTTGGGGTAAGCTTACCCATCTTTTTTGGAGTATAAGTCGCTCTGGAATATAAGTCGCACCTGCCAAAAATGCATAATAACGAAGTAAAGAAAACATATATAAGTCGCATTTTTGGGGGAAATTGATTTGATAAAACCCAACACCAAGAATAGACATTTGAAAGGCAATTTAAAATAAATTAAGAATAGTGAACAACAATAAGTGTACGTTATATGACACATAAATAACCAACTGAGAAGGTGCCTGGTATGTTAACGAAACATATTATGGTAAGAGTCATTCAAATAACTATAACATATAGAACATGCTATACGTTTACCAAACAACCTGTCACTCCTAATCGCTAAATCCCGTGAAATCTTATACGTCTAGTCCATGGGTGTCAAACTCTGGCCCGCCGGCCCAACTTGGCCCGCCGTGTAATTTCACTTGGCCCTTGAGGCAATATCAAATTAACATTAGAGCTGGCCCGCCGCTGTAACACCACATTCACCGCTAAGACTTTTCCTTGCCAACCCTCTCGATATTTCCGGGAGACTCCCGAAGTTCAGTGCCCCTCCCGAATTTCATCCCGGACAACAATATTTGGGATGGGCTTTAAAGGCACTGCCTACAGCCTGTCTCCACGTCCGCTTTTCCTCCATACAAACAGCGTGCCGGCCCAGACACATAATATATGCGGCTTATACACACACATAAGTGAATGCAAGGCATAATTGGTCAACAGCCATACAGGTCACACTGAGGGTGGCTGTATAAACAACTTTAACACTGTTACAAATATGCGCCACACTTTGAACCCACACCAAACAAGAATGACACATTTCGGGAGAACATCCGCACCGTAACACAACATAAACACAACAGAACAAATACCCAGAACGCCTTGCAGCACTAACTCTTCCGTGACGCTACATAATACACCCCCCCGCTATCACCAACCCCGCCCACCTCAACCCCACCGCCGAAAAGAGGCATTCAATTTTTATTAAAATTTGGCTGAGATAGGCGCCAGCGCCCCCCGCGACCCCGAAAGGGAATAAGCGGTAGAAAATGGATGGATGGATGGATGCCATTGGTATTTTTTAATTATTATTATTATTTGAAACTCAATTTTGCAATTCACTATAAAGTTATATAAGCCTTGCTTGTTCAATATTAGATGCAAAACTTGTTTGGGTCCCTATTAAAAGGTAAATTTGTTCAACCCCGGCCCGCGGCTTTGTTCGGTTTTAAATTTTGGCCCACTCTGTATTTGAGTTTGACACCCCTGGTCTCGTCACTTACGTGAATGAGCTAAATAATATTATTTGATATTTTCCGGTAATGTGTTAATAATTTCACACATAAGTCACTCCTGAGTATAAGTCGCACATCTGGCCAAACTATGAAAAAAACTGCGACTTATAGTCCGAAAAATACTGGATGTAAGTTAACTATCATTACAAAGAATAGTAGCAACCTCATATTATGTATTTAAATCATTGTGTGCTGGCTTGATATTGTAGAATGTGGCGCTTTTGAGGTATTTTCTACACACTAAAGCAGGGGCCTCAAAGTCAATTTACCTGGGGGCCACTGGATGCAGAAACGGGGTGAGGCTGGGCCGCAAGAAACGATTTCTTAAAAAAATCTAACATGCACTTTTTAATGAATTCAACTTCAATCAATCAATCAATGTTTATTTATATAGCCCTAAATCACAAATGTCTCAAAGGACTGTACGAACCATTACGACTACGACATCCTTTGAAGAACCCACAAAAGGGCAAGGAAAACTCACACCCAGTGGGCAGGGAGAATTCACATCCAGTGGGACGCCAGTGACAATGCTGACTATGAGAAACCTTGGAGAGGACCTCAAATGTGGGCAACCCCCCCTCTAGGGGACCGGAAGCAATTGATGTCGAGCGGGTCTAACATGATACTGTGAAAGTTCAATCCATAGTGGCTCCAACACAGCCGTGAGAGTTCAGTTCAAAGCGGATCCAAGACAGCAGCGAGAGTCCCGTCCACAGGAAACCATCCCAAGCGGAGTCGGATCAGCAGCGTAGAGATGTCCCCAACCGATACACAGGCGAGCGGTCCATCCTGGGGGTCCCGACCAGCGGTCCATCCTGGGTCTCGACTCTGGACAGCCACAAGGGAGGGGGGGGACATAGGAGAAAAAAGAAAAGAAGCGGCAGATCAACTGGTCTAAAAAGGAGGTCTATTTAAAGGCTAGAGTATACAGATGAGTTTTAAGGTGAGACTTAAATGCTTCTACTGAGGTAGCATCTCGAACTGTTACCGGGAGGGCATTCCAGAGTACTGGAGCCCGAACGGAAAACGCTCTATAGCCCGCAGACTTTTTTTGGGCTTTACGAATCACTAATAAGCCGGAGTCTTTTGAATGCAGAGTTCTTGCCGGGACATATGGTACAATACAAAACTTCTATGAATGGCTTTCCCGCCCTAGCAACACACTTGCCAACCCTCACCATTTTTCCGGGAGATTCCTGAAATTCGGTGCACCTCCCGACAATCTGCCGGCCGACATTATTAAGGGCGTACCTTGACTGCACTGCCTTAAATGTACTCTACAACAGTGGTTGCGTTTCACTTGATTGTAAAATGTCTCGAGGGAAAGGGGGTGTGACATTCATATTTTGTCAATATTCAGTGTTTTTTCCTTCATAGAAAAAATTTAAAATTCCATTACGTTTTTTTAAGGCGGTCTGTCATAACATTTTTAGCATTCAATCAGACATTATTGTGAGGTTTTGTATTCGTGTTCATAAAAAATAGATACAACTCCCCCCCACCAGACACATTTGTTTCTCTAAATGTGGCCCCCGAGTCAAAATAATTGCACAGGCCTGGCATAGAGCAGTGGTTCTCAACCTTTTTTCAGTGATGTACCCCCTGTGAACATTTTTTAATTCAAGTACCCCCTAATCAGAGCAAAGCATTTTTGGTTGAAAAAAATAGATAAAGAAGTAAAATACAGCACTTTGTCATCAGTTTCTGATTTATTAAATTGTGTAACATTGCAAAATATTGCTAATTTCTATTGGTCTTTCTTGAACTATTTGGAAAAAAGATGTAAAAATTACTAAAAAACTTGTTGAAAAATAAACCAGTGAAGAAGTGATTCAATTATAAATAAAGATTTCTACACATAGAAGTAATTATCAACTTAAAGTGCCCTCTTTGGGGATTGTAATAGAGATCCATCTGGATTCATCAACTTAATTCTTCACAAAAAGAGAAATCTTTAACATCAATATTTATGGAACATGTCCACAAAAAATCTAGCTGTCAACACTGAATGTTGGATTGTTGTATTATTTTTTCACAGTTTATGAACTTACATTCATATTTCATTAAAGTATTATTTAATTTAACTTTTTTTAACGGATTTATGAATTGCTGCTACCTTTTAAAATGTTTTTAATAAATCTCACTTGTCCATTGGCATACCTTCAAGTACTTCCAGGGGGTTAGCACACCCCCTTTTGGAGGACTACTGCTCCACATCTCACATCCAACGCGCCGGCTCTGTACCATACTGTATGAGAATTGTGCGGAACAACATATGTGGCTGCAAGACGTACTTGGTCAACAGCCATACACGTCACACTCAGGGTGGCCGTATAAACAACTTTAACACTGTTACAAATATGCCCCACACTGTGAACCCACACCAAACAAGAATGACCAACACATTTTGGGAGAATTTCCGCACCCTAACACAACTTAAACACAGGAGAACAAATACCCAGAACACCTTGCAGCCCCATCTCTCCCGACGCAAGTCGGGAGGGTAGGGCTGTGGGGGGTTGGTGGTGACGTGGGTGTGTGTATTGTAGCATGTAAGAGTCAAGGCTGCATGGAATTGTGAGTATTTATTATGTTGAGTTTATGTTGTATTACAGTGCGGATGTTCTCCTGAAATGTATTTGTCATTGTTGTTTGGTGTGGGTTAACGGTCTAGCACATATTTATAACAGTGTTAAAGTTTTTTTTTACGGCCACCCTCAGTGTGACTTGTGTAGCTTTTGACCAAATAGGTCTTGCAACACCACACTTTTGTATTACTCAGCCAAAGGTGAAAAACAATTTGGCTTGTACACTGCCGGTACAGAATTCAGTGAATGTTAAGAACACGTCCGTTACAGCACTCCACGAATATCGAAATTGTGTAAAAAAAGTATTTGATTCTATGGGGACTCCTGTGAAAATTGAGAAGTTTAGGTAGTATGACGCTGACAAGTTCTTTTCATATTATATTTGCGGGCTGTAGATACATTAAATGATCATATCTGAGTGCAGGCCGCAAAACAACGTCTTATTTTCTTTATTTTCCACCGTAATTTACAAATAAATTATTTAAAATTCCTGGATTTTTTTTTTCACATTCTGTCTCTCACAGGTGAAGTGTACCTATTAGAGATGCGCGGTTTGCGGTCTCATCCGCGGATTCCGTGGATAAACCGCGGGTCGGGCGGTTGACATGACGAAAAAAATAGATTTCAATTAGATTCGGGCGGGTGGCGGTTGAACCATCCGGAAATATTTGATATCCATGGTTCTGGGATCGGTATCCTTTGCCATTCAAAGAGCCATTTAAGACCCGTGTCACAAAGCGAAGAAGACAATAGGAGACGCTATTATTCTCTTGAATGACTGCCGGCAGTCACCCAGATAATAAGTATTAGGGCGTGCTATGAAGTCATTGGCTTTGTCGCCTTCTACAACATGTACGATCTGCTTGTCAGTCCAGCACCATGTTGTGTGTGGCTTCCGCGGCAACACACACACGACTGCAAGGCATACTGGGTGACACAGAGTACACTAATGGTTGTGATATAAACAATTTTCCCACTCTTAGTAATATGCGCCACGCTGTGAAGCCACACAATACAAGATTGACAAACACATTTCGGGAGAACATCCTCACAGTAACACAACGTAAATGCAACAAATCAAATACCCAGAATCCTTTGTATCCGTGACCCTTCCTGACTATGTTATACACCCCGCTAGCAGCAAACCCCCCCCCCCTGTGCATCGGTAAGGTGGGCGGGGTTGGGGGCACGGGTGTGTAAAATATATTCAGGAACTTTCACGGATACAAAGGATTCTGGGTATTTGTTGTGTTGTGTTTATGTTGTGTTACTGTGAGGATGTTCTCCCGAAATGTGTTTGTCAATCTTGTTTGGTGTGGCTTCACAGCGTGGCGCATATTAGTAAGTGTTAAAGTTGTTCATATCACAACCATCAGTGTACTCTGTATCACCCAGTATGCCTTTCATGCTTGAACGTGTAATTGCGGAAGCTGCACACAACATGTTGCCGGACCAACAATCGGTTCGTACATGTTGTTGAAGTTGTCTAAGGCAATGGCTTCACAGCACGCTCATATTCTTGTCAACAGGTTGAACGCTATTGGATAGTCGCGAGAACGTTAGCGGCTCCAATTGTCTTCATTACTCTGTGAAACAGGTTTAAATAGCTCTGTGAGTGGTAAAGGCGGCCGACCTCTGATGTATTTCAGCGGGCGGTTGGCGGGCGGGTACGGTCCTGATTAAATGTTGGTTCGGATGGACGGCGGGTGGATGACAACTTTGGTGATGCGGTTGCGGATGATATAATTGCCTATCCGCGCATCTCTAGTACCTATGTTGAAAATTACAGACCTCTGTCATCATTTTAAGTGGGAGAACTTGCACAATCGGTGGCTGACTAAATACTTTTTTGCCCCACTGTACATATTGGCAGCTCTGTATTCCTAACTAACAGTCTGTGGAATAGACTATTCTAAAGAACTACTATTAGTATTTTCTTTGGGCAGGATTTAAATTGAGAAAAGCAATTTCATAGTCTTCTGACCTTTTGTACACTGCAGCAACCATTGGTCCGTCTACGTGGTGGAACCATTGTGGGCGAGGGCCGTGTGGAAGTGTTGAAAAACGGAGAGTGGGGGACCATATGTGATGACAAATGGAACCTGCTGTCGGCCACCGTGGTCTGTCGTGAGTTGGGCTTCGGTACCGCCATTGAAGCTCTGTCGGGAGGCCGACTCGGACAAGGTAAGTTACATGACGTCACTCTCAAACGTATCTGCCTTAATCGACCATGAACATTAGTCGACAATTTTTTTTTTTAGTTGGTGCCTGGTTTTACTGGTGACCAGCTACCGTATTTATTTTTGGTCTCCTGACTCAAACCCCTCCTAGTAATTCACCTCCACACAGTCTTTGTAATGCACACACCCTACTGGCTATATTTTGTCTCGCCCATCCCGACCTCACTCTTTTCGTAGAATAAGTCCTAAAGCCTTAAAAGTGTCGATTTCACATCGATCTGTTGGGTCTGTTCAGTGTAAAACTTCCCTGCACCAGCACATAAAAGTAAGTTGTTGAGACTGAGTCTAAAGAAAAGGAAAAGACAACGTCAGTGAATTCATGTTAATGAAAGAGTGAGCTAGGCAGCACGGTGGTACAGGGGTTAGTACTTGTGCCTCACAATACGAAGGTCCTGAGTTTGATCCTGGGTTCGGGATCTTTCTGTGTGGAGTTTGCATGTTCTCCCCGTGACTGTGTGGCTTCCCTTCGGGTACTCCGGCTTCCTCCCACCTCCAAAGACATGCACCTGGGGATAGGCCCCTCCCACCTCCAAAGACATGCAATTGGGGAAAGGCCCCTCCCACCTCCAAAGACATGCATTTGGTGATAGGCCCCTCCCACCTCCAAAGACATGCGTTTGGGATTAGGCCCCTCCCACCTCCAAAGACATTTACCTGGGGATAGGCCCCTCCCACCTTCAAAGACATGCACCTGGGGGTTGGCCCCTCCCACCTCCAAAGATATGCACTTGGGGATAGGCCCCTCCCACCTTCAAAGACGTGCACCTGGGATAGGCCCCTCCCATCTCCAAAGACATGCACTTGGGGATAAGCCCCTCCCACCTCCAAAGACATTTACCTGGAGATAGGCCCCTCCCACCTCCAAAGACATGCACTTGGGGATAAGCCCCTCCCACCTCCAAAGACATTTACCTGGAGATAGGCCCCTCCCATCTCCAAAGACATGCACTTTGGGATAAGCCCCTCCCACCTCCAAAGACATTTACCTGGAGATAGGCCACTCCCACCTCCAAAGACATGCACCTGGGGATAGGCCCCTCCCACCTCCAAAGACATGCATTTGGGGATAGGCCCCTCCCACCTCCAAAGACCTGCATTTGGGGATAGGCCCCTCCCACCTCCAAAGACATGCACCTGGGGATAGGCCCCTCCCACCTCCAAAGCCCTGCATTTGGGGATAGGCCCCTCCCACCTCCAAAGACATGCATTTGGGGATAGGCCCCTCACCACCTCCAAAAACATGCACCTGGTGATAGGCCCCTCCCACCTCCAAAGACATGCATCTGGGGATAGGCCCCTCCAAGCGGGGGCAGTTTTCATAATTTCTATTTTAAAAACCAATACAATATATGTATAAAAAATGTCCATTTAGGCCTCCACTCAGGCTTGATCCCGGGGACCCCAAAGGGTTTTGGTAAAAAAAAAATATAAAAAATGTGTCATTATTTAGTAGTATTATTTTCATTATTGTTCAAGTTTTAAATCTCTAGATCAGCATTAGGAAAAAAATGGAAAAAACACAAAATAGGCAATATTTTCAACCAATAACATCTTTTTAGGTGGAATATTTCATATTATATAATAATTGGAGCCTTAATTTTGGATTTTGATTCATTATTTTTTTTTGAGCAATGACACTTAAAGGGGAACATTATCACCAAACCTATGCAAGCGTCAATATATACCTTGATGTTGCAGAAAAAAGACCATGTATTTTTTTAACCAATTTCCGAACTCTAAATGGGTCAATTTTGGCGAATTAAATGCCTTTCTGTTTATGGCTCTTTTGGCGATGACGTCAGAACGTGACGTCACCGAGGTAACACACCCGCCATATTCATTTTCACATTACAAACACCGGGTCTCAGCTCTGTTATTTTCCGTTTTTTCGACTATTTTTTGGAACCCTGGAGACATCATGCCTCGTCGGTGTGTTGTCGGAGGGTGTAACAACACTAACAGGGAGGGATTCAAGTTGCACCACTGGCAAGAAATCTGCCGCCAGACCCCCATTGAATGTACCAAAGTGTCTTCACATTTTACCGGCGATGCTAAGACAGACATGGCACAGAGATGTATGGATAACCTGCAGATGCATTTGCAACAATTAAGTCAAAGAAATCACAAAGGTGAGTTTTGTTGATGTTGTTGACTTATGTGCTAATCAGACATATTTGGTGACTGCATGACTGCCAGCTAATCGATGCTAACATGCTATGCTAATCGATGCTAACATGCTATTTACGCTAGCTGTATGTACATTTGAAAATAGATACCCACATTTAATGCGAAACAAACACTTACCAATCGACGGATTTAAGTTGCTCCAGTGTCACAAGATGCGAAAGTCCTGATCGTTTGGTCCGCACATTTTACCGGCGATGCTAATTAAGCACCCATGCTATGGGCCACTTCATTAGGTACACCCACGCTATGGTCGAATAGCGTCAATAGCTATTCGCTCAATAGCTTCAGTTTCTTCTTCAATTTCGTTTTCGCTATCTGCCTCCATACTCCGACCATCTGTTTCAATACATGCGTAATCTGTTGAATCGCTTAAGCCGCTGAAATCCGAGTCTGAATCCGAGCTAATGTCGCTATATCTTGCTGTGGTAACCACCATGTTGTTTGTATTGGCAGCCCTGTATGACGTCACAGGGAAATGGATAGTGGTTTCGAAGATAGCGAAAATAAGGCACTTTAAAGCTTTATTTAGGGATATTCCGGGACCGGTAAAATTTTGAAAAAAACTTCAAAAAAATACAACAAGCCACTGGGAACTGATTGTTTATTGTTTTTAACCCTTTTGAAATTGTGATAATGTTCCCCTTTAAAAACAAATCCCACTAAAATAATTGGGGATCCAAAAGTGTCCTACTCATTAAAGTGTTGAAAAATAAATTATACATATTTTTTTACCGTTTACTTTTAGCACAATAATCTCGAGATCAACTTTAGATCCATCCTTCAATTATTATTTTTTACTGTTGTTTATGTTTTTTGTTTGTTTTAGGCCTTTATTTAAAAAAAAAAAAAATACAGCTCAGTTTTTTATATGGCAAAACACAAAATATGCAACATTTTCCCCCAAAAATATTTCAAAGTGGAATATTTAATGTGAGGTAATCGGAACCTTGTATAGGTCAATAATTCAAAATGACATTGATTTTGATTCATTATTATTTTTTAAAGAAAGAAACAGCCTGCATGGCAGCTTTGTGTTAATTAGTAAACATTGCAGCAATTTCTTGTCACATTTCACCTGTTTGTTCTTTTATACCACTTTTTATGTTTTTAATTTTTCTCAATTGTATTCTTAAAATGTGCCGTGGGGCTGTTAAAAAATAAATGGCCCCCGGGCTGCACTTTGGACACCCCTGACTTAAAAGAACAAACCATTCTAGCACATCAATGCTTATGCTGATTATTCTTCAATAAAATCATTCCTGTCTGTTCACGACATAGACTGCCCTCGGTATAAAAAAAAAAAAAAGAAGTATATTTTAAGGTCCAAAAGTCATCTGCGTTGACATATTTGATGTGAAATCCAGTATAATAACTATGAATTATGGAGATGGTTCCTCTCTTTTTGCAGTAGATGTGGTTGCATGTTTAACCTATATAATCAGTTAACCTCGCAGTCCAGGAGGCGGAAAGAAGACCAGTTCTATAATTATGTCCTGCATCGGAAAGGACTTCTTTTCCAAAGTGCAGTGTGGCGTTAACAGCTGACTTCATGAATCATTTTTTACAGTACGTGTTACAACACTTGGTTGCCCTCTGGAAAAGCTGAAATGTACTTTTCCTGATTTTTTTTATGTTTTTGTCTTGCGCTCCTATTTTGGTGGCATTTTGTCTTTGTTTGGTATTTTCCTGTAGCAGTTTCATGTCTTCCTTTGAGCGATATTTCCCGCATCTATTTAGTTTTAGCAATCAAGACTATATTTCAGTTGTTTGTATCCTTCTTTGTGGGGACATTGTTGACTGTCATGTCATGTCCACAGTAAGTCTTTGCTGTCGTCCAGCATTCTGTTTTTGTGTGATTAGTAGCCAGTTCAGTTTTAGTTTCGTTCCGCATAGCCTTCCCTAAGCTGCAATGCCTTTTCCTAGCGGCACTGACCTTTTTGTTTATTTTTGGTTTAAGTCAGGGGTGTCCAAACTTTTTCCACTAAGGGCCGCAGACTGAAAAATCAAAGTATGCGAGGGCCATTTTGATTGATTGATACTTTTATTAGTAGATTGCACAGTTCAGTACATATTCCGTACAATTGACCACTAAATGGTAACACCCGAATAAGTTTTTCAACTTGTTTAAGTCGGGGTCCACGTTAATCAATTCATGATATTTTTCTTTTTTAAAAGCAATACAATAGTTGTTTTTTGTTTTTTTTACCTTTATAGCTTTCCTCAAGTTTGGTCCCCGGTCTCCGAAAGGGTCTCAGTCATAAAAATTGTAGAAATAAGTCATACATTATTATTTTTTTCATCTAACGCTTGAATCTCGAGATCAACTTCAGGTCTGTCTGTCGTTATAACATTTTTTAAAATTTTGTTTTTTTATTTTTATGGCCTTATTTATATGGCAAATACACAAACTATGCAA
Source organism: Nerophis ophidion (assembly GCF_033978795.1). Lineage (NCBI taxonomy): Eukaryota > Metazoa > Chordata > Actinopteri > Syngnathiformes > Syngnathidae > Nerophis > Nerophis ophidion. The sequence goes on from NC_084617.1 coordinate 67,927,923, forward strand.
CATTTTCCCCCAAAACATTTCAAAGTGGAATATTTGACTTGAAGTAATCAGAACCCTAAATAGGTCAATATTTCATAACAATAAAACAAGAATAAATGTTGAAAATAAGCCTATAAAATAAGCCAATAAGAAGATTTATATTTTTTTACTTTTAACGCTTAAGTCTGTAGATTTCTTGATTAGTTTGAGTTTTTTCTTGCCCTGACGTAGGATCTGAGCAGAGGATGTCATTGTGGCTTGTGCAGCCCTTTGAGACATTTGTGATTAAGGGCTATATAAATTAAGTTTGATTGATTGATTATAAGATTTTATAATTTTTTTCATACTTTTTTGTTTGTTTGATGCCCTTTTTGTGAAAGAAAACTTTGTTTCGCACAAAATATGCAATATTATCCCCCCGAAATATTTGAAAGTGAAATTGTTCCAGTGAAGTAATTGTGTTATTAGTGTCAACACTGCAACTTTTTCTTGTTACATGTCACTATTTACTCTTTTATTACACTCTTTTATTATCAAAATTTTATTATAGTATTTCTTAGAATGGGCCGGGGGCCAGTAACAAATTAGCTGGGGGCCACGAATGGCTCTCGGGCCGCACTTTGGACACGCCTGGTTTAAGCATTAGATCTCTTTTTACCTGCGCACTGCTTTCCGCTATTTCCGACATTTACAAAGCAATTAGTTGTCTCATACTGATATTGAAGAATGTTTCATGGTTTCTCTGCCGAGCTCTAGACAGCACAACAACAACAACAACAACAACAACACATATTTTGCAGATTCTCATTACTGATTTGCAAAAAATATTTTTAACCCAAATAAGTGGAATTAGATCATCTTCCACGGCATACCAGACTGTATCTCACGGCACATTGGTTGAAAAACACTGAGTTGATGGACATGTTGACCTGTGAAAAAAGAGTCCCTGTGACCACCGGTCATGACTAACAGAGAAAGTGTTTCATATTTTGAAGGAATGGGCCCAGTGCACATGAATGAAGTGAATTGTTCCGGATTTGAGAAGTCCATCACTGAGTGTCCCTTCAACAAGGAGTCTGTGGGCTGCAGCCACGAGGAGGATGCGGCCATCCGATGTAACGTCCCTGCCATGGGCTTCCAGGAAAGAGTGAGTTTTACAGGATTTCTTTGTCCTTCAAACACTACAGAAATATTCTGATTAGAGATCCTGAAATCGGTGTCTAAAATAGAATTATAAGCTCATAGAGTTCATCATGGATTTGTATGTGTTAATATTGATAATTTATCATTTATTGTGACATGTAAGACTGATGATACAGTACTAGCTCGATTGTTTTCCTATGATTTCGTTTTCATATGTCGTCTCCGTCATCGCATCATTTCAGGGAATCCAGTGCCCAAACAAGGAATCTGTGTGAAGAATAGATCGTGGTTATTTTAGAGTTGGGACACTATGGACGGATTCAGAAGAAAGTAAAAGCGTAATAATTATGTGTTGTTATTTGTTTTAGAAAATACACTCAGAATTAGATTAGATTAGATAGATAGTACTTTATTTATTCCGTCAGGAGAGTTCCTTCAGGAAAATTACAATTTTCAGCACAATCCATTGGCGCAGTGGGAGAGTGGCCGTGCGCAACCCGAGAGCCACTGGTTCAAATCCCACCTAGAACCACCTCGTCACGTCCGTTGTGTCCTGAGCAAGACACTTCACCCTTGCTCCTGATGGTTGCTGGTTGGCGCCTTGCATGGCAGCTCCCTCCATCAGTGTGTGAATGTGTGTTGTGAATGGGTAAATGTGGAAGTAGTGTCAAAGCGCTTTGAGTACCTTGAAGGTAGAAAAGCACTATACAAGTACAACCCATTTATCATTTAAGATCAGACAAACATTACAGGGAGACAGAACAGGATCGCTGACGGGTCTGCCGGCTTCCAGCGCCCCTTACAAAAAAAGATGACATACAGGTAAACAGGAGGGGGGTTATTGGAGAAAAGAATAGAAGATTAAAATAAAAGTTTAAAAAAAAAAAATCGGTCTTAGCCTGGGCCCTGGAGTGGGGGTGCAGACTGAGGCCAAGGGAAAAAAAATAAAAATAAAAAAAATAAAAAACTATATAAAACAACAACTCATAGCCATAGTACACATCCCTCTTACATGTGTGTAAGAGGGAAACATCAAACATCAAAGAACACAGAGGACATTAAAGACATTAAGGCAGCAGATACAACCAGACACTTCTACATACAGCTATGAATAAAAAGTAAAATAAACATAAACACTGTGTGTCAATTAGGGATGTTAAATGTAAATATAGATAAATGGTTTAAAATGTAATATCGGAAACTATTAGAGATGCGCGGATAGGCAATTATATCATCCGCAACCGCATCACCAAAGTCGTCATCCACCCATGAATTGATTAACGTGGACCCCAACTTAAACAAGTTGAAAAAAATATTCGGGTGTTACCATTTAGTCGTCAAATGTACAGAATATCTACTGAACTGTGCAATCTACTAATAAAAGTATCAATCAATCAATCAAAACCCGCCGTCCATCCGAACCAACATTTAATCAGGACCGTACCCGCCCGCCAACCGCCCGCTGAAATACATCAGAGGTCGGCCGCCTTTACCACTCACAGAGCTATTTAAACCTGTTTCACAGAGTAATGAAGACAATTGGAGCCGCTAACGTTCTCGCGACTATCCAATAGCGTTCATCCTGATGACAAGAATATGGGCGTGCTGTGAAGCCATTGCCTTAGACACCTTCAACAACATGTACGAACCGATTGTTGGTCCGGCAACATGTTGTGTGCAGCTTCCGCAATTACACGTACGAGATTGAAAGGCATACTGGGTGATACAGAGTACACTGATGCTTGTGATATAAACAACTTTAACACTTACTAGTATGCGCCACGCTGTGAAGCCACACAATACAAGATTGACAAACACATTTCGGGAGAACATCCTCACAGTAACACAACATAAACGCAATACAACAAATACCCAGAATCCTTTGTATTTGTGACAAACCTGAATATATTTTACACCCCCGCCCACCTTACCGACGCACGGTAAGGTTTTGCTCCTAGCGAGGCGTATAAAATAGTCAGGAATTGTCATGAATACAAAGGATTCTGGGTATTTGTTGTGTTGCGTTTATGTTGTGTTACTGTGAGGATGTTCTCCCGAAATGTGTTGGTCGTTCTTAATTGGTGTGGCTTCACAGCGTGGCGCATATTACTAAGAGTGTTAAAATTGTTTATATCACAACCATTAGTGTACTCTGTGTCACCCAGTATGCCTTGCAGTCGTGTGCGTGTTGCCGCGGAAGCTGCACACGACATGATGCTGGACTGACAAGCAAATCGTACATGTTGTAGAAGGCGACAATGCTAATGGCTTCATAGCACGCCCAAATACTTATGATCTGGGTGACTGCCGGCAGTCATTCAAGAGAATAATAGCGTCTTCTATTGTTTTCTTCGCTTTATGACACAAGTCTTAAATGGCTCTTTGAATGGCAAAGGATACCGATCCCAGAACCATGTATATCAAATATTTCCGGATGGTTCAACCGCCACCTGCCCGAATCTTATTGAAATCAATTTTTCGTCATGTCAACCGCCCGACACGCGGTTTATCCGCGGACTCCGTGGATGAGACTGCAAACCGCGCATCTCTAGAAAATATCGGTATCGGTGTCAAAAAAGTAAAATGTATGACTTTTTAAAACGCCGCTGTATACAAAAAAAGGACGTTGGGAGAGGTACTGAGCGCCAATAAACCTTAAAGGCACCGCCTTTCCGTGCCAGCCCAGTTGCATAATATCTGCCAGCTTTTCACCCACACAAGTGAATGCAATGCATACTTGGTCAACAGCCATACAGGTCACACTGAGGGTGGCCGTATAAACAACTTTAACACTGTTACAAATATGCGCCACGCTGTGAACCCACACCAAACAAGAATGACAAAACGCATTTCGGGAGAACATCCTCACCGTAACACAACAGAGCAAATACCCAGAATCCCTTGCAGCACTAACTCTTCTGAGACACTGAAATATACACCCCCACCTCCACCTCCTCATGCTCTCTCAGGGAGAGCATGTCCTAAATTCCAAGCTGCTGTTTTGAGGCATGTTAAAAAAAAAAAAAATGCACTTTGCGACTTCAATAATAAATATGGCAGTGCCATGTTGGGGTTTTTTTCCCATAACTTGAGTTGATTTGATTTTGAAAAAACCTTGTTACATTGTTTAATGCAGGGGTAGGGAACCTATGGCTCTCGAGCCAGATGTGGCGCTTTTGATGACTGCATCTGGCTCTCGGATAAATCTGAGCTGACATTGCTTAACATGATAAGTAATGAATAATTCCACTTGTAATCACAGTGTTAAAAATAACGTTCAAAATATAAAACATTCTCATGCATTTTCATTCCATCCATCCGTTTTCTACCGCACCTGTTCAAGAAGTTGCGTAATGGTAAGAAGTTATTTATTTATTATTGGTTAGTGTGGGGCTTGCCCCTCTGGGGGTTCTTCAGACCCACCAAGCACCGAAATGAGAGCCTGTTTTAGGGTTACAATATTGTTTTATTTTTCAATAGGTCTCTCAGTTGCTTTCCCGGCAATTGTATTTTTTCTCTTTCGTTCTCGCTCGCGCTCTGGCTCCAGCCCCAACCCCCGTCTCTCCTCCTGGCTGCTGCTTATAACAGAGCGACAGGTGATTTAGATATCAAGGCCCCAGGTGGACAATCTACGCACCTGTCGCTGATTTCGAGGCCTGTCCTGGCACAGCCCCCAGTTTGCTGCAGGCCCGCAGGCCACGCCCCCTCCGCAGTTAACTTCATAATAACAATGTTATTACAGAGAATAATAGACCCTAGAAATGTTGGTCTTACTTAAAAATGCATGCGTTTAGTTGTTTTCAGTGTTAAAAAAAATATTATATGGCTCTTACAGAAATACATTTTGAAATATTTGGCTTTTTGGCTCCCTCAGGCCACAAATGTTCCCGACCCCTGGTTTAATGCATCCAGCGGGGCATCACAACATAATTACACATACGCCCAATACACACTGTGTGTAGCCGTGGAGGCACCACCTGTGTCCCGCCTCACTTCTCGTATGCTGTGTTGTTTTTGATCAGGAAACATGGAATTTCCGCGATTTTTGACCATGAAAATGATGAAAATATACAGGAACCACACCAAAATCACATAGAAGCATAAACCAAAAGAGAAATATTAAAACATATTTTTTTTATTACTTTGTTTTGGAACATCTCATGGTTAAGCCACCTGGTGGCAGGTGAGGGCACTGCCTCACTTGCCTCCCCTGACACCACATCACTGCTATATACATATATAAGGAAGCATTCAGACTGTAAGGGGAAAGTAAAAAATTGCACACAGACTTAAAGTTTTAGTTAGGCTTACAGAAAGAGTCAACAATCTAAATATTTTAAGTGCCAACATTGTACAATCATGTTTGAAACATCTTTCTGTCGGTCATTCGGACCGGCGCAAATAGCAAAACTGTCCTAGATGTGAGCCCTTAAACAATGTTGTCGTATTTCTAGCTTCGGTGATTGGCGGTCGCGAGTCCCTTCGACGGCCGCGTGGAAGTACTGATGGAGAAGAACGGCTCCCTGGTGTGGGGGACTGTGTTGCGGCGAGGGCTGGGGAACCATGGAGGCCATGGTGGTCTGCAGACAGCTGGGCCTTGGCTTTGCCAGCAATGCTTTCCAGGTATGTAAAGGGGGGGAAGTTGTTCCTAGTATAGACAAAAGTTCTCTTAACTTGAGAAGGATGGAGAGGTTGAAAGCAGGGTCCCTCAACCAAGAACAAGAAAAACCAATATCAGCTATTGCTGAAAAATTACCTAAAGAGACCTACTAAAAATGAGATTTTCTTATTTAAACTGTCATACTTGATCATTTCGCGATATTGCCATATTTTTGCTGAAAGGATTTAGTAGAGAACATCGACGATAAAGTTTGCAACTTTTGGTCAGATGCTCCTGTTGTGGCTGGCAGCATCGACGAGCAAAACCTTCTCTCATTGTAAATTAACCACTCAACAGACACAATAAGGAAACGTTAAGATGCAAAGACTTAAGTCAACTTGACCATCATCTATGTAGTTAAGAGTTTCGTGCAGCGCTTGCAATTGGTTGAATGCACGATGCGCACCCTTAACCCCTTAGTAAAAATGTGTGTTTCCACATTTAGATAGATAGATAGATAGTACTTTATTGATTCCTTCAGGATAGTTCCTTCAGGAAAATTTAAATTCCAGCAGCAGTGTACAGAGTTGAGATCAATTTAAATAAAAGTAAAAAGTAAATAATGGGGGTTTAAATGGAAACAAAATAGAGAAATATTGCAATAAGAATAAAAACTAACAAGCAACAATGGGAATAAAAATATAACAGTAAAATAAGAATATAAAAAGACAAAGTAGGCAGTAGTGACCATGTTATGAAAAAGTATTGCACTGTTATTGTTTTGCATCCCCGGTCATCCTTGTACCCCTCGCACCCCAAGCCCCCCCCCCCCCTAGTAACACAATCAGCAGATAAGGGATTTTCCTAGTAAATGTGTCTAATAACATCTGAATCGCTCCCACTGCCCTCGTCTTTTTTTTTTCAGTCCTTCACTCTCACTTTCCTCATCCACGAATCTTTCATCCTCGCTCAAATTAATGGGGAAACCTTCGCTTTCTCAGTCCGAATCGCTCTCGCTGCTGGTGGCCATGATTGTAAACAATGTTCAGATGTGAGGAGCTCCACAACCCGTGACGTCACGCGCATATCGTCTGCTACTTCCGGTACAGGCAGGGCCTTTTCATTAGCGACCAAAAGTTGCGAATTATTGTCGATGTTCTCTACTAAATCCTTTCAGCAAAATATGGCAATATCGCGAAATTATCAAGTCTGACCCATAGAATGGACCTGCTATCCCCGTTTAAATAAGAAAATCTCATTTCAGTAGGCCTTTTAAGAGTTTTGTGCAGTGCCTGCAATTGGTTGAATGCACAATGCGCACCCTTAACTCCTCGGTAAAAATTAGTGTTCTATTTCTATTTTATGGTTTAATCTACCATGTTGGCTTTGGTTAAGATTGATTTTGGCTATGGTGTCATTTTGATAATTGTTTATTATAAATGTAATAATTGAATGAGGATAAATGACTGTGTCGTGGCAGTTGCGGATTTCACCAATGTGACGGTTTGCGGAAGCAGTCCATTGCTTTTCCTCACGTGTTTAATGGTGAACTGTCAACATGAGAATGCTGAACAGGAAGTGCTTAAAGTTGAATGGCTTTGTAAAAACACCCAAAGTCTAAGCTTGTTGTGTTCTTCTTGATGTTTTTTTTAAACTGCACAAATTTGTAGTAGTTTGAGGATTTATTTGTAATATGTACATTTGAGAAATGTTTTTGTTCTATGTATGGCCAAAGTAAAACAATCGGAAGTTGTGTTTTTATTGAAACGTTTGGTAACACTTTAGTATGGGGAACATATTCTAAGTAACTAAGACTTAATTTAGAGTTATTTGGTTAGTACAGTGTTTTTCAACCTTTTTTGAGCCAATGCAGATTTTTTCCATTGAAAAAATATGGAGGCACACCATTAGCAGAAATCATTAAAAAACGAAACTCAGTTGACAGTAAAAAGTCCCAATTGTTGGATATGACTTTAAAGCATCACAATGACTATAGCTCTTGTCTCAAAGTAGGTGTACTGTCACCACCTGTCACATCACTCCTAGACTTGTTTAGAGTTTTTTGCTGTCTTCCTGTGTGTAGTGTTTCACTTCTTGTCTTGCGCTCTTATTTTGGTGTTTTTTTTCTCTTTTTTTGGTAATTTCCTTTAGCGGTGTCATGTCTTCCTTTGAGAATATTTCAGTTGTTTTTATCCTTCTTTGCGGGGACATTGTTGATCGTCATGTCATGTCGGGATGTACTTTGTGGACGCCGTCTGCTCCTCACGCTGTAAGTCTTTGCTGTCGTCCAGCATTCTGTTTTTTGTGTACTTTGTAGCCAGTTGGGTTTTAGTTTCGTTCTGCATAGCCTTTCCTAAACTTCAATGCCTTTTCTTAGTGGCACTCGCCTTTTGTTTATTTTTGGTTTAAGCATTAGATACCTTTTTACCTGCACCCTGCCTTCCGCTGTTTGCCTCATCTACAAAGCAATTAGCTACCAGCCGGTATGGCTCTAGACAGCACCAACACTCAACAACAAAACATAATTTGCAGACTATAATTACTGGTTTGCACAAAATATTTTTAACCCAAATAGGTGAAATTAGACCATCTCCCGCGGCACATCAGACTCTATCTCACGGCACAGTGGTTGAAAAACACTGGGTTAGGGTTAGGCTTAGAGGGTTAGGGTTTGGGTTGTTGTATAATAAGACCATGCAGAATAAGGCATTAATAAGTACTTAATAATCACTAATTAAGAACCAATATGTTACTAATTTGCATGTTAATAAGCAGCTCATTAATGGTGAATATGGGGAACATAAGTGTTACCAAAAGTTTTTCTAGGTGGGACCAGTTTTTCCTCCATGCAGCCCCTGAGTTTAAATGCTGTGTTGGATGATGCTAAAGAGAAACCACAGCGCACTCCAGTGGCCAGACGCAGCATGTAGATTCTACTACCAGAAGGTTCCATGTTTAAATGTTAAACAATGTTTACTATTAAATACGGCTTTCGTTTTATTAAGGGGATTTGAGTTTGACAAAACGCATGCTTTAGCGACCTGACTTTTATGCAAATGCTCTGGTTAAATTTCCAAAGAGTAGACAGAAAAACATCTAAACTCATCCTCAAAGTCAAACTCGGGAAAATTAAACAAGAAATTGTAGACATGTAGAGGCAGAAATGACATGCTGTCATGTAAATAAAGTGAAAAAAACAAAACAGATAAGGATTTTTTTTTTTAAAAAGAACAAGGTGAAGACATACTATAGGCGCAGTAAACAAAATAACATTGTTTATGCCAGAGTTTTGCAACATTTTCTGAGCCAAGGCACGTGTTTTTCATTGAAAAAATCCAGAGGCACACCCCCAGCAGAAATCATTAAAAAAAAAATGAAACTCAGTAGCCAAGATTGACAATAAAAAGTAATTCTCGCAATTCTTGGATATTAATTTAAATCATAACCAAGGATGCATTACTATAGCTCTTGTCTCAAAGTAGGTGTGCTGTCACCAGTGTCAGACTTGCCTCTGACAGTTTGTTTATGTTGTAGTTTTTTCCTCTGTGTTTGTAGTATTTCCTGTCAGCGCTCTTATTTTGTTGGTTTCCTGTCTTTCTCCCTGAGCGCTGTTTCCCCTCAGTTGCGGCTGATTGGCACCTGGCCACACCTGGTGTCAATCAGCCCGTTCCTATTTTTACCTGCTTTTGTCCTCCAGTCAGTGCTGGATTATTGTCGCTTCTGGATTGTCGCTCGTGTCGTGTCTTTGCAGCGTAGCAGTAAGCTATATTTCGGTAGCTGTTTGTAGCTTACTGTTTTTTGTTCCCGGCTTCCAGTTTGTTTTCATACTACAAGTAACGACTTCTGGTTCCTGCTCGTTATCTTCTAGCTCCCATGCTAGCTCTTTCAGTTTCGTGCGCGCCTTTTGTTAGTTCCCTTTTTGTACTTGTCTGAGTACTTTAATGAATCATATTTCCTTACTCAATGCCAGCCTCCTTCTCTGCATCTTGGGGTTCGTCACCAACAAACTCTTGACAACCAGCTGTCACATCACGTCATTAATTATTTTGAATTTCTTGCTGTTTTTCTGTGTGTAGTGTTTTAGTTCTTGTCTTGCAACTTTTCCTGTTTTGTTGGTATTTTCCTTTTGCAGTTTCATGTCTTACTTGAACGCTATTCCCCGCACCTGCTTTGTTTTCGCAATCAAGACCATTTAAGTTGTTGCTATCCTTCTTTGTGGGGACATTGTTGATTTTCATATCATGTTCGGATGTACTTTGTGGACGCCGTCTGCTCCACACGCTGTAAGTCTTTGCTGTCGTCCAGCATTCTGTTTTTTGTTTACTCAGTAGCCAGTTAGGTTTTAGTTTCGTTCTGCATAGCCTTCCCTAAGATTCAATGCATTTTCTTAGGGGCACTCACCCTTTGTTTATTTTTGTTCTAAGCATTAGAATAGAAAATAATAGAATAGAAAGTACTTTATTGATCCCGGGGGAAATTCAGCACCACAGTTTGCTCACAATGAACAATAAACACTTAAGTTTTTTTTACATGTGAATTATATAAATACAGTCTCCAGCCAGGTACACTGAGTTAAAGTAGAAGCGGGTCAAAGGTCACAAACACCCAACATGTTGTTACAAACTGATTCTTATACAGCATTATTCACATGTGAATAGTATAAATAGTCTATTATACAGCATTATTCACATGTGAATAATATGAATACAGTCTATCATACAGCATTATTCACATGTGAATAATGTAAATACAGTCTATTATACAGCATTATTCACATGTGAATAATATAAATACAGTTTATTATACAGCATTATTCACATGTGAATAATATAAATACAGTCTATTATACAGCATTATTCACATGTGAATAATATAAATACAGTTTATTATACAGCATTTTTCGCATGTGAATAATATAAATACAGTCTATTCTACAGTATTATTTACATCTGAATTATATAAATACAGTTTATTATACAGCATTATTCACATGTGAATGATATAAATACAGTCTATTATACAGCATTATTCACATGTGAATAATATAAATACAGTCTATTATACAGCATTATTCACATGTGAATAATATAAATACAGTCTATTATATAGCATTATTCACAGTTGAATAGTATAAATACAGTCTATTATATAGCATTATTCACATGTGAATAATATAAATACAGTGTATTATACAGTGATTATTCACATGTGAATAATATAAATACAGTCTGTTATACAGTATTATTTACATCTGAATTATATAAATACAGTTTATTATACAGCATTATTCACATGTGAATAATATAAATACAGTCTATTATACAGCATTATTCACATGTGAATAATATAAATACAGTCTATTATACAGCATTATTCACATGTGAATAATATAAATACAGTCTATTATACAGCATTATTCACATGTGAATAATATAAATACAGTCTATTATACAGCATTATTCACATGTGAATAATATAAATACAGTCTATTATACAGCATTATTCACATGTGAATAATATAAATACAGTCTATTATACATGAATAATGGGAATAAATACAGTCTATTACACAGGATTATTTACGTGTGAATAATATAAATACAGTCTATAATACAGCCACATGTGAATAATATAAATACAGTCTATTATACAGCATTATTCACATTTAAATAATATAAATACAGTCTATTATACAGCATTATTCACATGTGAATAACAAGTGTCCAAGGAGAAGGCCAACATTAACCTCTTATGAAAATCAATAATAAAAGTCTCTCTGGTCACTTAAGTGAAGAACAAAGTCAACTAAAGATGGATGGCATGATGCTGATGTCTTGTGTTAAATGTGTTGTCAACAGGAGGCGTGGTACTGGCAGGGCGAGGTGAGTGCAGACAGCGTGGTGATGAGTGGCGTCCGCTGCTCCGGTACTGAGATGTCGCTGTCCCACTGCCTGCACCATGGGGACCACCTCACTTGTCCCAAGGGGACCGCACACAACGCTGCCGGAGTTTCCTGCTCGGAGAGTGAGTTGGCTGACTCAGCTATACAATCACGTCGGTGACTATACGAGCTGAAAAAAAAGGGACAAGCGGTAAAAAATGGACGGATGGATGTTGTATACTATTGTAAACAACCACCTGCGACGTCTTCATGCCGTTGCACTGCGGCGCTAGCAGAGCTGACAACTCAACAACTTTCCGACTAAACTCAAAAATATCCTGGATTGTGATGTTCTTTTTTTTTTAATGCTGTAACGATTAGGTCGATAAATAATCTCCTTATTAAGAAAAAATACCACGCTGAATAATACTTTGTGGTTAGAGTGTGTCAGGTTCAAACACTGATGACATCTATTAAACAGTCAAGAAGCAAGGAATCATGCAGAAACAGAGTTAAATATAGCTAATGAGGAGAACGCATGGAGCTGCACACTTAGTCGCAGTCTCGCCCTACGCTCTAAGGTTCAGCTCCCGCCTCCCACTATTATTCAGGAGTTCCACAGTCAACATCACTGAGGCCGCCTCTAAAAGGAGTGGTCCACATATATTATGCAAAGCAGGTCCAGGACGCACAATACGTGACATAATGTGCTGGGGCCTTAAGATTTCGCCTTGTCTCTGCTTCGTCTGTGTGCTGTAGTCTTATCTTCGTTGAGGTCCTTGGCTGTTAGCGGCCTTGTGATTTCGCCTTGTCTCTGCTTCGTCTGCCTGCTGTCATCTTATCTTCGTTGAGGTCTTTGAAGCCCTTGGCTGTTAGCGGGCTAACACAAAGATAACATCTGCAGCTGAGGCCACCCAACAGACAATAAGTTTTTGTCCTTGCACAGATAGAAAAAGTACAGCTTACGCACAATAGCTAATAACTATAGCAACATACTTTAAGCCTACCGAAGTTGTGTGAGAATTTATATACATGATTATTCTAACATGATGACATCTATTAAGCAGACGAGAAGCAAGGAATCATGCAGATACAGAGTTAAATTTTGCTCAATTGAGGACACACGTTTTTTGATCCAAACTACGTTCTAAAGTCTAGCCCACGTGCTTCCTCTATTTATTTGGGAGATTCCTGGTTGCATCACTGAAGCTGTTGCTGAGGGGAAGGGGTAATCTCCACAGCTCCAGTTAGAGTGTCCGGTCTGAGATTGGTAAACCGAGTCATACCAAAAACTATAAAATCGGGACCCATTCATACTTGCCAACCTTGGGACCTCCTGATCCGGGAGATGGGGGGGGGGGGGGTTTGGTGGTAGCGGGGGTGTATATTGTAGCGTCCCGGAAGAGTTAGTGCTGCAAGGGGGTTCTGGGTATTTGTTCTGTTGTCTTTATGTTGTGTTACGGTGCGGAAGTTCTCCCGAAATGTGTTTTGTCATTCTTGTTTGGTGAGGGTTCAGAGTGTGGTGCATATTTTTAACAGTGTTAAAGTTGTTTAGTATGACCTGTATGCCTGTTGACCAAGTATGCCTTGCATTCACTTAAGTGTGTGTAAAAGTTGCATATATTATGTGACTGGAGGAAAAGTGGAGGTGACGGCAGGTGAGAGAGGATGTTTAAGGCAGTGCCTAAAGGCACGCCCCCAATATTGTTGTCCGGGTGGAAATTTGGGGAAATTCGGGAGAAAGGTTGCTCCGGGGGATTTTCGGGAGGGGCACTGAAATTTAGGAGTGTCCCGGAAAAATCGGGAGGGTTGGCAAGTACGGACCCATTACCTCCCTGCTTTGCACTCAGCATCAAGGGTTGGAATTGGGGGTCAGATCACCAAAAATGGTTCCCGGGCGCGGCCACCGCTGCTGCTCACTGCTCCCCTCACCTCCCAGGGGGTGATCAAGGGCGATGGGTCAATTGCAGAGAATAATTTCGCCTCACCTCGCGTGTGTGTGTGTGTGTCTGACAATCATTGGTACTTTGGTGCAAACTTTTTGTCAACATGCAGCAGCCGTCTTCTCACTCGCCTTCTTCGCTTTCTCATCCAATTACCAGTCCAGCCTGTACACATTCACAGCCTCACAGACAGTCAGAAATTGTAGAAGTTCAAGCCTTAACCGCGAGCTCGCAACAGAGTATTAAGTCACACGTTTTTCTCGCGAAACCTTTCTTTTTTTCCTGTGGCTTTTCCTGTTTATATAGTTTCCCAGAAATCTCAGGTTTTATTTATCGTCGTTGAAAAAAAAAAAAAGAAATCCTCCGCAGTTGTGTTGCAATAGTGACGATATGTAAGCTGCAACCTCAGCCATCTGGCTCGTGATGGGTGTTGTGCAGTCGGCTCCCCCAACATTGCAAAACACCAACTCTTGGCAGATGTGCTGCATTGTAAGTGCAACTAAACTAAAGCATTCCAAAGAGTTTGATAAGTGTTTCAAACTGAACACTGACAACATTCTTCTTCAAAGTTTCATAGAATTGGTCTTGCAGGTTTTGTGTAATCCTGTTACACAGTAACAAGGATCAGAACAGGTTCTCTAGATTGGCAATTCTTGAAACTTTTTGTACTGGATTTTATTGTTCAGTTTTTATCAATTGTGTTGCTTGTAGGATATATATATATATATATATATATATATATATATATATATATATATATATATATATATATATATATACATATATATATATATATATATATATATATATATATATATATATATATATATATATATATATATATATATATATATATATATATATATATATATATACATATATATATATACATATATATGAGTACAAGCCAAACGTTTGGTCACATTTCAAAAGGTAGTCACCTGAAATGGTTTTCACTTCACAGGTGTGCTTGAAGCTCATGGAGAGAATGCCTAGAGTGTGCAAAGCAGTAATCAGAGCAAAAGGTGGCTATTTTGAAGAAACCAGAAACAAAACAAGTTTTCAGTTATTTCACCTTTTTTTGTTAAGTACATAACTCCACATGTGTTCAGTCACAGTTTTGTGAAAATCTACAATGTAAATAGTCATGAATATAAAGAAAACACATTGAATGATAAAGGTGTGCCCAAACGTTTGGCCTGTACTGTATATATATATTTCGAAGAAGGCGAGTGAGAAGACGGCTGCTGCATGTTGACAAAAAGTTTGCAGCGATTAAAGTTAAAGTACCAATGATTGTCACACACGCACACACACACACACACACACACACACACACACACACACACACACACACACGCGAGGTGAGGCGAAATTATTCTCTGCATTTGACCCATCGCCCTTGATCACCCCCTGGGAGGTGAGGGGAGCAGTGAGCAGCAGCGGTGTTCGCGCGCCGGGAACCATTTTTGGTGATTTTACCCCCAATTCCAACCCTTGATGCTGAGTGCCAAGCAGGGAGTTAATAGGTCTGTACTTGCCAAACCTCCCGATTTTCCCGGGACACTCCTAAATTTCAGTGCCCCTCCCGAAAATCCCCCGGAGCAACCTTTCTCCCGAATTTCCCCAGATTTCCACCCGGACAACAATATTGGG
Source organism: Nerophis ophidion (assembly GCF_033978795.1). NCBI lineage: Eukaryota > Metazoa > Chordata > Actinopteri > Syngnathiformes > Syngnathidae > Nerophis > Nerophis ophidion. The sequence goes on from NC_084617.1 coordinate 67,943,125, forward strand.
GGCGTGCCTTTAGGCACTTTCTTAAACATCCTCTCTCACCTGCCGTCACCTCCACTTTTCCTCCAGTCACATAATATATGCAACTTTTACACACACTTAAGTGAATGCAAGGCATACTTGGTCAACAGCCATACAGGTCATACTAAACAACTTTAACACTGTTAAAAATATGCACCACACTGTGAACCCTCACCAAACAAGAATGTGTGTGTGTGTGTATGCATGTATACGTAATCTCCATCCATTTTCTACCGCTTGTATATATATATATATGTATATATATATATATATATATATATATATATATATATATATATATATATATATATATATCTATATATAGACTTGTCCAGGGTGTACACCACCTTCCGCCCGATTGTAGCTGAGATAGGCACCAGCGACCCCAAATGGAATAAGCGGTACAGAAACCTTGAATATATATGTGTACACATATATATATATATATATATATATATATATATATATATATATATATAATGTGTGTGTGTGTATGCATGTATGCATGTATACGTAATCTCCATCCATCCATCCATTTTCTACCGCTTGTATATATATATGTGTATGTATGTGTGGGAAAAATCACAAGACTACTTCATCTCTACAGAACTGTTTCATGAGGGGTTCCCTCAATCATCAGGAGATTTTAATGGAAGCATTCACATACAATGGTTTATATAGGACACAGAGTGGGTGGGTACAGGCAGGCGTAGGGGCGTGGTGATTGGCTCATGTGTTACCTAGGAGGTGTTTTCGTCTGTGACGGCATGCTGGTATAATTTCACTTCGCTTGTTGAGGGATGAAAGGTCTGGGTGATATATAATAAACAGTTTCTCTTTTAAGCATAGGTTGCAACAGTGGTAATAAATTGATTCCTGCTGATATCGTATAAGATCAACTTTGGTATCGGCCAATGTGCGAGGTCCCCAGTGTGGGGTGTGGGAAAATTGCATGGAGACACCTTGAGTGGCTTGAAAATGTGGTAGAAATGATACGAGGTGACGGTTCTTCCTCCACACAGCGGCTCCTGACCTGGTGCTGAACCCCCAGGCGGTGGAGCAGACCACCTACATGGAGGACAGGCCCATGTTCATGCTGCAGTGTGCGTACGAGGAGAACTGCCTCTCCTCCTCCTCCAAAGAGATGCCCGCCAACTCCTACCGCCGGCTGCTGCGCTTCTCCTCGCAGATCCACAACAACGGCCACTCCGACTTCCGGCCCAAAATCGGCCGCCACGCCTGGGTGTGGCACGACTGCCACAGGTCAGCCGCGAACGACACGTCTCCTTTTTTTTTCTGTTTTATGGCAGCACATGTTTCTTTTTGACTTTGTTTAAAAAAAGTTTTATTGCTCTTCCCCACTTTCCAAAGTCCTTGCCTGGTGGGTCTGCCAAGCAGCAAACATTATCTATCATGCCTCTGAGTGGATCTCAGTTTGGACGTAGTAGCTGCAAACATGATGTTCTGCCTCGTTGTTGACAACTAGAGATGTCCGATATTATCGGCCGATAAACGCTTTAGAATGTAATATCGGAAAATGTCGGTATCGGTTTCAAAAACCAAAATTTATGACTTGTACACGGACAAAGTGAGAAGTACAGAGCGCCAATAAACCTTACAGGCACTGCCTTTGCGTGCCGACCCAGTCAAATAATATCTATGGCTTTTCACACACACGTGAATGCAGGGCATACTTGGTCAACAGCCATACATGTCTGACTGAGGGTGGCCGTATAAACAACTTTAACACTGTTACGAATATGCGCCACACTGTGAACCCACACCAAACAACAATGATAAAACACATTTCGGGAGAACATCCGCACCGTAACACAACATTAACACAACAGAACAAATAACCAGAACCCCTTGCAGCACTAACTCTAACCAGAACCCCACCCACCTCAACCTTTTCCATAACTTGAGTTGATTTATTTTGGAAAACCTTGTTGCATTGTTTAATGCATCCAGCGGGGCATCACAACAAAATTAGGCATAATACCCACAACTGTATATATCGGTATCGGTTGATATTGGAATCGGTATACTTGGTCAACAGCCATACAGGTCAGACTGAGGGTGGCCGTATAAACAACTTTAACACCTTTACAAATATGAGCCACACTGTGAACCCACACCAAACAAGAATGACAAAACACATTTCGGGAGAACATCCGCACCGTAACACAACATTAACACAACGGAACAAATAACCAGAACCCCTTGCAGCACTAACTCTAACCAGAAACCCCCCCAACTCAACCCCACCCAGCTCAACCTTTTACATAACTTGAGTTGATTTATTTTGGAAAACCTTGTTGCATTGTTTAATGCATCCAGCGGGGCATCACAACAAAATTAGGCATAATACCCACAACTGTATATATCGGTATCGGTTGATATCGGAATCGGTATACCTGGTGAACAGCCATACAGGTCACACACAGGGTGGGCGTATAAACAATTTTAATACTGTTAGAAATATGCGCCACACTTTGAACCCACACCAAACAAGAATGATAAAACACATTTCGGGAGAACATCCGCACCGTAACACAACAGAACAAATACCCAGAACCCCTTGCAGCACTAACTATAACCACAAAAAACCCCGTCAACCTCAACCCCCTCATCCTCTCTCCGGGAGAGCATGTCCCAAATTCCAAGCTGCTGTTTTGAAGCATGTTAAAAATAATAATGCACTCTGTGACTTCAATAATAAATATGGCAGTGCCAGGTTGGCATTTTTTTCCCATAACATGAGTTGATTTATTTTGGAAAACCTTGTTACATTGTTTAATGCATCCAGCGGGGCATCACAACAAAATTAGGCATAATAATGTGTTCATTCCACAACTTTATATATCGGTATCGGTTGATATCGGAATCAATATACTTGGTTAACAGCCATACAGGTCAGACTGAGGGTGGCCATATAAAATACTTTAACACTGTTACGAATATGCGCCACACTGTAAACCCACACCAAACAACAATGATAAAACACATTTCGGGAGAACATCCGCACCGTAACACAACATTAACACAACAGAACAAATAACCAGAATCCCTTGCAGCACTAACTCTAACCAGAACCCCACCCACCTCAACCTTTTACATCACTTGAGTTGATTTATTTTGGAAAACCTTGTTACATTGTTTAATGCATCCAGCGGGGCATCACAACAAAATTAGGCATAATACCCACAACTGTATATATCGGTATACTTGGTCAACAGCCATACAGGTCACACAGAGGGTGGCCGTATAAACAATTTTAACACTGTTACAAATAAGCGCAATAATGTGAACCCACACCAAACAAAAAGGACAAAACACATTTCGGGAGAACATCCTCACCGTAACACAACATAAACACAACAGAACACATACCCAGAACCCCTTGCTGCACTAACTCTAACCAGAAACCCCCACCCACCTCAACCTCCTCATGCTCTCTCCGGGAGAGCATGTCCCATATTCCAAGCTGCAGTTTTGAAGCATGTTAAAAAAAATAACGCACTTTGTGACTTCAATAATAAATATGGCAGTGCCATGTTGGCATTTTTTTTTCCATTACTTGAGTTGATTTATTTTGGAAAACCTTGTTGCATTGTTTAATGCATCCAGCGGGGCATCACAACAAAATTAGGCATAATAATGTGTTCATTCCACAACTTTATATATCGGTATCGGTTGATATCGAAATCAAAATACTTGGTTAACAGCCATACAGGTCTGACTGAGGGTGGCCATATAAAATACTTTAACACTGTTACGAAATTGCGCCACACTGTGAACCCACACCAAACAACAATGATAAAACACATTTCGGTAGAACATCCGCACCGTAACACAACATTAACACAACAGAACAAATAACCAGAACCCCTTGCACCACTCACTCTAACCAGAACCCCACCCACCTCAACCTTTTACATAACTTGAGTTGATTTATTTTGGAAAACCTTGTTGCATTGTTTAATGCATCCAGCGGGGCATCACAACAAAATTAGGCATAATACCCACAACTGTATATATCGGTATCGGTTGATATCGGAATCGGTATACTTGGTCAACAGCCATACAGGTCACACAGAGGATGGCCGTATAAACAATTTTAACACTGTTACAAATAAGCGCAATAATGTGAACCCACACCAAACAAAAAGGTCAAAACACATTTCGGGAGAACATCCTCACTGTAACACAACATAAACACAACAGAACAAATACCCAGAACCCCTTGCAGCACTAACTCTAACCAGAAACCCCCACCCACCTCAACCTCCTCAAGCTCTCTCAGGGAGAGCATGTCCCATATTCCAAGCTGCTGTTTTGAAGCATGTTAAAAAAAATAATGCACTTTGTGACTTCAATAATAAATATGGCAGTGCCATGTTGGCATTTTTTTTTCCATTACTTGAGTTGATTTATTTTGGAAAACATTGTTACATTGTTTCATGCATCCAGCGGGGCATCACAACAAAATTAGTCATAATAATGTGTTCATTCCACGACTGTATATATCGGTATCTGTAATCAAGAGTTGGACAATATCGGAATATCGGCAAAAAAGCCATTATCGGACATCGCTACTAATATTGGTTACGTGATGAGGTGTGTGTTGTGTTGCCAGGCATTACCACAGCATGGAGGTGTTCACCATCTACGACCTCTTCAATCTCAACGGGACTAAAGTGGCAGAAGGACACAAGGCCAGTTTTTGTCTGGAGGACTCGGAGTGTGACGAAGGTGACAAATCTCGACTCGGATGTACTTTTGAAACGTGGTAGATGACAATATATATACTGTATATATATATATATATATATATATATATATATATATACATATATATATATATAGGGTTCCAGGTTCGATTCCCGCTCCCGCCATCCCAGTCACTGCCGTTGTGTCCTTGGGCAAGACACTTCACCCACCTGCTCCCAGTGCCACCCACACTGGTTTAAATGTAACTTAGATATTGGGTTTTCACTATGTAAAGCGCTTTGAGTCACTAGAGAAAAGCGCTATATAAATATAATTCACTTCACTTCATTATAAGTACTTAATCACGATCATCAATTAATCATGACTAATTAAAGGCCTACTGAAATGAGATGTTCTTATTTAAACGGGGATAGCAGGTCCATTTTTATGTGTCATATTTGATCATTTCGCGATATTGCCATATTTTTGCTGAAAGGATTTAGTAGAGAACATCCACGATAAAGTTGGCAACTTTTGGTCGCTAATAAAAAAGCCTTGCCTGTACCGGAAGTAGCAGACGATGTGCGCGTGACGTCACGGGTTGTAGGGCTCCTGACATCCTCACATTGTTTACAATCATGGCCACCAGCAGCGAGAGCGATTCGGACCGAGAAAGCAACGATTTTCCCATTAATTTGAGCGAGCATGAAAGATTTGTGGATGAGGAAAGTGAGAGTGAAGGACTAGAAAAAAAAATGAGAGGGCAGTGGGAGCGATTCATATGTTAATAGACACATTTACTAGGATAATTCTGGAAAATCCCTTATCCGCTTATTGTGTTACTAGTGTTTTAGTGAGATTATATGGTACGTGAAAGTCGGAGTGGTGTGGCCACTGGTGTGGTGATGACAGTGTCTCAGAGGGAAGCCACGTTTCTCGACGAGGCGAAGCAAAGGCAGCCGTTGGGGTCGGTCTGAGCTTTTTTCCCCCCCCCCTCCTTCACGGTGGAAGCATCCCACGTTCGGGGGCGGCCGGTCGGAGGAGGCAAAAGAGTCCACAGCTGCCTCTTTGACAGGTGCACGAGGAACGACGCAAGCTATCCGCTCATGTCTACGGTAAGAGCCGACTTATTACCACAATTTTCTCACCGAAACCTGCCGGTTGACATGTGGTAGAGAACCATGTTCGCTTGACCGCTCTGTTCCATAGTAAAGCTTCACCTTCGGGAATGTAAACAATAAACACCAGCTGTGTTTGTGTTAAAGGCAGCCGCAATACACCGCTTCCCACCTACATCTTTCTTCTTTGACGTCTCCATTATTAATTGAACAAATTGCAAAAGATTCAGCAACACAGATGTCCAGAATACTGTGTAATTATGCGATTAAAGCAGACTACTTATAGCTGGGATTGGGCTGGAACAAAATGTCCGATACATACGCGTCATTATACTGACGTTTTCAACAGGATACTTCGCGCAAAATTTTAAATTGCAATTTAGTAAACTAAAAAGGCCGTATTGGCATGTGTTGCAATGTTAATATTTCATCATTGATATATAAACTATCAGACTGCGTGGTTGGTAGTAGTGGGTTTCAGTAGGCCTTTAAATGTAACTTTCACTATGTAAAGCGCTTTGAGTCACTAGAGAAAAGCGCTATATAAATATAATTCACTTCATTATAAGGACTTAATCATGACTAATCATGATCATCGTCGGGACCCAGGATGGACCGCTCGCCTGTATCGGTTGGGGACATCTCTACGCTGCTGATCCGCCTCCGCTTGAGATGGTTTCCTGTGGACGGGACTCTGGCTGCTGTCTTGGATCCACTTTGAACTGAACTCTCGCGGCTGTGTTGGAGCCACTATGGATTGAACTTTCACAGTATCATGTTAGACCCGCTCGACATCCATTGCTTTCGGTCCCCTAGGGGGGGGGGGGTTGCCCACATCTGAGGTCCTCTCCAAGGTTTCTCATAGTCAGCATTGTCACTGGCGTCCCACTGGAGGTGAATTCTCCCTGCCCCACTGGGTGTGAGTTTTCCTTGCCCTTTTGTGGGTTCTTCCGAGGATGTTGTAGTCGTAATGATTTGTGCAGCCCTTTGAGACATTTGTGATTTGGGGCTATATAAATAAACATTGATTGATTGATCAATTAATCATGACTATTTAAGAGCCAATATGCTTGACACTCAGCATCAAGGGTTGGACTTGGGGGTTAAATCATCAAAAATTATTCCCGGGCGTGGCCACCGCTGCTGCTCACTGCTCCCCTCACCTCTTAGCTGATAAAGGGTGATGGGTCAAATGTGAAGTGAAGTATATTTATATAGCGCTTTTCTCAAGTGACTCAAAGCGCTTTACATAGTGACACCCAATATCTAAGTTACATTTAAACCAGTGTGGGTGGGCACTGGGAGCAGGTGGGTAAAGTGTCTTGCCCAAGGACACAACGGCAGTGACTAGGATGGCAGAAGCGGGAATCGAACCTGCAACCCTCAAGTTGCTGGCACAGCCCACTCTACCAACCGAGCTATGCAGAGAATAATTTCGCCACACCTAGTGTGTGTGTGACAATCACGGGTACTTTAACTTTAACGTAAATATTGTCTTTTTTTCATTTCCATCTGTTGTCTTCTTGCAGGCATTGAAAAAAAGTATGTGTGCGACAACTTTGGCGAGCAAGGCATCACGGTGGGCTGCTGGGACACGTACAGACACGACATCGACTGCCAGTGGATCGACATCACCGACATCCAGCCCGGCGATTACGTGTTCCAGGTGGGTTCACTTCTTCATCCAAATAATACACCGTCCACAGCAGGGTCTCCTGTGTGGAGGGCAGGGAAAATGTTCATTTTTTGTGCTAATTTTTTGCCACTTTATCAGTCAATCAATGTTTATTTATATAGCCCGAAATCACAAGTGTCTCAAAGGGCTGCACAAGCCACAACGACATCCTCGGTTCAGAGTCCACATAAGGGCAAGGAAAAACTCACAACCCTGTGGGATGTCAATGTGAATGACTATGAGAAACCTTGGAGAGGACCGCAGATGTGGGTGACCCCCCCCCTTCCCCATCTAGGGAGACCAGTGCAATGGATGTCGAGTGGGTCTAGCATAATATTGTGAAAGTCTAGTCCATAGTGGATCTAACATAATAGTGAAAGTCCAGTCCATAGTGAATCCAACATAATAGTGAAAGTCCAGTCCATAGTGGATCTAACATAATAGTGAAAGTCCAGTCCATAGTGGATCTAACATAATAGTAAGAGTCCAGTCCATAGTGGATCTAACATAATAGTGAGAGTCCAGTCCATAGTGGATCTAACATAATAGTGAGAGTCCAGTCCATAGTGGATCTGACATAATAGTGAAAGTCCAGTCCATAGTGGATCTAACATAATATTGTGAAAGTCCAGTCCATGGTGGATCTAACATACTAGTGAGAGTCCAGTCCATAGTGGATCTAACATAATATTGTGAAAGTCCAGTCCATAGTGGATCTAACATAATATTGAGAGTCCAGTCCATAGTGGATCTAACATAATAGTGAAAGTCCAGTCCATAGTGGATCTAACATAATAGTGAGAGTCCAGTCCATAGTGGATCTAACATAATAGTGAGAGTCCAGTCCATAGTGGATCTAACATAAGAGTGTGAGAGTCCAGTCCATAGTGGATCTAACATAAGAGTGTGAGAGTCCAGTCCAAAGTGGATCTAACATAATAGTGAAAGTCCAGTCCATAGTGGATCTAACATAATAGTGGGATTCCAGTCCATAGTGGATCTAACATAATAGTGAAAGTCCAGTCCATAGTGGATCTAACATAATAGTGAAAGTCCAGTCCATATTGGATCCAACATAATAGTGGGATTCCAGTCCATAGTGGATCTAACATAATAGTGAAAGTCCAGTCCATAGTGGATCTAACATGATAGTGAGAGTCCAGTCCATAGTGGATCTAACATAATAGTGGTCGGGGTGTATCCCTTTATGGTGGATGCCTGTGCGTGACTTAGTCTACTGTCACCACACCATCCTTGACAGATCCGGGTCAGGGTCCAGTGGCATTGTGTCCAAGACGACCGGGGACCTTTTTCTGCTGCAGCCTTCTTTCGCCTTTGTGGTAGTTCTTAAATCTACCGTCTCCCGCCTGCTCCGCCGTTGAGGTCTTCAAGTAGACATGTTTAAACAATGTGACTTATATGTGTTGTCAAAATAATTAGATACATTTTGTAAAGTTCTTAATAGTAATTGAATTGTATTTGTTTACAGATTATAATCAATCCAAACTATGAGGTGCCAGAGTCCGACTACAGCAACAACATCTTGAAATGTAGCTGCCGATATGACGGCCATCGTGTGTGGATGTACAACTGTCACAATGGTAAGACCCGCACCTAATGATCCATCCATCCGTCCATTTTATACCGCTTGTCCCTTTCGGGGTTGCGGGGGTGCTGGAGCCTATCCCAGCTGCACATGGGCAGAAGGCGGTGTACATCCTGGACATGTCGCCACCTCATCACAGGGCCAACACAGATAGACAACATTCACACACTAGGGACCATTTAGTGTTGCCAATCAACCTATCCACAGGTGCATGTTTTTGGAGGTGGGAGGGGCCTATCTCTAGGTGCATGTCTTTGGAGGTGGGAGGGGCCTATCCCCAGGTGCATGTCTTTGGAGGTGGGAGGGGCCTAACCCCAGGTGCATGTCTTTGGAGGTGGGAGGGGCTTATCCCCAGGTGCATGTCTTTGGAGGTGGGAGGGGCCTATCCACAGGTCCATGTCTTTGGAGGTAGGAGGGGCCTATCCCCAGATACCTGTCCTTGGAGGTAGGAGGAGCTTATCCCTAGGTGGATGTATTTAGAGGTGGGAGGGGCCTATCCCCAGATACCTGTCCTTGGAGGTGGGAGGGGCCTATCCACAGGTGCATGTCTTTGGAGGTGGGAGGAACTATCCCCAGGTGCATGTCTTTGGAGGTGGGAGGGGCCTATCCACAGGTGCATGTCTTTGGAGGTGGGAGGGGCCTAACCCCAGGTGCATGTCTTTGGAGGTGGGAGGGGCTTATCCCCAGGTGCATGTCTTTGGAGGTGGGAGGGGCCTATCCACAGGTCCATGTCTTTGGAGGTAGGAGGGGCCTATCCCCAGATACCTGTCCTTGGAGGTAGGAGGAGCTTATCCCTAGGTGGATGTATTTAGAGGTGGGAGGGGCCTGTCCCCAGATACCTGTCCTTGGAGGTGGGAGGGGCCTATCCACAGGTGCATGTCTTTGGAGGTGGGAGGAACTATCCCAGGTGCATGTCTTTGGAGGTGGGAGGGGCCTATCCCCAGGTGCATGTCTTTGGAGGTGGGAGGAACTATCCCCAGGTGCATGTCTTTGGAGGTGGGAGGGGCCTATCCACAGGTGCATGTCTTTGGAGGTGGGAGGGGCCTATCCACAGGTGCATGTCATTGTAGGTGGGAGGGGCCTATCCACAGGTGCATGTCATTGTAGGTGGGAGGGGCCTATCCACAGGTGCATATCTTTGGAGGTGGGAGGGGCCTATCCTAGGTGCATGTCATTGTAGGTGGGAGGGGCCTATCCACAGGTGAATGTCTTTGTAGGTGGGATGGGCCTATCCACAGGTGCATGTCTCTGTAGGTGGGAGGGGCCTATCCCTAGGTGCATGTCTTTGGAGGTGGGAGGGGCCTATCCCCTTTGTGGGTGGAGGCAGGGGCACTTAGCATACACCCACAGATAAGATCAGCCTGGTAACATAAAGGCAAGGTAAGAACCTGGAAGGATCCAACTATTCTGGGGTTCTCTTGATGGTCTTCATGTGACGGTGCTAAACCTGGGTCTATGTGTGGCCTTGCCAGGTGGATCTTTGAGCATTGAGACGGAGCAGACTTCTCCGGGCCTCCTCAACAATCAGGTCACCCACAGGTAAAAAGCCACCACTCGCCCACAGGGAGACCCTACGGATGCCCACAGTTTGGACACATCTGCAGTCCCCACGGTTTGCAGCTCCACTTTCCCACGGAGCCTGCAAGCCAGCACTAAAAAAATGACTTGAGTGTTTATCAGGGAACATTTTTTATAAAACTGTGTGTAACTGAAGACCCTCCACTGGGGGTGACGGTGGTCAAACTTCGATTTAATGGCGTGCTGAAAAAAAAAAGGGCTTTAGGCTTCCAGGCTTTGACTGACGTGTTTAAAAAGTATATAGACACTGAAAATACCGGGCTTGTGCAAACCAAACAAGCATCGGTGATTCCATATGAGTTGGGAAATTGTGTTAGATGTAAATATAAACGGAATACAATGATTTACAAATCATTTTCAACCCATATTCAGTTGAATATGCTACAAAGACAACATATTTGATGTTCAAACTCATAAACATTTTGTTGTTGATGCAAATAATCATTAACTTTAGAATTTGAAGTTGGGAAAGGTGGCAACAAATACTGATAAAGTTGAGGAATGCTCATCAAACACTTATTTGGAACATCCCACAGGTGTGCAGGCTAATTGGGAACAGGTGGGTGCCATGATTGGGTATAAAAAAGAGCTTCCCAAAAAAATGCTCAGTCTTTCACAAGAAAGGATGGGGCGAGGTACACCCCTTTGTCCACAACTGCGTGAGCAAATAGTCAAACATTTTAAGAACAACGTTTCTCAAAGTGCAATTGCAAGAAATTTAGGGATTTCAACATCTACGGTCCATAATATCATCAAAAGGTTCAGAGAATCTGGAGAAATCACTCCACGTAAGCGGCATGGCCGATAACCAACATTGAATGACCGTGACCTTCGATCCCTCGGACGGCACTGTCTCATAAACCGACATCAATCTCTAAAATATATCACCACGTGGGCTCAGGAACACTTCAGAAAACCACTGTCACTAAATACAGTTTGTTGCTACATCTGTAAGTGCAAGTTAAAACTCTACAATGCAAATTAAAAGCCATTTATCAACAACACCCAGAAAAGCCGCCGGCTTCTCTGGGCCCGAGATCATCTAAGATGGACTGATGCAAAGTGGAAAAGTGTTCTGTGGTCTGACGAGTCCACATTTCAAATTGTTTTTGGAAATATTTGACATCGTGTCATCCGGACCAAAGGGGAAGCAAAAAATCCAGACTGTTTTCGACAGAAAGTTCAAAAGCCAGCATCTATGATAGTATGGGGGTGCATTAGTGCCCAAGACATGGGTAACTTACACATCTGTGAAGGCACCATTAATGCTGAAAGGTACATACAGGTTTTGGAACAACATATGCTGCCATCTAAGCGCCATCTTTTTCATGGACGCCCCTGCTTATTTCAGCAAGACAATGCCAAGCCACATTCAGCACGTGTTACAACAGTGTGGCTTCGTGAAAAAAGAGTGCGGGTACTTTCCTGGCCCCCCGCCAGTCCATACCTGTCTCCCATCGAAAATGTGTGGCGCATTATGAAGCGTAAAATACGACAGCAGAGACCCTGGACTGTTGAACGACTGAAGCTCTACATAAAACAAGAATGGGAAAGAATTCCACTTTCAAAGCTTCAACAATTAGTTTCCTCAGTTCCCAAACGTTTATCGAGTGTTGTTAAAAGAAAAGGTGATGTAACACAGTGGTGAACATGCCCTTTCCCAACTACTTTGGCACGTGTTGCAGCCATGAAATTCTAAGTTAATTATTATTTGCAAAAAAATTAAGTTTATGAGTTTGAACATCAAATATGTTGTCTTTGTAGTGCATTCAACTGAATATGGGTTGAAAATGATTTTCAAATCTTTGTATTCTGTTTATATTTACATCTAACACAATTTCCCAACTCATATGGAAACAGGGTTTGTAGTTCAAAGTTGCCAAAGCCAATCTATTCCTTTTCTTGTCTTCGTTTTCTTTTTTTTTCTTTGTGCAGCCATGGAATATGACAGATCCGCCTACATACACAAATTGGACAAAAGTATAGGGACGGCTGGCCATTGCACAACAGGAGCTAAAAATAGAAAAAATCAAATTGCTGTCCACCGCTGTGAAAACTCTACAAAATGTTGGCGTCCGTGGGAATTGTTGCTCATTTGTGAAGTCAAAAAATCGCGACTCTATTTTAGCAACAGGTTTTTACTTTTCCCCCCCCCCCCCAAATGCTTTTGTACAATGGTGTGTGTGACCTCCATGTTGTTGTACTTTGTATTACGGTGCTACCAACCTGGCCCTCTGTTTTCTGAGGGTGCAGTACGTGTTGTAAGTGTGTATGCCAACTGTGTACTTGAAGTCAGCATAAGAAAAGTGTGTTAAAGTATAATAAAGTTACAGAGCAAACAAAACACACAAACACGCTCTTGATCCGGCTTTCATTTCTGATTTTCTTGTTAGAGACTTCCTCTTATTGTCATTCAAATGTGAACTTTACAATACAAATAAGAACATAATTTTGTTGCATTAGCTCGTTGAAGTGCAGGATAAAAGAGCAATAAGATGCAGATATAAATAAATAGATTACAGATAAATATATTGCACTTTTGCATATGCATCCACATTTATGGATGTATGTTATATTCTCTTTGTATTCCAGCAACGTAATCCATTTTGGGGGGGAATTGAGGGGGTTATTATGATGCGTTCAAGAGTCTTATGGCCTGAGGGAAGAAAGCTGTTTCAGAACCTGGAGGTTCTGCTACAGAGGCTGTGGAACCTCTTTCGCGAGTCCAGCAGTGAAAACAGTCCTTGGTGGAGGTGTATTATTATATTGTTATTATGTATATATTATTTATATATATCTTTATTAATTATTTCTTAAATTATATTATTTGAAAATGATAGTTGCTAGACTATGTGTGTGTGTATATATATATATATATATATATATATATATATATATATATATATATATATATATATATATATATATATATATATATACATAATGTCTATATTTATGTATGTATGTATATATATACATATATATGTATGTATGTATATATATATGTATACATTGAAGGTATGTGAAGGGCTACGTGAGATTTTTTTTAAATATTCTAAAAAATAGCAACAATTCAGAAATCCTTTATAAATATGTTTATTGAATAATATTTCAACAATATATGAATGTAAGTTCATAAACTGTGAAAAGAAATGCAACAATGCAATATTCAGTGTTGACAGCTAGATTTTTTGTGGACATGTTCCATAAATATTGATGTTAAAGATTTCATTTTTTGTGAAGAAATGTTTAGAATTAAGTTCATGAATCCAGATGGATCTCTAGTACAATCTCCAAAGAGGGAATTTTTTTAAGTTGATGATTACTTTTATGTGTAGAATTTTTATTTATAATTAAATCATTTGTTTATTTTTCAACAAGTTTTTAGTTATTTTTTAATCTTTTTTTTCCAAATAGTTCAAGAAAGACCACTACAAATGAGCAATATTTTGCACTGTTATACAATTTAATAAATCAGAAACTGATGACATAGTGCTGTATTTTACTTCTTTATCTCTTTTTTTTTTCCACCAAAAATGCTTTGCTCTGATTAGGGGAAACTTGAATTAAAAACAATGTACACAGGGGGTAAATCACTGAAAAAAGGATGAGAACTACTGTTTTATAGGTTTAAAATGAATCCTCATGCTTGACGTCGAAGTGGAACAAGGTCTATAAAAAAAAGGTACACGCCTGACCTCTAGTGGCTGGACAGGAATACTACATGTCTAGACGAGTATATAGGTGAATAACCGAATTCATTTACTTAACCGGACAGGAATCGTACATGTTGTCCCTCTTGGAAATGTAGTGAAAAAGCAGAAACTTATTGATCTTACTTCTTTTAACATTTTTCTCAAATGCACCTGAAGGACCCTCTACTCCCTAAAAGTGTTCTGAGTTGTCTACACATAACCTGACTGGCTGACAGCATTTGAGAGATTACCACATTTTTTCTCATGATCAGAGGGACATTTTTTTGGAATTCTGGGTCCCCTGAAAGAATACTGCTGTGGGCCCCTCTGCTCCTTTAATTGTCACCGTCAATATTCTTGTTTTTTAGTGTTCTTGACTGTCCCCAGTGTAATACACCCCTTTTTTTTTTCAATTAACCACTTAACAAGTTTGAGTATTATGTAAACTATGTATTATTAGTTGTCATAATTGCAGCTGCGATTGCAAATGAAGTTTTTTACAAATAAGTACAGTGGGTATTTATTATTTATATCTAAAATATTAAAGGCCTACTGAAACCCACTACTACCAGTCTGATAGTTTATATATCAATGATGAAATATTAACATTGCAACACATGCCAATACGGCCTTTTTACTTTACTAAATTACAATTTTAAATTTCCCGCGGAAGTATCATGCTAAAATGTAGCAGTATGATGACACGTGCGCGTGACGTCATTGTAGAAGACATTTTGTTCCATCACTGTTCACAGCTATAAGTCATCTCTTTTCTTCGCATAATTCCACGGTATTCTGGAATTTGTGTGGCTGAATCTTTTGCAATTTGTTCAATTAATAATGGAGACGTCAAAGAAGAAAGCTGTAGGTGGGAAGCAGTGTATTGCGGCCGCCTTTAGCAACACAAACACAGCCGGTGTTTCCTTGTTTACATTCCCGAAAGATGACGGTGACGCTTTACTATGGAACAGAGTGGTCAAGCGAACATGGTTCCATACCACATGTCAACCGGCAGGTTTCGGTGAGAAAATGGTGGTAATAAGTTGGCTCTTACCATAGACATGAGCGGAGAGCTTGCGTCGTTCCTCCTGCACCTGTCAAAGAGGCAGCTGCGGATTCTCTTGCCTCCTCCCAACGGCCGCCCCTGACCGTCGGATGCTTCCACCGTGGAGGAAGCATCGGCTGCCTTTGCCTCGTCGAGAAACATGGCTTCCCTCAGAGGGACTGGCGGTCACCACACCTGTGGCCACACCCCTTTGACTTTCAGGTTGGACAGGTACGACCATATAATCTCACTTAAACACTAGTAACACAATAAGCAGATAATGGATTTTCCAGAATTATCCTAGTAAATGTGTCTTATAACATCTGAATCGCTCTGTCGTCTATTTTTTTTTCTAGTCCTTCACTATCACTTTCCTCATCCACGAAAAATAATGCAGAACTAACCTATTCTTGGACGTGTTCGCACCAAAGCTTCACTTTGCCAGACTGAAATTATTTTTAAACCAATTAAAAGTCACTATAAACTGTCCAATGTGAGTGTGAATGTTGTCTATCTGTGTTGGCCCTGCGATGAGGTAGCGACTTGTCCAGGGTGTACCCCGCCTTCCGCCCGGTTGTAGCTGAGATAGGCGCCAGCGCCCCCCGCGACCCCAAAAGGGAATAAGCGGTAGAAATGGATATAAACTGTCCAAAATTCTAAATATTGTTTTAAACTTTTTTGTTGTCAGCTATTATGATGTATTTTTATTTTGTATATGTTATGTTTACTAAGGGGGTGTGACGTCAACGGACACCAGAGGGCAGTAATGTTCATAAATGTATTATATATATATATATATATATATATATATATATATATAGTCAATGTATATATAATCATAAACAATACTACTGAACTATATAATGGAGTGTGACAAAATCCATGAGTGTATGTGTGGGACTATGTGTGTAGATTAGCTGAAGTGTGTGTTACCAAGTCTTGACGAGAGCGAACAAAGCAGTCCATGGGGGCAAGGCAGGTAATCCGGGGCAAGAGAGAGGCGTCAAGAGTCCAGGGGCAAGCGAGGAGTCAAAAAACGAGGGAGGCAGTCGAAATCCAGGGCAACTGAAGGAAAACACTGCTGAAACACGGGAGAAGACAAAGGACACATCAAGCCACGGAGAGGAAACAAAAATAGAGCATAAAGCTTCGCTTACGGTTCACCATATGAGAACAAAGTGCCCGTGAGGAGTCCACTGGTCTTTTAAGCAGCTCACCGTCATCAATTCCAGGTGTGTAGAAAGGCAATGGTCTGCAGGCTTGTAGCTGCGTGGGCGTGCTGCTCTCAGCGCGAGCAGGGGCGTGTCCGAGCGTGCTGTCAGCTGAGAGAGCGCGTGTGGGCGTGGCCCGCGGTGCGCTCGTCATGAGGCACAGATGAGGACGCATTGGAACGCGCCCTGGCCGTGACAATATTGATACGAAAACAAATAACATTGACAACAAATCTTATAAACTTTTTATATTTTGGCTGTTAAATGTCCCACTAAAACCACATTGAACACATGATGATTACGTAACTGTCAGATGCTTATTATTAGTCTTTGTAATTACTTATAATTATAATTAGTCCTTATGAGCATCTTTCAAAGGTTAATCAGATAGATCTACAAACTGAGGTTTACTTCCATCTGCTCCAGTGTTTGCTGTGATGTATTATTTACAAAAATATGTGAGTGTTTGGCACAAAATAGATCCAGCTGCAAACACTTTCACACTTTGGTAAAAATCCGGATTCCAGCCGTGCCTCAACACCCTTGGGTGTGGAGCACAGACGAACTTGACATATTGTTTCTGGAATCTTCTTCCATGACATCATCACCACGATGTTTGAAACGTTGCATTTCTTTATCTTCCATTTGACGTTGTAAATCTTTTGGCCTTTTTTTTTTTTTAGCCAATCAACTATTCTTGTATGCAGGTCCTCAGGGAGTTTTTTGCCGCGTGGAACTACCAAGGTGTAAGTGAAGTCATTCAACACACCATATAGGTGTAAGAGAAGTCATTGAACACACCATGTAGGTGTAATAGCAGTCATTGAACGCACCATATAGGTTTAAGAGCAGTCATTGAAAGCACCATGTAGGTATAAGAGCAGTCATTGAACACACCATGTAAGTGTAAGAGCAGACATTAAACGCACCATATAGGTTTAAGAGCAGTCATTGAACACACCATATAGGTGTAAGAGCAGTCATTGAACACACCATGTAAGTGTAAGAGCCGTCATTGAACAAACCATATAGATGTAAGACCAGTCATTGAACGCACCATGTAGGTGTAAGACCAGTCATTGAACGCACCATGTAGGTGTAAGACCAGTCATTGAACCCACTATATAGGTGTAAGAGCAGTCATTGAACACACCATATAGGTGTATAAGCAGTCAGTCATTGAACACACCATATAGGTATAAGAGCAGTCATTGAACACACCGTATAGGTGTAAGAGCAGTCATTGAACACACCATATAGGTGTAAGAGCAGTCATTGAACACACCATATAGGTGTATAAGGAGTCAGTCATTGAACACACCATATAGGTGTAAGAGCAGTCATTGAACACACCGTATAGGTGTAAGAGCAGTCATTGAACACACCATATAGGCGTAAGAGCAGTCATTGAACACACCATATAGGCGTAAGAGCAGTCATTGAACACACCATATAGGTGTAAGAGCAGTCATTAAACGCACCATATAGGTGTAAGAGCAGTCATTGAACACCATATAGGTGTAAGAGCAGTCATTAAACGCACCATATAGGTGTAAGAGCAGTCATTGAACACACCATATAGGTGTAAGAGCAGTCAGTCATTGAAAACACCATATAGGCGTAAGAGCAGTCATTGAACACACCATATAGGCGTAAGAGCAGTCATTGAACACACCATATAGGCGTAAGAGCAGTCACTGAACACACCATGAAGGTGTAAGAGCAGTCAGTCATTGAACACACCATGAAGGTGTAAGAGCAGTCATTGAACACACCATATAGGTGTATAAGCAGTCAGTCATTGAACACACCATAAAGGTGTAAGAGCAGTCAGTCATTGAACACACCATATAGGTGTATAAGCAGTCAGTCATTGAACACACCATAAAGGTGTAAGAGCAGTCAGTCATTGAACACACCATAAAGGTGTAAGAGCAGTCAGTCATTGGACACACCATAAAGGTGTAAGAGCAGTCAGTCATTGAACACACCATATGTGTAGGAGCAGTCAATGAACACACCATATAAGTGTTGGAACAATCAATGAACACACCATATAGGTGTTGGAGCAGTCATTGAACACACTGTATGGGTTTAAGCGCAGTCATTGAACACACCATATAGGTGTAAGAGCAGTCATTGAACACACCATATTCAGACAGGAGTCACATGACACCAGGTAGACTAATTGGCTCTAATTAGGACATTTTCCCCTCCAGTAGTGTTGTTGCAACGCGTCCATCGCCACTCCGCACTGGAAATTTTGCGGCTTCATCCTGTTACGGTTTTAAAAATGTATTCATAACACAGTTTCTCACCGTTTTCACTGGGGCCTAGTCTGGGGTGGGGAAAAAACCTCCATGCCATGGGAGGGGGGGAAGGGGTTGGAGTGGGGCTCTGGAGGTTGACTGCTGCTATAAAGCGCTGCCAGCCGTCCATCATTCCAAGGGGGAATCAAGCAGTGGTGAAGGCGTGGGGTGGGTGTGTGTGTGTTTATGCCCATTGTCTTGGGTGTGTTGATGTAGTGTCTATAGGCCTGGAGCCGTTCTGCATGCAAGCAAAAGTTTGATTCCAGGTGTCATTGAGGGCGGACGGAGGTAGAAAAGGTTCCATCAGGGCAATCAGGCTCCCCAGAACCTATTTTCCTCGTCGAGAGTCCAGCTGATGAATTCCATGTCTGATGTTTAGATTTGGAGGACAGCGCAAAGAAAGAGGCTTCAAAAAAGTGTAGACAAAACAAAACAAAAAGAGCAAGCAGGGAGAAGAAGGGGGCGGAAAAAAGTGTGACCGCCCCCACCAGAGGCAAGACAGAGAAAATCAGGGAGATATTTGTTTGATTATCTTCTAGTCTATTTTCAAATAATTTTCACTGCTTGTGAATCTTAATCAGATCCAGCAGGATATACAAGTGCAACATGAACAGTTGTGATCAAAATTATTCGACCCCCACACAATTTTGGTGTTTTAGCAAGTTGGACATTTATTCCGTATTTTGTTTATAGTCATATCAAATAAAGATGTGTCAAATAGACAAATGCAACTTAAATTGTAACACTGTATTTTACAAAATACCAAAAAAGGACATTTTTCTTAATATCTCATTGACAAAATGATTCAACCCCCTAGTTACATGCATCTTTAGTATTTAGTAGAACACCCTTTGGCAGTAATGACATCCTTCAAAGGTGATACATAAGCGGACACAAGCTTCTTGCAACCATCTACAGGTATTTTAGCCCATTCCTCTTGTTCAAAGGCCTCCAGTTCATTCATATTCTTGGGCTTGCGTGCTGCAACTGCCTTCTTCAAGTCCCACCACAGCTTTTCTAGAGGATTTAGGTCTGGCGACTGTGAAGGCCACTCCAGAGTCTTCCAGCCCTTCTTCTGCAACCACTCTGATGTTGATTTGGAGGTATGCTTGGGATCGTTGTCCTGTTGGAAGGTCCAACGTCTCCCGAGCCTCAGCTTCGTCACTGACTTCATGACATTTGCAGCTAATATATCCTGCTAGGAAATAGAATTCATAATGCCTTGAACGCGCTGGAGATTCCCGGTACCTGAGGCAGAGAAACAGCCCCAGAGCATGATTGACCCCCCACCATGCTTAACAGTAGGCAAGGTGTTCTTCTTTTTGTAAGCTTAATTTTTTCTCCTCCAGACATAACGTTGATTCATAGGCCCAAAAGAGTTCCACTTTTGTCTCATCACTCCATAGAACAGTTTCCCAAAACCTTTGGGGTTTGTCCAGATGATTTTTGGCATACTGGAGTCTATTTTCCTTGTGCCTGGTAGTCTGAAGTGGGGTGCGCCTGGGAGTTCTGGCATGGAGGCCTTCATCTGGTAGTGCGTGCCTTATTGTCTGGGACGAAACCTGCGTTCCCCCCTCTGCAATGTCCTGTTGTAGTTCCTCAGCTGTTACCCGGGGGGTTTTCACCACTGTACGCTTCAAATACCGGACAGCAGTTGCACACAGCATCCTCTTTCTACCACGCCCAGGTAGTGTTTCCACTGTGCCTTTAGCTTCAAACTTGCGAATTATGCTCCCAACTGTGTTTCTTGGAATGTGTAATGTCTTTGCTATTTTCTTATATCCATATCCTTTCTTATGAAGAGAAATTACCTCCTCCCTTGACTTCTTTGACCACTCCCTGGACTTCACCATGTTGCAAATACACCATCGACCATCTACAAGAAGCTGAGCGTCACAGTCTTTTTCAATCAGTTTAATTGTTGCTCGTTATGGTTCTAATCACATCTACAGGTGTTTTCAACACCTGATTGAAAAGACCTTATTCAAATTCTGTTCTTAAGAGTTATGATCTTCAAGGGGTTGAATAATTTTGTCAATGAGATATTAAGAGAAATGACACTGTTTGGTATGTTACAAAATATAATGTTGTAATTCAAGTTGCATTTGTCTATTTGACGCATCTTTATTTTGTATGACTATAAACAAAATACGGAATAAATGTCCTACTTGCTGAAACACCAAAAATGTGTGGGGGTTGAATAATTTTGATCACAACTGTATGGCTTGCAAAACCCCAGAAGTTTTAACAACCAATACCGTACATGGGGCGGCATAGCTCGGTTGGTAGAGTGGCCGTGCCAGCAACTTGAGGGTTGCAGGTTCGATTCCCGCTTGTGCCATCCTAGTCACTGCCGTTGTGTCCTTGGGCAGGACACTTTACCCACCTGCTCCCAGTGCCACCCACACTGGTTTAAATGTAACTTAGATATTGGGTGTCACTATGTAAAGCGCTTTGAGTCACTTGAGAAAAGTGCTATATAAATATAATTCACTTCACTATATATAAATATAATTCACTACATAGTGTATTTTTCAGTGAGTGGGAAGAATACATACTATTGTTTGCTTCATTAAACTTTATTTAGAGAAATTGTGATGGGATGTTCAAATTTAACAATTGAACATACATCTATATTGACAAGTAATCTATGAATGCATTAAAAATAATTAGCTGCGTAGCATCAGAATCCATTCAATCATGTGTATAAGAGACATGTTTACACTATTGCCTCAGAGTCTAAGTAGAAACAAAACATAATGCACACACTCAAGAGGCAGTCAGCATTTTTTGTTGCGCCTTTGAGGCCCACAAGATAACCACCAGACAAATCATATGTCATCTAAGTAAATGTATACGCACAATCAAATGTATATGAGCTGTTCGCCCAGCTAAACGACACAGGTGTTTAATCAACAAATAGACTGGTTCAAATAATTAATATATAGTATTTCAAACCACCCTGTGCAGAAAAAAAAACACATCATCATTATTTATACTGGAATCAGTGGCATTTTAGATTTGGGCCACATGGGCCTCTACCAGAAAAAAATATACTTTAATGTGTCGTGAATGATTCTGTGTCCTTGTCAATCCGTTCACACAACGTGTGTGTTGTGTGGCCGCACTACAGCACACTCACTTCTGACTTGATCCTGTTATATGTAAGCAACCACAACTCTGGATAAACTTGTTACAAAGTGGGGCAAAAAAGTATTTAGTCAGCCACCGATTGTGCAAGTTCTCCCACTTAAAATGATGACAGAGGTCTGTAATTTTCATCATAGGAACACTTCAACTGTGAGAGACAGAATGTGAAAAAAAAAATCCAGGAATTCACATTGTAGGAATTTTAAAGAATTTATTTGTAAATTATGGTGGAAAATAAGTATTTGGTCAACCATTCAAAGCTCTCACTTTGGCTCAAAATCTCACGATATATGGCCCCATTCATTCTTTCCTTAACACGGATCAATCGTCCTGTCCACTTAGCAGAAAAAGAGCCCCAAAGCATGATGTTTCCACCCCCTTGCTTCACAGTAGGTGTGGTGTTCTTGGGATGCAACTCAGTATTCTTCTTCCTCCAAACACAACAAGTTGAGTTTATACCAAAACGTTCTATTTTGTGTTCATCTGACCACATGACATTATCCCAATCCTCGACTGTATCATCCATGTATCCATTTTGGTATAAACTCAACTCGTCGTGTTTGGAGGAAGAAGAATACTGAGTTGCATCCCAAGAACACCATACCTACTGTAAAGCATGGGGGTGGAAACATCATGCTTTGGGGCGTTTTTTCTGCTAAGGGGACAGGACGATTGATCTGTGTTAAGGAAAGAATGAATGGGGCCATGTATCGTGAGATTTTGAGCCAAAACCTCCTTCCATCAATGAGAGCTTTGAAAGGTTGACCAAATACTTATTTTCCACCATAATTTACAAATAAATTCTTTAAAATTCCTACAATGTGAATTCCTGGATTTTTTTTTTCACATTCTGTCTCTCACAGTTGAAGTGTACCTATGATGAAAATTACAGACCTCTGTCACTATTTTAAGTGGGAGAACTTGCACAATCGGTGGCTGACTAAATACTTTTTTGCCCCACTGTAATTAACTAACTAAAATGGCGTCTGAAGCAACATCCGGATCATTGCTTAAGCTGAAATTTATCAATGTGCAATATCAGTCACTTTTACTTTGAAAACTGCTCATATTTATACATTAAAAGCAGAACGTCCACTGACTGGAATATGTCTGACTACGGTAGTAAAAATGACGCTTATTGAGTCACACCACAACAGTAGTTACCAAAACACTATTCAAGGCACGGAATACAAATGACAAAGCTTCACTTGAGAAATATGAAGAACATTCCATGCACAGTAAGAAGAGAGCACAGCATGTTCACACCACTACTACTTTTGGATAAAGGCAAAGAAAAATATAAATATAAACTAGTGTCGTGACTGGAATGTTTAAGTCTGACAACAATCGGCATTTGTTTGTGGGGAAAAAAGGGAGTATTCAAAAGGTCCATCGGGGTAATGATAAATATATATTTTTTTTTTTACAAAAAAAAATAAGTGTTGTGTTCTGGTTTTGGCTTTACTCTTCAAATTTGAGTGAAGGGGGGGGAAAAAAAACACAATTAATCAAATCTGGTCAAGGCCAGACAAACGCTAATTAGTCCTGGCTTGAAAAGATTTAGTGAGGACCATAAACAGATTAAGTAAAACAGGCTGTGGATTTACAAAGCGAAACGAGAGCAAACTAAACCCAATAAGAGACAATTTGGAACAGCTACACCGTAACAAGTCTTGAATGTATTATTACACATATTACTTGAAGTAGTAGATTGCAGAAACGCAGTAGAGTCCAGGTCATTTGGGGTTGGTCTGACACAGATGCTCCGCCCAACAGGCAGCTCCTACGACAAAAGAAAACAGAAGGTGACATCACGGAAAAATGTATTTCTACTGCACAATGACATGCAGACACCTTGCGGAATTCCTGCTGGCAAGTTGCTTAACTCAATTAAATGTAAATGGTAAATAAAAACAGAATACAATGATTAGCAAATCCTTTTCCACTTATATTCAATTGAATAGACTGCAAAGACAAGACACTTAAGGTGCGAACTGGAAAACGTCGTTATTTTTTGCAAATACTAGCTCATTTGGAATTGGATGCCTGCAGCAGGTTTCAAAAAAGCTGGCACAAGTGGCAAACAAGACTGAGAAAGTTGAGGAATGCTCATCAAAGACTTATTTGGAACATCCCACAGGTGAACAGGCTGATTGGGAAAAGGTGGGTCCCATGATTGGGAATAAAGGCAGCTTCCATGTAATGCTCGTTCACAAACAAGGATGGGGCGAGGGTCACCACTTTGTCAACAAATGCCTGAACGAACTGTTTAAGAACATTTCTCAACCAGCTATTGCAAGGAAATGATGGATTTCACCATCTACAATCCGTAATATCATCAAAAGGTTCAGAGAACTTGGATAAATCACTGGCGTAAGCGGCAAACCCGTAAACCAACATTGAATGCCCGTGACCTTGGATCCCTCAGGCGGTACTGCACCAAAAACCTACGTCAGTGTGTAAAGGATATCACCACATGGGCAGAAAACCGCTATCAGTAACCACAGTTGGTCGCTACATCTGTAAGTCCAAGTTAAAACTCTACTATACAATGCCAAAGCCCTTTATCGACAACACCCAGAAATGGGCCCGAGCTCATCTAAAATGGGCTGATGCAAAGCGGAAAAGTGTTCTGTGGTCTGACGAGTCGACATTTCAAAATATTTTGGGAAAATTGTGGACGTCGTGTCCTCTGGACCAAAGAGATAAAGAACCATCCGGACTGTTCTAGGCGCAAAGTTCAAAAGCCAGCATCTGTGATGGTATGGGGGTGAATTAGTGCCCAAGGCATAGGTAACTTACACATCAGTGAAGGCACCATTAATGCTGAAAGGTACATAAAGGTTTTGGAGCAATGTTGCCATCCAAGCAACGTTATCATGGACGCCCCTGCTTATTTCAGCAAGACAATGCCAAGCCACATGTTACAACAGCGTGGCTCCATAGTAAAAGAGTGCGGGTACCCTGTCTTGAAAATGTGTGGTGCAATATGAAGCCTAAATAGCAGAAGGGAGACTGATGAATAACTTAAGCTGTATATCAAGCAAGAATGGGAAATAATTCCACTTCAAGAATTGGTTTCCTCAGTTCCCAAACGTTTACAGAGTGTTGTTCAAAGGAAAGGCCATGTAACACAGTGATAAAAGTGCCCCTGTGACAACTTTTTGCCATGTGTTGCTGCCATTAAATTCTAAGTTCCAAGATTATTTGCGAAAAAATAATACTTTTTTCAGTGTGAACATTAGATATCTTGTCTTTGCAGTCTATTCAATTAAATATAAGTTGAAAAGGATAAGCAAATCATTATATTTGTTTTTTTTTACCAATTTACACAATGTGACAACTTCACTGCTTATGGCTTTTGCATATTATCGGGGAAGTAATTCCAAATAAATCCAAAGGGAGAGGAGATTTGGGGTTGTTGTTCACAGTGGTTCGCCGTCTCTCCGACCCTGGGAGTGCTCCAACATGCTCTTTGTTCAAAAGCTACTAATAAAAAAAGTGCATGAGCAACATTCTTCTTGAAGACATGTTTAGGAATAATGTAATCCATGCATGTGTCTGTTCAGGATGAGGGCAATAGTTTATCCATCTGCGGGGATTTGTGGTTTCTAAACGGTTGCCTAACAAAATGTGGCCCATGGGTAAAATACCAATGACTTGACATGTTGCTAATGTCTCTGCACTCTGAGTGCATATTGAGCCCTGGCTATGGTCTTTGCTAAATAGGTTTTGGTCCAGCATGTCTGCAAAACTACATGACCCTGTCTTATTCAGGCACAAAATGGATTGGTGTGAACTTGTCAAAAGCAGAACAAAGATGTTGTCTTTGAAGGTGTATGATGCCAAAGTAAAGGATCGGCAGATATTGAAAAGCCATATGTGGCTGATAATCGTATTTTGTTCTCTCCAATGGTTTGACATTCTGATAAACTTCTGGATTTGTGATGCAGAACTTTTCTAAGCAATGTGTCACTATGCCGTTTTAAGCCTCTGTGGAATATGCTATAAACCAGGGGTGGCCATTACGTCGATCGCGAGCTACCAGTTGATCGCGGAGGGTGTGTCAGTCGATCGCCAGCCAGGCTTTTAAAAAATATATACCTAAAAATTAGTGATCATCAATCTTCACCAAGACGTCACTTGATTGACATTCACGGCACCCGAGGGTCTTGTGAGATGACGCTGGCTGCTGCGAGATCGTTATTAAGAAAAATTGACCGACAGGACGGCGAGAAACACTTTTTATTTCAATAGACTGTCGCGCCATACCTTCCGTCAAAACTCTAAAGGCCGTCTGCACAGTTCCTATCTTCACAATAAAAGCGCTGCTTCATGCTGCCTGCGCTAACAAAATAAGAGTCTCGGAAAGCTGGCGTGCACAAGTGAGCAAGCTACGGAATTTGCCGCCAATGTTTTTCTTGTAAAGTGTATGGAAGGATAAATAAGACGTCAAAAACCAACCACTTCCATGTGGTATTGTACAGAAAAGACGACTTTTTTCTCCTCCATTCAAAAATGTCTACGTTATCATCACTACTGTCTGATTCCAATCAATGCAAGTCATAAGAATCAGGTAATACACCAACTTATATTCTTGTCTTCATGAAAGAAAGACATCTATAGACAGCGATTTTAAACTAGACAAACAAGTCAATGGCGTTTTAAAATCGTGTTTTTATCACCTTCGTCTTTTAGTAAAGGTTAAACCGTTTTTATCTTTTAACCTTTTTGAACAGGTCGTGCATGCTTTTATTTCAAGTGGCCTGGACTACTGCAATGCACTTTAGGCTGGCATTAGCCAAAAAAAGCTCTCTTCCGGTCGCAGTTAGTCCAGAACGCGGCAGCACGACTTTTAACAGGGGCCAGGAAACGCCAGCATATAACCCCAATTCTTCAGAGTTTGCACTGGCTCCCTGTTCATTTTAGAATTGATTTTAAAACATTGCTGTTTGTTTTTAAATCTTTACATGGACTGGCACCTCAGTATATCTCGGACCTCATCCAAATTTACATTCTTGCGCGAGCTCTGAGGTCAGAGAGCCAGTTCTGAGGTCAGAGAGCCAGTTCCAGCTCGTGGTGCCCAAGACCAGACTTAAGACCACGGGAGACAGGGCCTTCTCTGTGGTCGGCCCTAAGCTCTGGAACACTCTGCCCCTCCATGTTCAAACTGCTTCCACAGTGGAGTGTTTTAAGTCTCGTCTTAAGACCCACTTTTATTCTTTGGCTTTTAACACTATGTGAGTTGTGTGGTCCTCTGTTCTCTGTTGTCCTGTGTTTTTTATACACTTTGATTTCTATTTTACTGTTTTAATTGATTTTACCTCTTAAAATTGTTTTTAATCATATTTGTTTTCATATATATATATTTTTTTTTTATATTGGTTTTATATATATATTTTTTTTTTTGTTTTTATTCTGTCATTGGTGGAGCATAATATATATATATATTTTTTTTAATATTGTTTTTAACATGGCTGTGCAGCACTTTAGAAACGTTATTGTTGTTTAAATGTGCTATTTAAATAAAGTGGATTGGATTGTATTGGATCTATATGTGTTACACATGCTTTTATTATCATCAAACACATTTAACCTGTTAACAAAAACATCTCTTTCATAAATAAATAAACATAAATGCTATATATGAATTAGGTAGATGCCCTCGATTTGGTCGATTGAAAAGTAGCTTGCCTGCAGAAAAAGTGTGGCCACCCCTGCTATAAACCAAATAACACATTTGCAGATGTATTCATGCAAATTGTAATTTAAAATGGCAAATGAGAAAATGAGGTAATAATACATGTCTGCAGAATCTCATTTTCTCATACTACGTCATCTAAATGTATTATTCAATTATTCAATACACACTGTAGGAGCCTAAATACTGTTGAAGTTCATTTACATTTTATGGTAGGTGCTTTATGTTTATTCAGCCAAGAGGCGACTATTTACTTTATTTGCATGATAACAACATTTATATATTGAATGCTTAAGAGTAATTATATAAAGCTCACTTTAATTGTAATTATTCCATTTGTCAAAATGATTTGATGACATAACTGTTTTAAGTGCATACATGGCGGAAGGATCTGTGTGGTGAGGGGGTTTTTGGACGCAAGGTGTTATGGGTAATTGCTGTCAGGTGCGGTGGAATCGAGCCACACAGTTTTTTGACCTCACTCATACTTATTCTCATTCATACTTTTTTGAACTCGTACTGCAACAAACTCTCTTTATTTTGTCATTCATTTGTTCCCACATCGTGACTGTTTTATGTTTTGAATTATTAAGATCACAAGTGAACCATACAAACCAAGAAGAACGTCTGGAGTTTTGTTTTGTTGTTGCCGCAGCAAGTGGAGTGAATGTGATAGTAGAGGAGCGTCAAGCTTAAGGCTACTTTAGGAATCTACACGCACAATACAAGGAGACAAGACTGCGGAACTTCTCAGTTGACCTTAAAAATAGCTGAGTGGCCCAGGAAGAATAGAAAGAGATGGCCGGACAAGATGGTGGAGTGTAAAGTCTCATGGGTCGAGCTGCGGCGAACCGAGCCCCATCGGCTATGTTTTTGAACCAGGCTTTGCGATGCATCACCAAGTGCATCCAACTGAACAACTCCTGCTTGCACTTTGCCTGATGAGAAGGACCCTGGAGCATCCTCAGCTGCTGTTAGACAGCACAAAGTGGGGGCTGATATTGGACATGACTGTCAGGCTGAAGGAGAAAGGTCTGCTGCCAGACTTTGATTGATTGATTTAAACTTGTATTAGTAGATTGCACAGTACAGTAATCCGTAAAATTGACCACTAAATGGTAACACCCGAATAAGTTTTTCAACTTGTTTAAGTCGGGGTCCACGTAAATCTATTCACGGCGCTCTTAACCCAAAATACTCCGATCTAAAATCAATGTTCTCCATTTAATTAAAATGACTTTTGGGTCTACCCAAAAACATTACCATTTTATTATGTAACATGTTTTCTAACATGTAAAAAAAAACCTCTAGACAAAAAATATTGTCTCAAAAACAATACAATACAGTAGCTTTATGAAGTAATGTAATAATGTACAGCAGTGGTTCTCAACCTTTTTTCAGTGATGTGCCCCCTGTGAACATTTTTTTTAATTCAAGTACCCCCTAATCAGAGCAAAGCATTTTTGGTTGAAAAAAATAGATAAAGAAGTCAAATACAGCACTATGTCATCAGTTTCTGATTTACTAAATTGTATAACAGTGCAAAACATTGCTCATTTGTAGTGGTCTTTCTTGAACTACGTATTTTTCGGAGTATAAGTCGCACCTGGATAATAAAGAAGGAAAAAAACATATATAAGTCGGACTGGAGTATAAGACGCATTTTTGGGGGAAATTTATTTGATAAAACCCAACACTAAGAATAAACATTAGAAAGGCAATTTAAAATAAATAAAGAATAGTGAACAACATGCTGACGGTGGCAGAGGGGTTAGTGCGTCTGCCTCACAATACGAAGGTCCTGCAGTCCTGGGTTCAAATCCAGGCTCAGGATCTTTCTGTGTGGAGTTTGCATGTTCTCCCCGTGAATGCGTGGATTCCCTCCGGGTACTCCGGCTTCCTCCCACTTCCAAAGACATGCACCTGGGGATAGGTTGATTGGCAACACTAAATTGGCCCTAGTGTGTGAATGTGAGTGTGAATGTTGTCTGTCTATCTGTGTTGGCCCTGCGATGAGGTGGCGACTTGTCCAGGGTGTACCCCGCCTTCCGCCAGATTGTAGCTGAGATAGGCGCCAGCGCCCCCCGCGACCCCGAAAGGGAATAAGCGGTAGAAAATGGATGGATGCTATACATTTACCAAACAATCTGTCACTCCTAATCGCTAAATCTCATGAAATCTGATACGTCTAGTCCCTTACGTGAATGAGCTAAATGATATTTTTTGATATTTTAAGGTAATATGTTAATAATTTCACACAAAGTCACTCCCGAGTATAAGTCGCACCCCTGGCCAAACGATGAAAAAAAACTGCGACTTATAGTCCGAAAAATACGACATTTGGAAAAAAGATATAAAAATAACTAAAAACTTGTTGAAAAATAAACAAGTGATTCAATTATAAATAAAGATTTCTACACATAGAAGTAATCATCAACATAAAGTGCCCTCTTTGGGGATTGTAATAGAGATCCATCTGGATTCATCAACTTAATTGTAAACATTTCTTCCCAAAAAAAGAAAACTTTAACATCAATATTTATGGAACATGTCCAAAAAAAAAATTTTGCTGTCAACACTGAATATTGCATTGTTGCATTTCTTTTCACAGTTTATGAACTTACATTCATATTGTGTTGAAGTATTATTCAATAAATATATTTATAAAGGATTTTTCAATTGTTGCTATTTTTAGATTACTATAACGTATTATTTTCGGATCTCCCCATGTCTAACATTAAAAGATTACAGTTGGTACAAAATGCGGCGGCTAGACTTTTGACAAGAACAAGAAAGTTTGATCACATTACGCCTGTACTGGCTCACCTGCACTGGCTTCCTGTGCACTTAAGATGTGACTTTAAGGTTTTACTACTTACGTATAAAATACTACACGGTTTAGCTCCAGCCTATCTTGCCGATTGTATTGTACCATATGTCCCGGCAAGAAATCTGCGTTCAAAGGACTCCGGCTTATTAGTGATTCCTAAAGCCCCAAAAAAGTCCGCGGGCTATAGAGCGTTTTCCGTTCGGGCTCCAGTACTCTGGAATGCCCTCCCGGTAACAGTTCGAGATGCCACCTCAGTAGAAGCATTTAAGTCTCACCTTAAAACTCATTTGTATACTCTGGCCTTTAAATAGACTCCCTTTTTAGACCAGTTGATCTGCCGTTTCTTTTCTTTTTCTTCTATGTCCCACTCTCCTTTGTGGAGGGAGTCCGGTCCGATCCGGTGGCCATGTACTGCTCGCCTGTGTATCGGCTGGGGACATCTCTGCGCTGCTGATCCGCCTCCGCTTGGGATGGTTTCCTGCTGGCTCCGCTGTGAACGGGACTCTCGCTGCTGTGTTGGATCCGCTCTGGACTGGACTCTCGCGACTGTGTTGGATCCATTATGGATTGAACTTTCACAGTATCATGTTAGACCCGCTCGACATCCATTGCTTTCCTCCTCTCCAAGGTTCTCATAGTCATCATTGTCACCGATGTCCCACTGGGTGTGAGTTTTCCTTGCCCTTATGTGGGCCTACCGAGGATGTCGTAGTGGTTTGTGCAGCCCTTTGAGACACTAGTGATTTAGGGCTATATAAGTAAACATTGATTGATTGATTGATTGATATTAATCACATGCGTTAACTTTTTGACAGCGCCAAATTTAAAAATGGTTGAAACCTAAGTGGCTGATTAATTTTTGTATGTTGAAACAACGTATCACTTGTTGGGAGGCTTGGTTTGTCTCATATGCTCAGACATTTACTAGTGGACTACATTTACATTCACATGCACGGTCCTAAATGAAGTGACAAGCCACTGAAATATCTTTGATGCTTTATGGAAGATACCATTGTGATTTGAATACAAGTTTACTGGGAACTAGATGAGGAGATTAAGCTTCTAAAATGTAGGCTTCTGGTTGATGTGCTTTTGATCATTTTGGGCATTACTTTTCAAAGAAGGATTATACTAAATTGACATGCCAGATGGTTTGTTTCACAAAATGCTTAGTTTCCCAAATCCATCTGGTAAAGACTCAATAGCCACTGTACCTCTGCAAGTACCATTCAATAAAAAACAGAAATGGAAAAAAAATAAAATAAAAAAAAGATAATCATACGGTCTCTGAATCGTAATAGGTTTCATTACTAATGCAATACTTTTGAGTAACAGACATGTAATATAACTTTCCGGTCACTTTTTAATATTTTACTTCATTTTCTCTGTGTGTTTTATTAGTGGTGAAAGGCATTTTACAAAGTTTGATGATGAAATTTGTGGCTCATTTAGTAAAATACTAATATTAAGACTTACCTTGGCAGCCTTTATCTGGTCAGGCTTCTCTCTTCAAATATAGTGATCTCAATCTTGAAATGAAATGAGTCAAGAAATCGTATTTCAAGCCCAAGTCAAATGAAAGCGAAAACAAATTAAGCATTTTAAATAAACATTGCACAGAGTGGCTCCGTTCTGAAGTGATCACATTGAATGAAAATGAGCTGTTGGCAGCTGATGACGGACATTTGATGGATGAGGCTGTGAGTTGATGAGCTGGCAATTCTGCTGTCAATGTTGAAATGTGTGTTCAGGTGATACATTCCTGTCAATCGGCACCATGTGCCACTCGCCAAACACAGCACAGCAGCTCCAGTGTTGGGAAAATAACCTTGCACACTGTCCGCTCAATAAACTCAAGAGACTAGGGGGGTGGTTACAAAACTCAGCTGTGAACAATTTTAGCCATATTTGGTTATCCCCATTTTTTGATTGCCGTTCAGCTACATTTGATTAGAATGTTGTGTCAGCCTGAACTTTCCTCAACACACACGCGGGTAAGCCAAAGATTTTACGCAGCTGCTATGAACTACGTATAAACGTATTCTGGTCTTTTCACATGATGCCTTGCATAATGTTATATTTTCTGTAAACTCAGATGGAAAGACAAGATGAGGGGAACCATGTAAGTTACTGCGGCCTTTGGATCAATAACATCTATTGTAATGACATGCACATGCATCTTGTTTTACAGAATTGTACACTAAGGTCAGCAATCTCAACATTTTGGATATGTAGGCTATATACTACAGATGCGCCGATGGATTGGCCACCAATCGGTATCGACTGATTTCCGTGAAAAAGTACATCATTGGCATACGCATATTGTGCCTTTCAATGTCGTCACTTAATTTTTAGTCTTATGGTTTTGAAAGAGGCAAACCTCGTGTGTCTATAAATTTCATCCATCCATCCATTTTCTACCGGTTATTCCCTTTTGGGGTGGCGGGGGGCGCTGGCGCCTATCTCAGCTACAATCGGGCGGAAGGCGGGGTACACCCTGGACAAGTCGCCACCTCATCGCAGGGCCAACACAGATAGACAGACAACATTCACACTCACAATAAATACCTTAAAAAATAAAAGAGCTCATCACCTCTCTAGTTAGCACATTTCACTCAGGGTGCACAAAAAAAATAGCTTAATGATTATTACTCACCTCAATTTTAAATCCATTCATCATTTTCTAAAATTATGTGTGGCGGGGCTCTCCCTTAGAGATAGGGTGAAAAGCTCTGCCATCCGGGAGGAACTCGAAGTAAAGCCGCTGCTCCTTCACATCGAGAGGAGCCAGATGAGGTGGTTCGGGCATCTGGTCAGGATGCCACCCAAACGCCTCCCTAGGGAGGTGTTTAGGGCACGTCCAACCGGTAGAAGGCCACGGGGAAGACCCAGGACACGTTGGGAAGACTATGTCTCCTGGCTGGCATGGGAACGCCTCGGGATCCCCCGGGAAGTGGCTGGGGAGAGGGAAGTCTGGGTGTCCCTGCTTAGGCTGTTGCCCCCGCGACCTGACCTCGGATAAGCGGAAGAAGATGGATGGATGGATGGATTTTCTAAAATTGATTAAAACAATTTTTTTTTTGGAGGGGGGGTGAAAATCCGCTTTAAAAGTGACATTTTAGTTCATGTCTTTGCAAGCAGAAGAAGTTTATTTTGAAAAAGTGTGCTTATAATTCATCTACTATTACAAACAATAGTATTTAGTGTTAAACAATGGTTCAAATGTTTCAATTTTAATCTCACGGAATAAAAAACACTTAAGTACTTTATGTATTGTGACCACTATTTTTGATTATGACGATGTAATGTTAATACTTTGTAAAAGGCCTCAATAAATACTTCAAGTTAAAAAAAAATAAAATAAAAGAGCTATGTGTCCATAGCGTAAAAAACTCAAGAAATAAGTCCTTAGTTAACTTTAAAAAGTAAATATTTAAAACACTTCCTTGTGGTCTACATAAACTGTAATCGTGATAATTTGGGTAAAAATTTAGCATAGATTTTATTTTACTTGTCTTATTTACATGCCTCCACTTCCACTGTGTCTTCTCCCTGTACGCCTTGCTTAAATATCGAGCCTACTTACAGATATAAGTTACAACTATACACTGCTTTGTTTTAAAAATGGCAACAGCAGAGGATACATGTGCACCTAAGATCCGGTGGACCCCACAACAAGATAGAAGTAAAAAGGGAATTTACTTCTTTAAACTACAATGGAGGATGAACGTAAAGCTTTTCGGGTAAACCTGTCCCGTGTAAAGAGATATCTGCTGATGTTAGATGATGAAAAACGTCACATGTCGGGGCAAATCTACACACGGATCGTTTAGAACAAGTTTGGAAGAAGGCAAGAATGTTTTACACATATCTTCACCGTGTCTCCTTGGTTTTATTTAAACCTTTTCAGTATCCCAGATAAACTAAAGCAGTTACCGACAAGTAAGAAAAGTTTGTTTTGCATAATAGGACCCCTTCAAAAAGTATATTAATAACAGTCTATAGAGAGGATAAAATACTTGTAATAGCAAGTTGATGGTAATAATACCGGCCCATATACATGTAGTATCTATCTATACCAAGAGTACTATCAGTTCATGATTAGTACTTGAGTGATTAGATCCATCTATTTATTTTTAATAATCAGTTTGTCATTTGTATTATTGTTTACAAATTCAGGGAATTTGTAAACCAAGGATTTAAATTAGTAGAAGTTGGAAGTGTTTTTGTGTTTATTTATTATGTACTATACACTATTTTGCTCAAACATTTTATGTAATAAAAGAGACTAAATGAAGAGTTAAAATAATGTGTTGATATTAATAAACTGTCAATAGGACTTACCTTAAATACGATGCAAAATGTACGGTTAATGTGATCAGCATAGGCTAATGTTATACAGGTGCTGTTCATATTATTAGAATATCATGAAAAAGTTGATTTATTTCAGTAATTATATTCAGAACGTGAAACTTATATATCAATTCATTACACACAGTGATATTTTTGAAATGTTTATTTCTTTAAATTTTGATGATTAGTACTGACAATTACTGAAAATCCCAAATTCAGTATCTCAGAAAATTTGAATATTAGTTACGACTAGTAACAAAACATATTTTTTAGAAATGTGGACCACTCAGCAGCAGTCCAGTCCTTTTTGTCTTGAGCCCAGGCGAGACGCTTTTGACGTTTTCTCTTATTCAAGAGTGGCTTTACACACGGAATGTGACAGCTGAAGCCCATACCTTGCATACGTCGGTGCGTGGTGGTTCTTGAAGCACTGACTCCAGCTGCAGTCCACTCTTTGTGGATCTCCCCCACATTTTTGAATCGGTTTTGTTTGACAATCCTCTCCAGGGCGCGGTTATCCCTCTTGCTTGTACACTTTTTTCTACCACATCTTTGTCTTCCCTTCGCCTCTCTATTAATGTGCTTGGACACAGAGCTCTGGGAACATCCAACCTCTTTGGCAATGACCTTTTGGGTCTTGCCCTCCTTCTTTAAAGTATCAATGGTCATCTTTTGGACAGTTGTCAAGTCAGCAGTCTTCCCCATGATTGTGTGTCATACAGAATCAAAACGAGAGACCATTTAAAGGCTTTTCCAGGTGTTTTGAGTTAGTTAGCTAATTAGAGTGTGGCACCAGGTGTCTTCAATATCTGACCTTTTCACCATATTCTAATTTTCTGAGATGTTGAATTTAGGGTTTTCATTGGTTGTCAGCTATAATCATCTCCTTTTTGGCAAAAAAACACTTGAAATGTATCAGTCTGTTTGGAATGAATGTATACATTCTACAAGTTTGACTTTCTAAATGGAATTAATGATATAAATCCACTTTTTCATGATATTCTAACAATATGACCAGCACCTGTATAGTGTAGGGGTGTCCAAACTTTATACATATGTTTTATAGCACAGGTTGCTGACCTCAGGACTACAAAGTTGCATTACACCTACAATGACTAATTATTTTTTTATGTAAATATGTATTTTTGTTGCCTTACTGGTTATGATTTTTTTTTTTTAATAAAATAATTTTAGTTATTCCTTTATTGTATTGCTCTAACAGGCCAATCATTTTAATTGGTCAAACACGGTTCTCT
Organism: Nerophis ophidion; assembly: GCF_033978795.1. Taxonomy (NCBI): domain Eukaryota; kingdom Metazoa; phylum Chordata; class Actinopteri; order Syngnathiformes; family Syngnathidae; genus Nerophis; species Nerophis ophidion. The sequence goes on from NC_084617.1 coordinate 67,979,383, forward strand.
AATTGCCCGCAAAATTTGTCTGGGGGGGAAAAACAAAAGATTTGAAAAGTTATAAAATATATCAAAGACACGGAACAGGATACAACTCGAAGGCCTCTCTCGATGGGGTCAGTGAGCAGGAGTCCTCTGGGGGAATAGAGCTTGTCGTTCTGCTCCTGCACATATTTTGCAATCTTTTTCAAAACCTGAAAAGGAACACAAAGGGTAATATAAACAATGTAAATGATGGATTATTAAATGTGAACATTTCAATAGTCAAAACGTTTACATCAAGATGAAAGGGACAAGTGCTAGGAAATGAATGGATGGATGGATTGAGTAGTTTGAAACTAAAACAGGTCTTATAGTTCTGGTTGGTAAGACTTGTAAAGATTAAATCTTGAGTGTGGTTGAAACTGTTGAAATGCACACTTTCCCATTTGACAATTAAGATACATTGTACTAAAAATTAACAGACTTGCAAACATTTAAGGTTATAGAGAGCCATAATTATTTTGACCCAAAAAATTAGTGCATTCATACTTTGTTTAAAACAGGGTTACTTCTCCCAGTGATGTTCTTCTTTGAACACAATCATCCAATCAAGCATTAACTCTGCTACGCTCACTTCTGCGTGTGTGGCCCTTTTTTATATAATGGTGTACACACACTGGACCTTTGGTACCACGCTGAACTTGGGAGATTGCCCCTCCTTTCTGCACACAAGGTGGTTTATGCTCACACTGAGCATTTGTGCTTCGGCCCGTTTGCTTGTCCCATCCCTTCTACATTGCTGTATTAATAAAAACACCATGACTTTGTCGATTACTTCCAATATTATTTATTATGAGTCGTTTTGAAAATCTTCCTTTGGCAAAGTGGCACCAATAACATGGCTTGAGCTTTTGTAAAGAGTTGATTTTCCCCCCCTTCATTTATATCTGTGATATTTCATAAAAGTTAAGATAAAATCAATAATGCCGATAACAGGGCTTGCGCTTTTGTAAAGAGTTGATTTTCCCACTTTCATTCAAATCTGTGATATTTCATAAAAGTTAAGATAAAATCAATATTGCCGTCAAACTTCAATAATAAGGTTGTTTGAATCAAATTATGAATGTATAACAACCTATACTCCGCCTTGCAAAAATGCAAAATGGTTCATTCATCCAAGTAGAGGCAGACCCAGCATGGAACACTTCACTGTTCACTCAACACTGGCATCATACTTATCAAAGCTCACCTTTATGCATTCACACTAAGCGCAAACATTTGAGGACCCAGGATGAGGTGATGGAAGAATGGTAAAAATATGTCTAATAATATATACAAATATATTATAATATAAATATATAAATACACGTATAAATCTATTTGTATCAGCATCAGACAGGGTTATGTTTAAGTTTTACTTATCTATATTTGTAGTGCATTCAATGATTCATGTTCAAAACAGAGGTGTTAGTTTTAAAAGCCAAAAGATTTAATCTACAGTCAATACTAATTATTATTCACTGATCATAATCCCACATGAATCAGCAGCGTTTAACTTTATGAATTATGTGGCCTCTAACATTATGTGATTAAAATAATAGTAAGATGCAACGCCATGTAACTTAACAAATAAGCATTTTTTTGTGGTTCCCAAACTTTATAAAAAAAATAGTACGGCTATATCTACATACATATATATATATATATCCATCCATCCATCCATTCTCTACCGCTTATTCCCTTTCGGGGTCGCGGGGGGCGCTGGCGCCTATCTCAGCTACAATCGGGCGGAAGGCAGGGTACACCCTGGACAAGTCGCCACCTCATCGCAGGGCCAACACAGATAGACAGACAACATTCACACTCACATTCACACACTAGGGCCAATTTAGTGTTGCCAATCAACCTATCCCCAGGTGCATGTCTTTGGAAGTGGGAGGAAGCCGGAGTACCCGGAGGGAACCCACGCATTCACGGGGAGAACATGCAAACTCCACACAGAAAGATCCCAAGCCTGGATTTGAACCCAGGACTGCAGGAACTTCGTATTGTGAGGCAGACGCACTAACCCCTCTGCCACCGTGAAGCCCATATATATATATATATATATATATATATATATATATATATATATATATATATATATATACACACCTATATACACATATATCTCAATTACTAAAGTGATTAGTGCGTTACTAAAAAAAAACGTAAAATATCTGGAATAATGCAGTTGAAATACGTTTCATATGAGAGCCGTGTGCACAGCTATTCATTTGAAAAAATATATATTACTTGCCACTTAATTTTACATGTAGTTTAAACGTAGTGGTTTTCTAATCCAGCAGATGTCACCATTACGAAACCCCACCCAAGACCGCTTGTCCCTTTTTTGGGGTCGAGGGGGATGCTGGAGCCTATCTCAGCTGCATTCGGGCGGAAGGCGGGGTACACCCTGGACAAGTCGCCACCTCATCGCAGGGCCAACACAGAAAGACAGACAACATTCACACACTAGGGCCAATTTAGTGTTGCCAATCAACCTATCCCCAGGTGCATGTTTTTGAACCCACGTAGTCACGGGGAGGACATGCAAACTCCACACAGAAATATCCCAAGCCCGGGATTGAACTCAGGACTACTCAGGACCTTCGTATTGTGACGCACATGCAGAAAAACACATGCAAACATTGTGCTAAAGTTTAATGGAGCTATAAATAACATTTTGAAATTCCAGGTCAAATGATGCTTAAATTGCACAAAAATATCTACAGCTGTACAGGGATTGACTTGACCCCAAAGAGGAGCATTATGTGGACAAACTATTGCTAATACTCCTTTCCCCCCCACAACTTTAGACATTTGGTATTGTAGTTTGTCTCTGTCTGCTCATTTGTATGACTACTTTTAGAGAATTTTACACATTTTTCGTTAAATAATAAGATGATACTCAGGAGGAATAATCCCTCATTCAGACAAATGTGCTTTTTTCATTTTAATTTAGAGAAAACCCCGGAGGGTTGAACATCAATTAGGGATCTCCCGATCCAGGTTTTTGCACTTCCGATCCGATACCGATATTGTTTCTGCACTTCCGATCCGATACCGATACTGGCCGACACTGGCCTATCCGAGCTTGTATTAAAGTATAATAAAGTTATTTAGCCTACTTAGTTGTCAGTTTCATGTTGAAAAGGGTTTTAGTACTCTTGATAACTGATAACAATTAGCCAGCTGAATTAGGTGAGTTTGAATAATACATAATGGTTGGTATTCAATTTTAAACACAAAATAGAAAAAAATATAAATGACAAACAGAAATGGCAACATTAAACAGTAAAAAAGTGAACAGTATAAAGTGCAAATAATGCTGTAAACATTATTAAAGAAAGCAAAACACGCAAACAACCTGAGTGGGATAAAATGTCTATAACTCAACATCAATACTTGCTCTTGAACAAGTGTAAACTTAAAAAAATAAATAAATTAATTAAATATATATATATATATACACATTCCTTTCAATTGTTTGCCCCAATCAGGGGGGGGCAAACAATTGAAATCCAAGTATAATGGGGGGGGATTCTTTCTAACAAAGACGAGCACTTCAAGATGCTCAGGTGTCAGCCTGCTCCTGTGTTTATCAATGATGAGTGCTAAAAAGCCTCTCACTCTCAAGAGTCATTATATGTCTTACCACTTTACCACCACGCTTGACTTTATTGTGGCATGTTTTGCACTCCACCTCTTCATATTTTTGATTTTGTAGGGTTAAATAATCCCACACAGCTGACATTTTTACCGTAACTTTTACTTCACACGGCCGTCTTAACGGTGTTGAAGGCGTGCTGGAAAATGCGGAACGGAGCTTAGGGAGCAGCAGAATAGTGGAATTCATTATTTAAATCGGTATGTTGGAAAACACGGCCCGGTTTTTTTTTAAAAACTGGATCTGGATCGGCATTTTCCCATGCCTTGCCGATACGCATTATTTGGCAAATATCGGCGGCCGATCCGATCCAAATATCGGATCGGGACAACCCTAACATCAATGCCTACTGTCAAAAGGTAATTTTCCAGCCACAGTAGATGCTGCAGTGGAGTGTTTCTTACCGATTTTGTGAGCTCTTAACATTCAATAGATTACCTTCACTGATACATTTCTTTAACCTTGCAAATATCACTCACCTTCTCGTAGTGTGTCTCCATACACAAAAAGACGGTATAAGCTGTGAGGCAGGCCAAACACCCTTCAATATAAGACTGGCTTCCAAGCTTCTCTGCCTCAGCATACAAGTTATTCAACGTCCTCACCGTCTCCTCAAATTGCTGTTTGTCGATCTTTAAAACAACATAAAGAAGACCAGTTATAATAGTCATTCTTATTAGTTGAATCAAAAATATGCAATCGAGGGGATGATTGGTCTACTTCCAGATTTGGAAATCCCTCCTGCAACGGTTGGCATGTGCTTGATTAAGCATTTGTTCTCTGACTGTAATCACTTAAGTTGAACAAACACTGGCACACGAACAAACTACACATCGTGAATCTCCAGAGCTACATAAAGGTCTTCACTAAAATAAAGACATATATCAGTTGCTCTGTAGAAAATGAGCCACGATGATTAGCTGATATTTGAATCGGCTTCTTGCCAGGCCATCGCACAGAGTGTTCATGCTAGGAAAAGAAAGAACCTTCTGACCAGACAAACAAGCAGCCGAGGGCGTCTTGCTTGTTTGACAACTTTCCAAAGTTCTGCTCCTGTGTGATCAAGGAATGTGGCAACAGGCCATAAACGTCAGCGGTCTCAGGCACATTCGGTACACAACATTGAAACGCTTTCTTCTTCATCTAATTTTCCAACTCTCGGCAGGCAGTCATTCAAACCACATTTCTCTGCCAGAGCATCTGTCCATTACATTTGGCCCTGATATTGATCATTCCAACAAGATTACAAGTGTGGAGGAATATATTTTCCTGATAAAAAACAATCAAGAAACTAAAAAGGCTTTGTAACAAAAATGGAAGACAAAATCCATAGAACTCTGATTTCTCACATCATTAACAGTCTTGAAGTTTAGGTTTGGCGGTGGCTGGGGGAACCAATTTGAATGTCAGGGATGAATTGATTGCTTTTTCAGTTTTGGCTCTCCGTAGTACAGCATATATTACAATTGCCTGTACTTCCCCACTACATTATTGAACAAAACAAGTTTTCACTAGCACATAATTATGGAGTAGAGGGCCAAATCTAACAGCTACTATGGTTTAAACAACACAGACTGTAAGTGTATTTGCAGTATTTGATTCCCTGGGAAACAGCAGAGCTCATATGAAGTACACAAATTGTTAATTTCCCTACAGCTTGCTGATAAAGAAACCACTGTTGAATCAATGTTTCAAAAATGTAACTCGTACAAAACAACTGGCAATCATCCTCGCTCTGAAGATCTTACCATGTAGGATGAGAATGACTCTGAGAAAAGGAAAGGATCCGCGCAGGATTACACAGAAAGACCTTAAATATGATTACCATATTTTTCGGACCGTACGGCGCACCGAATTATAAGGTGCTATCAAAGGGGTCATATTATTTTTTTTTTTTTCGACATTTAAAACAATTCCTTGTGGTCTACATAACATGTAATGGTGGTTCTTTGATCAAAATGTTGCATGGATTACCAGATTAATTAATATCAAGATAATACGTGGATAGGAAATAATGAGCGTTAAAAGTATATAAAACAACCTTTAACGGAGTAATCAGTGCAAATTCATGCATTCTTCCACTCTGCTCCCTTGTACTGGAGTGTGAGCTGCATGCTTTTCTCGTCGTATTGTCAAATCTTGCATTCTTCCTCCCTTTTTAATTAACTCTCGGGGAACTCTGAAGAAACGTTTATCCTTTTCGCGATTTGTACAACCGACAAGCATTATGCATTTTTTCTTTGAGAAGGGCTAAATGGCGCCTAGTACCAATTGAAAACAAGGTAGTTGACCAGCCCGAGTATTAATTGGGCAGCACGTGAGCTGGATGTCACGTCAGAAACATCCCAGCGACAGTGTCACAGGTTATTTTCCCAAACAAATGTTTCTTCTTCTCACAATACATGTATGTCAATTTCCCTGATATTCTGCATTTAACAGCGGATTTCATTTTATTGAACAATTATGTGACTCCGTCCACATTTACGTTTAAAAATTGAATTTAATTATTATTGATCAGGCATACGAGCACTTTGTCAAATAAAAAGTAGCAACCATGTAGACATTCCAAACTTCTAGTACAGTGGTTCTCAACCTTTTTACAGTGATGTACCCCCTGTGGAAAATGTTTTAATTCAAGTACCCCCTAATCAGAGCAAATATTTTTGGTTGGAAAAAAAGAGATAAAGAAATAAAATACAGCACTATGTCATCAGTTTCGGATTTATTAGTTTATATAACAGTGCAAAATATTGCTCATTTGTAGTGGTCTTTCTTAAAGTATTTGGAAAAAAAGAAATAAAAATAACTAAAAACTTGTTGAAAAATAAACCAGTGATTCAATTATAAATAATGATTTCTTCACATAGAAGTAATCATCAACTTAAAGTGCCCTCTTTGGGGATTGTAATAGAGATCCATCTGGATTCATGAACTTAATTCTAAACATTTCTTCACAAAAAAACAAATGTTTAACATCAATATTTATGGAACATGTCCACAAAAAATCTATCTGTCAACACTGAATATTGCCTTGTTGTATTTTTTTTTCACAGTTTATGAATTTACATTCATATTTTCTTGAAGTATTATTCAATAAATATATTTATAAAGGATTTGTGAAATGTTGCTATTTTTAGAATATTAAAAAAAAATCTTATGTACCCCTTGGCATACCTTCAAGTACCCCCATTTGAGAACCACTGCTCTAGTAAACATGCTCATTTTTTCTCTAATTCGCTTCTTATCTGTTTCACCGTCACAACATCTGGAATTCACATGCACGTGGCTCATTAATTGTTTTTTGTCTATAATTATGTTTTTTATAAATCGTGAGAAGCCATAATCAAAATCTAAATTTAGCTGCTTCTGCTTGGACATAAACACTGCGGTAGCTTTTGAACTCCGGTGAAAAAAAGTAACCATATGAGTAAAGAAGTGACGTTGGTAACACCACTGAGTTGCAAGGCTTAAAGTGTGCAAAAAGCAAATTATGTGCGGTTCCGATCCCGCCTTGCGCACATCCACTTCCAATTTACGTGCAATATCAGTCACAATAGTGATGCCATGGTTTGGTATTTTAAGCTCCCAATCAGTAACAGCTGCTTGTAAAACCTCAGCTATGCTGTTGCAAGGCTTCTGCGCTGTGCCCGCAAAACATACTTTCTCTCAAACAACAAATTTATTCTCACCGTTTAATCTCACAAGGCCCCGTACCCTACTGTAAGACATAAGGATAGAAGTCAGCAATCTTACCCTGGTCTCCAGCTCAGAGGGGAACTTGGTTTGGAACTGGCACACAGTGCCATTGGTATAATCTCTCTGTATGAAGACTTTGGCAGAAACTGTAGCTTGTTGTCTAATGTCCTGCAAACTGTGAGTCTGTGAAAACAATACATACATTTCAAACATCAATACAAGTGAACATTAAAATGGTTTTGACTGTGTTATCTTATTATTGATGTGTATTTTATTGTGATTTTTTTTAATGTCAATGTAGGTCTCACTTAGACCTACATTTTGATGATTGGCATCTTTCAGTTAAAATCAACAGGAAGTTGGCAATTACCCCTTCAAAATAAAAGTTTTGTAAAAAGACGTCACATTTTTCCAGACAAAACTGCTTGTAACTTCTGTTAGGAATGTCGTAGAGACATGAAACAAAGACCTCTATGTTGGTCTGACTAAGACCAGGGCTTCAGTCGCGGGGGCAGCAGCCAAAGCGGAGCAGCCAAAGGCGGACCCGACCAACGCTGTAATATTTGCCTTTGAGGGGATTTTGGTGTTTTGAAAAGTTGGTTGGTTGAAATGTATTTAGAATACATATATACAGTATCAATATGATCACATATTTTACATATTTGTATTTACATGTAGACATGCACCTGGGGATAGGCTGTTTGGCAACACTAAATGGTCTCTAGTGTGTGAATGTTGCTTGTTTGTATTGGCCCTGTGTTGAGGTGGTGACTTGTCCTAAGTGTACACCACCTTCTGCCCCAGTGCAGCTGAGATAGGCTCCAGGACCCCCACAACCCCAAGAAGGACAAGCGGTAGAAAATGGATGGATGGATGTCCAAAAAGGACTAGGAAGAGGCAAAACTTATCTAATCCAACCCCCTTTTTCACTTCATAGGAATTACTGACACATACTTCATGTTTTCATTTTGTACACAATTTACATCAATTAATTGTAAATACAACACTTCTCTTCATAAATAGTTAAAGTCTGTTATGATTCACTTAATCAAAAGGAAAATATTATTTTCAATAAGTTTGCGAGGTTTATAATAATTCTTCTTCTTTGTACTTTGTAGACACCTGGTAGTTCGAACAGTCTCTTAAACTGGATCATATTAGTACATTTTTTGGATTTCTTTGCTTAATTAATTCCATAATTTAATTCCACATACTGATATGCTAAAGATTTTAAGTGTTGTATGTGCAAACACATGTTTTAAACTGGATTTTCCTTAAGGTTCTATTATCTTTTTTTGAAAACAATTGTTGTACATTCTTGAATAGATGGTTTATTAGTTGCTTTTTATATAATTTTAGCTCTTTGCAAATGCACCAAATCATTGAATTTCAATATATTTGATTTAATAAATAAAACGTTTTGTTTGTTCTCTATATCCAAAACGATGTATTATTCTAACTGGCCTTTTTAGTAACACAGTCATATTTCATTTATTATAGAGATTGAACAGTTTTGGTCCCAGGGATAAACTGCAATATATCTCGAGCGCTGTTGATATATTTTTACCTAGCTTAACATATTGCTTCCTGTTGGTTAAGTAGCTTCCTATTTAGTTCAAGATCAATCCTCTGATGCCATATTGTTCTAATTTATCATTTGAGATATAGTGATTAATTATGTCAAATGCTTTAGTAACTTTATTGGGTTTACGGCCCTGGCGCGGTTTTGTACTGTTTTTGTACCGTTTCTGTATTTGTTTAGATTATTATTTTTTTGCTTGTATGTTGCATATTATAAATAAAGGTTTATAAGAAAAATAAATAAATACAAATTATATTTTTAAATGATAACCTAGCTTTTCAAACTCTTTTACGTTGATCGAATGAATGAATGAATGAATTTATTTAATGAATTGAATCAATTAATTCATTAATTAATGTATTTATTTATTTCAGCAGACAGACATATAGAGCAACACTTCATTCAATATGTTGGTTATATAGTCCAAGTTTCAACAGCAGATCTGATGGATACATGACATTTTCAGAACAAGTATAACATATGATAATGGATGATAATGACAAATGTTTTTTTTTGTCTTTTTTTGACAATAGCATTGAGCGACCATGAGATTAGCTCCAAATTGCCAGGGTATCTTTCGTCTTCTGAAGCCTTGTCTGGTGTGTTATGTCCCTTATTCCACAGTGAGTTCTATTGCACCTGTGTCCCACAGTTGAGATACTCCAAACAACTGGTCACATTTTGATAAGTTTCCCAGCAACACATTTTTTTACCGCAAGGTTGAACACTCTTAGGCTTGAAGACAGTTTAATTTCTGAAATGGTCCCACATTTTCACCCCCGCTATAGATAACGTTTGAGCCTTGATATATGGAATTTATCATGTTATGTTTGAATTTCAGGACACCCCTGAGTTCATGTGGGCCATATCTGAGTGAAGACATTCATTCTGTAATGATCTGTTGTCTGCCTAAATCAGTTTTTTTCAACCACTGTGCCGTGAGACACAGTCTTGTGTGCCGTGGGAAATTATGTAATTTCACCTAATTGGGTTAAAAATATTTTTTATAAACCACTAATTATAATCCATAAATGTGCCAATGTTGGGTGTCTGTGCTGTCTAGAGTTCGGCAGAATAACCATGTAATACTCTTCTATATCAATAGGTTGCAGCAGATAGCTTTGTTGCTTTGTAGATGTTGGGAACGACGACAAGGGTGCGCAGGTAAAGGGGTGTCTAACGCTTAAAGCAAAAATAAACAAAAGGCGAGTGCCGCTAAGAAAAGGCATTGAAGCAAAACGAAGCTAAAACTGAACTGGCTGCAAAAAAAAAAAAATCAGAACGCTGGACGACAGCAAACACTTACAGTGCGTGGAGCAGACGGCGCACACAAAGTACATCTGTACATGCCATGACAATCAACACCAAAATAGGAGCGCAAGACAAGAACTAAAACACTACACACAGGAAAACACAAAAAAAAACTAAATAAGTCATGGGGTGATGTGAAAACATTGTGACAGTACACCTACTTTGAGACAAGAGCTATAGTGATGCATGGTTGGTTATGGTTTGAATTCATATCCAGCAATTGCGAGAACGACTTTTTACTGTCAATATCGGCCGCTGAGTTTCATTTTTTTATGTTTTCTGCTGGTGGTGTGCCTTGGGATTTTTTCTATGAAAAAAATGTGTCTTGGCTCACAAAAGGTTGAAAAACAATGGCCTAAATGACATACAATATTTTGTTTTGGTGGTTATTAAGGCGCTCCATAGAAGCTAGGGCTGGGGGATATATTGATATACTCTTTGTATATCGTCTGTCTCTGTGCGACATAGAAAATGTCTTTATCGTGATATGTTCTCACGCAGTTGCTTTTAGCTGCGGGCGTTAAAGGGGAACATTATCATCAAACCTATGCAAGCGTCAATATATACCTTGATGTTGCAGAAAAAAGACCATGTATTTTTTTAACCGATTTCAGAAGTCTTAATGGGTGTATTTTGGCAAATTAAACGCCTTTCTGTTTATCGGTCTTTTAGCAATGACGTCAGAACGTGACGTCTCCGAGGTAACACACCATATTCATTTTCACATTACAAACACCGGGTCTCAGCTCTGTTATTTTCCGTTTTTTCGACTCTTTTTTGGAACCTTGGAGACATCATGCCTCGTTGGTGTGTTGTCGGAGGGTGTAACAACACTAACAGGGAGGGATTCAAGTTGCACCACTGGCAAGAAATGTACCAAAGTGTCTTCACATTTGACCGGCAATGCTAAGACAGACATGGCACAGAGATGTATGGATAACCTGCAGATGCATTTGCAACGATTAAGTCAACGAAATCACAAAGGTGAGTTTTGTTGATGTTGTTGACTTATGTGCTAATCAGACATATTTGGTCACGGCATGACTGCCAGCTAATCGATGCTAACATGCTATGCTAATCGATGCTAACATGCTATTTACGCTAGCTGTATGTACATTTGAAACTAGATACCCACATATAATGCGAAACAAACACTTACCAATCGACGCATTTAAGTTGCTCCAGTGTCACAAGATGCGAAAGTCCTGATCGTTTGGTCTGCAAATTTTACCGGCGATGCTAATAAGGCAGCCATGCAATGGGCCACTTCATTAGGTACATCCATGCTATGCCCGAATAGCGTCAATAGCTATTCGCTCAATAGCTTCAATTTCTTCTTCAATTTCGTTTTCGCCATCTGCCTCCATATTCCGACCATCTGTTTCAATACATGCGTAATCTGTTGAATCGCTTAAGCCGCTGAAATCCGAGTCTGAATCCAAGCTAATGTCGCTATATCTTGCTGTGGTAACCGCCATGTTGTTTGTATTGGCAGCCCTGTATGACGTCACAGGGAAATGGATAGTGGTTTTGAAGATAGCGAAAATAAGGCACTTTAAAGCTTTATTTAGGGATATTCCGGGACCGGTAAAATTTTGAAAAATAATTAAAAAAATACAACAAGCCACTGGGAACTGATTTTTATTGTTTTTAACCCTTTTGAAATTGTGATAATGTTCCCCTTTAAACTGCATGCGTTTCTCCCTCTTTCTTGTCTCTCCTTCTCACAGAGACTTAAAACAAGCGCAGCTTCTTACATACGTCACGCGTGCAACGTCACAAGCCCTCCCCTAGCAGAGAGGTAGCGACATGGGTAACATTAGCTTGTGGTGCTAACGGTGTGTTGCGAGTGGTAATACGAGAGAGAGAAGGTGCGAATCTGGTAACAAATGGTGGAATAATTAATTCCCAAGAAAAACAGCATAGGGTGCATCGTCTGGCGGTGGTTTGGCTTCAAGCGGGAATATGTTCAACATTTATACGGCAGAAGCGTTGCTGCAAAAAGTAGCAGCGCTGCTAATTTGTAGCATCATTTGAAAAGTCACCCGCTAGAGAACGAAGAGTGCTTCAAACTGTGCATGTCAACATCTCCGTTCGGTGCCACACCCACAAAATGCCGAAGCAACTGTTTCCACATCAACACTAGTAGGACGTATACTATTTGATATGCAGCTCAATATTTATGTGACACTTATTGAAATATCTTGTCATCAAGCACAAAAGTGCACTTTTTTTGTTTTTAAAGGCCTACTGAAACCCACTACTACCGACCACGCAGTCTGATAGTTTATATATTAATGATGAAATATTAACATTGCAACACATGCCAATACGGCCTTTTTAGTTTACTAAATTACAATTTAAAATTTTCCGCGAAGTGTCGTGTTGAAAACGTCGCGGTATGATGACTCGTATGATGACGTGTGCGTTTGACGTCTCGGGTTGTAGCGGACATTATTTTCCAGCCCGATCCAAGCTATAAGTAGTCTGCTTTAATCGCATAAATAAACAGTATTCTGGACATCTGTGTTGCTGAATCTTTTGAAATGTGTTCAATTAATAATGGAGAATTCAAAGTAGAAAGATGGAAGTGGAAAGCTTTTAGCCTTTAGCCACACAAACACACGGTGTTTCCTTGTTTAAAATTCCAGGAGGTGAAGCTTTACTATGGATCAGAGCGGTCAAGCGAACATGGATCCCGACTACTTGTCAACCGGGAGTTTTCGGTGTGAAAATTGTGGTAATAAGTTGGCTCTTACCGGAGACACCCCTGGACAAACCCCTACGACTTTCAGGTACTATTTGATCTCAATAAAACATTAGCAACACAATAGGCGGATCAGGGATTTTCCAGAATTATCTTAGTAAACTTGTCTAATAACATCTGAATCGCTCCCACTGCAATCACCTTATTTTTTACTTTTTATAGTCCTTCACTCTTAATTTCCTCATCCACGAATCTTTCATTCTCGCTCATATTAATGGCGAAATTGTCGCTTTCTGGGTCCAAATCGGTCTTGCTGCTGGTGGCTAAGATTATAAACAATGTGAGGATGTGAGGAGCCCTACAACCCGTGACATCACGTGCACATCGTCTGCTACTTCCGGTACAGGCAAGGCTTTTTTATTAGCGACCAAAAGTTGCGAACTTTATTGTCGATGTTCTCTACTAAATCCTTTCAGCAAAAATATGACAATATCGCAAAATTATCAAGTATGACACATAGAATGGACCTGCTATCCCCGTTTGAATAAGAAAATCTTATTTCAGTCGGCCTTTAATGCAGTGGTCCCCAACCTTTTTGTATCCGCGGACCGGTCAACGCTTAATAATTTTTCCCGCGGCCCGGGTGGGTGGGTAGGTGGAAGTTTTGTCCTTTTTTTTTTTTTTTCTTTGTCATGAAAAAGGGAGGTTTTTGTGGTTGGTGCACTAATTGTAAGTGTATATTGTGTTTTTTATGTTTATTGGGGCGGCATAGCTCGGTTGGTAGAGCGGCCGTGCCAGCAACTTGAGGGTTGCAGGTT